>NC_136654.1:1033953-1038953 GCF_949748355.1 Melanostigma gelatinosum
AGGCCCTGCTGGATTACATTGGATGAGTTCTGTGCAGATCTCCATGTGCATCGTATTTGTCTCCATCACATGAACGCTGAACGGACACACAGCGGCTTCTGTACGCAAACAACACTTATTGTTTGTGGGTCTTTCCCATTGAATGGTTGGAAAACAACACTTTTAAAAGACATTTTCCTCTCCAGTCGTTCTGACTTTACTCACGAGCAGCTCAGAGAGGAGGAAGAGGAGGGAGAGGAGGAAGAGGAGGAAGAGGAGGGAGAGGAGGAAGAGGAGGAAGAGGAGGAAGAGGAGGAAGAGGAGGGAGAGGAGGGAGTGCGGATGGCTGGCGCCGACTGTGGACTACGGACTGAGACTTTAAGAGTCTTACTGGCACCGAGCTTATCTGCAACCTAATCCAATTACAATAACCAACAGCCCAGTCATAAGGCTGTCAGGACCGTAAGCCTGTTACAATAGATCCTGCTGCCTCGGGGGGGGGGGGGGGGGGTAATTGGCTTGAGAGAGAGAGTGAAGTATGAATGAGTGGGTGTGAACATATTGATAATAATAAGACACATTTCTGGGTAAACGTGGTGCAGATGCAGCAGACATGACGGTTCTTCTCTAACATTCAGGTTCAACACGAGGCTGGTGAGTGTGTGTGTGTGCGTGTGTGTGCGTGCGTTGTGTGTGTGTGTGTGTGCGTGCGTGCGGTGTGTGTGTGTAGTCTCTAGTTACGGTCACTGAGGCGTCTCTCAGGTTCTGATTGGTTCGCTGACATTGTTCCTTCGTATTCTCCGTCGTGTTTCTGTCACGTTGGTCTCGTTGTGGCTCATTGACAGCAGTTCACAATGTTATCATCTAAATATGCTTAAAACTCGACACCTACTGGAAGCACTTCACCTAATACTAACACTTTTTAATTTCATCATATAAAAAACGCGCACACACACTACACTCACACACACACACACACACACACACACTACACACACACACACACACACTACACACACACACACACACACACACACCACACACACACACACACACACACACACACACACACACACACACACACACACACACACAAGCCGTCCCCAGAGAACAGCCGTCACATGTGAACCTGTGTGGACGCCACCGACTTAAAACACGCTTTGAATGTTTGTTTTACTAAAAGACAAAACACACGTTTTATTCTGGTGGAGGTGATTTCTGTGCATGTGACCGTCACCGTTCATTTACAGACAACACACTCATAACATACAAAGAACACGTTTCACATCCTGAAAGGCTGCAGATAATCAAACGTTTGTGAACAGAAGATATGCAGAGTCTCGATTAAACGATGAATTATTGTGAAGGAATAAAAAACGATGAGAAGCAGAACTTCATTTCTCAGGATAATTGCTGAATCAGCAGCTTTAAGTTCATTCATTTGTTGTCTAATTTGGGTGGAAATGAAAACAGAAAGCTGAGAACAGAAGACTTCTCATCATCTGTACGTGTGATTATTTGGGAATGAGCTCATTCTAGCCTGATGCTCAGAGTCGTGTGAAGCCTCAGAGACGTCGACATCATTAAGTAAAGACAGGTTTTCTTGTTGAACAAGTTAAACAAGTCCAAAGATACTTGTCAGGTTCGTCTCATCGATGCTGCGGCTCGGTACCCATGATGACGGATGTTTCCCGTTTCATGGGTTCAGTCAGCGGCACAATGCGGCAGGTTGGGCGAGGTTGACGCAGAACTCACGGCCCACACACACATTGGATGGATTGACTTCAACCCTCCATGCGCTGTGGCCACACGGTTCCCATCAAGCACAGAGCACACGGCACACTGCACCCGCCGGCTTCATGAAACCCACAGACCCAGAAACTAGCTCCGGTGCTGGAGGTCTTACGTCTGTCTACATGCATAGAGATGCATTGGGACGCCGCATGGGTGCAACGTGCTGGTGTTGGTCCACGTCAACGGAGATGTTCAGGTGAGAAGGTCCAGCAACTCAAAGTCCCATTCTGGAGCCGTTTACTGGAGGGAGGAGAGCTCCCACATCAAGCTTTTAATATTTCAGTGAGCAGGCGGGTCTCGTCCAGCAGCTATACCTACGAAACATCATCTGCTTTACTTCCTAGATATCAAAACAAGTGTATTTTAAACAGACTGTATGCATGTAAGGAGCGCAACTCATCACGTGTTGCTGGACATTTGTAGGGAAAATGTGTAACTTTTTTGTAGGATATCATAAGAACCGTCTGTGTGTCTGTTAGCACGTTAGCAGAGCAGCCGTAGCAACAACAGGTCTGTGTTTCTGCTACGAGCACAGAACTTCTGCATGTCACTGCTGGAATATGAACGGCCGCACTACAGACTTTTAACTGCGAGAAGTTTCCATTAACAAAATCAGGTCGATTAAGGGTGAAGTGTCTCGTTCAGTGGAGCGTTCAGAGACTTCTTGGTCGAGGTTATATCAGCTCCGGTCTCTCGGGGAAAACACACTCAGGTGTGAAACTAATTAAATGAAACTCCCCAAAGTGTGAAAACACCCTCCATGTAGCTCAGTGGGAGGATGATCTGCAGCCTCTTCTTCGTCAGGTTTCAACCACGACATCTTCGATC
Source organism: Melanostigma gelatinosum (assembly GCF_949748355.1). Taxonomy (NCBI): domain Eukaryota; kingdom Metazoa; phylum Chordata; class Actinopteri; order Perciformes; family Zoarcidae; genus Melanostigma; species Melanostigma gelatinosum. Next base: position 1,036,555 of record NC_136654.1, read on the forward strand.
AGCTTTGGTGGAGCTGACATTACGTCGTCTAAATAGATGTGATGGTCGTTACGACGAGAGCTCGGTGAGGAAGAGTTCAAACCAAACCTAAAAATTCAGACTCAAACTATGATTCAAAGTTTTGTTGAGGGATGAAGACCAGAATGAGACACCGATGAATTCAGAGAAGCCTGTGTGTGTGTGTGTGTGTGTGTGTAAATGTGTGCATGCCTCCTACCTCTACGTGGTTTGGCTCTCACCCCAGTTGGCCCGGCTTCTACTCAAACAACAGAACCCTCTGAGCCTGAAAAATTGGCTTTACTCAAAATCACTTCATTCATTTATTTGTTGAATGGAAAAAAACAGGAACCCGTCTCCTGGTCGCAGTGGAACCAATTGGCTAAAAACATAAGTACCTTTTTGTTATTGGAAGAGGGGCTGAAAGCTCACATTAAACCCAACGTTACCTCACTCACCCCTCTCTCCAACACACACACACACACAGCCATTGGCCCGACTAGTAGCCATCAGCAGGGCAAAGAGCTGCAGGACATTTGTACACTGCAGGGCAGAACTCTGCATACACACACACACACACACACACACACAGCTGAAGCGGTAGAGATAACGGCAAAAGCGACTGCAGTGAAAAGGTAATCAGGTCTGCTCAGCCATGCAGTGTGAGAGAGGAGTTCAGTGGGAAAGTTTGGAGTTTCTCGGTTGGAGCTGAACGTCCCTGATGGGAGGTGGAGGTCTGGATTTTAATCTGCACAAAGTTACGCACATAAACTGTGACTTTCTACAGGTCCGGTCCAGTGTATAAACCTGAACTGGTACTTGTCACTGTGACATGATCTGGCAAATTAAAAAGTCCAGCTGGAATTGCATCAGTAATCATGAATACAACAACGTGATTAGCATGATATTATGTTTGTTTGTTTACAACGGTGTCACATCAACATGGAGGAGACCAGGTGACAGTCGAGGTGTGTTTACCTCAAAGTTCATGAAGAGACGAGGTGGAGCCAGAATACAACGCCGCCACAGGACGCACATCAAGACCAGCTCGTCCCCGCCTTAACACTACCCATCAGCGTGTAAATAAAGTTTAACGTTAACCATCAGCGTGTAAATACAGTTTAGCGTTAACCATCAGCGTGTAAATAAAGTTTAGCGTTAACCATCAGCGTGTAAATAAAGTTTAGCGTTAACCATCAGCGTGTAAATAAAGTTTAGCGTTAACCATCAGCGTGTAAATAAAGTTTAGCGTTAACCATCAGCGTGTAAATAAAGTTTAACGTTAACCATCAGCGTGTAAATAAAGTTTAGCGTTAACCATCAGCGTGTAAATAAAGTTTAACGTTAACCATCAGCGTGTAAATAAAGTTTAACGTTAACCATCAGCGTGTAAATAAAGTTTAGCGTTAACCATCAGCGTGTAAATAAAGTTTAACGTTAACCATCAGCGTGTAAATAAAGTTTAGCGTTAACCATCAGCGTGTAAATAAAGTTTAACGTTAACCATCAGCGTGTAAATAAAGTTTAACGTTAACCATCAGCGTGTAAATAAAGTTTAGCGTTAACCATCAGCGTGTAAATAAAGTTTAACGTTAACCATCAGCGTGTAAATAAAGTTTAGCGTTAACCATCAGCGTGTAAATAAAGTTTAACGTTAACCATCAGCGTGTAAATAAAGTTTAACGTTAACCATCAGCGTGTAAATAAAGTTTAACGTTAACCATCAGCGTGTAAATAAAGTTTAACGTTAACCATCAGCGTGTAAATAAAGTTTAACGTTAACCATCAGAATGTAAATAAAGTTTAACGTTAACCATCAGCGTGTAAATAAAGTTTAGCGTTAACCATCAGCGTGTAAATACAGTTTAACGTTAACCATCAGCGTGTAAATAAAGTTTAGCGTTAACCATCAGCGTGTAAATAAAGTTTAACGTTAACCATCAGAATGTAAATAAAGTTTAACGTTAACCATCAGCGTGTAAATAAAGTTTAACGTTAACCATCAGCGTGTAAATAAAGTTTATCGTTAACCATCAGCGTGTAAATAAAGTTTATCGTTAACCATCAGCGTGTAAATAAAGTTGATCGTTAACCATCACAGTGTAAATAAAGTTTAACGTTAACCATCAGCGTGTAAATAAAGTTTATCGTTAACCATCAGCGTGTAAATAAAGTTTATCGTTAACCATCAGCGTGTAAATAAAGTTTATCGTTAACCATCACAGTGTAAATAAAGTTTATCGTTAACCATCACAGTGTAAATAAAGTTTATCGTTAACCATCACAGTGTAAATAAAGTTTATCGTTAACCATCACAGTGTAAATACAGTTTAACGTTAACCATCAGAGTGTAAATAAAGTTTAACGTTAACCATCAGAGTGTAAATAAAGTTTAACGTTAA
>NC_136654.1:1043953-1093953 GCF_949748355.1 Melanostigma gelatinosum
GGAACAAGAGACAGAGAGGAGGAACAAGAAGAGACAGAGAGGAGGAGCAAGAGACAGAGAGGAGGAGCAACAAGAGACAGAGAGGAGGAGCAACAAGAGACAGAGAGGAGGAACAAGAGACAGCGAGAAGGAGGAACAAGAGACAGAGAGGAGGAGCAAGAGACAGAGAGGAGGAACAAGAGACAGAGAGGAGGAACAAGAGACAGAGAGGAGGAACAAGAAGAGACAGAGAGGAGGAGCAAGAGACAGAGAGGAGGAGCAACAAGAGACAGAGAGGAGGAGCAACAAGAGACAGAGAGGAGGAACAAGAGACAGCGAGAAGGAGGAACAAGAGACAGAGAGGAGGAACAAGAGACAGAGAGGAGGAACAAGAAGAGACAGAGAGGAGGAGCAAGAGACAGAGAGGAGGAGCAAGAGACAGGGAGGAGGAACAAGAGACAGAGAGGAGGAACAAGAGACAGAGAGGAGGAGCAAGAAGAGACAGAGAGGAGGAGCAAGAAGAGACAGAGAGGAGGAGCAAGAAGAGACAGAGAGGAGGAACAAGAAGAGACAGAGAGGAGGAGCAAGAAGAGACAGAGAGGAGGAGGAACAAGAGACAGAGAGGAGGAACAAGATACAGAGAGGAGGAGCAAGAAGAGACAGAGAGGAGGAGCAAGAAGAGACAGAGAGGAGGAGCAACAAGAGACAGAGAGGAGGAGCAACAAGAGACAGAGAGGAGGAGCAAGAAGAGACAGAGAGGAGGAACAAGAGACAGACAGGAGGAACAACAAGAGACAGAGAGGAGGAGCAACAAGAGACAGAGAGGAGGAGCAACAAGAGACAGAGAGGAGGAGCAACAAGAGACAGAGAGGAGGAACAAGAGACAGAGAGGAGGAGCAACAAGAGACAGAGAGGAGGAGCAACAAGAGACAGAGAGGAGGAGCAAGAAGAGACAGAGAGGAGGAGCAAGAAGAGACAGAGATGAGGACCAACAAGAGACAGAGAGGAGGAACAAGAAGAGACAGAGAGGAGGAACAAGAAGAGACAGAGAGGAGGAACAAGAAGAGACAGAGAGGAGGAGCAAGAAGAGACAGAGAGGAGGAGCAAGAAGAGACAGAGATGAGGAGCAACAAGAGACAGAGAGGAGGAACAAGAAGAGACAGAGAGGAGGAACAAGAAGAGACAGAGAGGAGGAACAACAAGAGACAGAGAGGAGGAGCAACAAGAGACAGAGAGGAGGAGCAAGAAGAGACAGAGATGAGGAGCAACAAGAGACAGAGAGGAGGAACAAGAAGAGACAGAGAGGAGGAACACGAAGAGACAGAGATGAGGAGCAACAAGAGACAGAGAGGAGGAACAAGAAGAGACAGAGAGGAGGAACAAGAAGAGACAGAGAGGAGGAACAAGAAGAGACAGAGAGGAGGAGCAAGAAGAGACAGAGAGGAGGAGCAAGAAGAGACAGAGATGAGGAGCAACAAGAGACAGAGAGGAGGAACAAGAAGAGACAGAGAGGAGGAACAAGAAGAGACAGAGAGGAGGAACAACAAGAGACAGAGAGGAGGAGCAACAAGAGACAGAGAGGAGGAGCAACAAGAGACAGAGAGGAGGAGCAACAAGAGACAGAGAGGAGCAACAAGAGACAGAGAGGAGCAACAAGAGACAGAGAGGAGGAGCAACAAGAGACAGAGAGGAGGAGCAAGAGACAGAGAGGAGGAACAAGAGACAGAGAGAAGGAGGAACAAGAGACAGAGAGGAGGAACAAGAGACAGAGAGGAGGAACAACAAGAGACAGAGAGGAGGAGCAACAAGAGACAGAGAGGAGGAACAAGAGACAGATAGGAGGAGCAACAAGAGACAGAGAGGAGGAGCAACAAGAGACAGAGAGGAGGAGGAACAAGAGACAGAGCGGAGGAACAACAAGAGACAGAGAGGAGGAGCAACAAGAGACAGAGAGGAGGAGCAACAAGAGACAGAGAGGAGGAGCAACAAGAGACAGAGAGGAGCAACAAGAGACAGAGAGGAGGAGCAACAAGAGACAGAGAGGAGGAGCAACAAGAGACAGAGAGGAGGAGCAACAAGAGACAGAGAGGAGGAGGAACAAGAGACAGAGAGGAGGAGCAAGAGACAGAGAGGAGGAGCAAGAGACAGAGAGGAGGAGCAAGAGACAGGGAGGAGGAACAAGAGACAGAGAGGAGGAACAAGAGACAGAGAGGAGGAGCAAGAAGAGACAGAGAGGAGGAGCAAGAAGAGACAGAGAGGAGGAGCAAGAAGAGACAGAGAGGAGGAGCAAGAAGAGACAGAGAGGAGGAACAAGAAGAGACAGAGAGGAGGAGCAAGAAGAGACAGAGAGGAGGAGGAACAAGAGACAGAGAGGAGGAACAAGAGACAGAGAGGAGGAGCAAGAAGAGACAGAGAGGAGGAGCAACAAGAGACAGAGAGGAGGAGCAACAAGAGACAGAGAGGAGGAGCAAGAAGAGACAGAGAGGAGGAACAAGAGACAGACAGGAGGAACAACAAGAGACAGAGAGGAGGAACAAGAGACAGAGAGGAGGAACAACAAGAGACAGAGAGGAGGAACAACAAGAGACAGAGAGGAGGAACAAGAGACAGAGAGGAGGAGCAACAAGAGACAGAGAGGAGGAGGAACAAGAGACAGAGAGGAGGAACAAGAGACAGAGAGGAGGAGCAACAAGAGACAGAGATGAGGAGCAACAAGAGACAGAGAGGAGGAGCAACAAGAGACAGACAGGAGGAACAAGAAGAGACAGAGAGGAGGAACAAGAAGAGACAGAGAGGAGGAGCAAGAAGAGACAGAGAGGAGGAGCAAGAAGAGACAGAGATGAGGAGCAACAAGAGACAGAGAGGAGGAACAAGAAGAGACAGAGAGGAGGAACAAGAAGAGACAGAGAGGAGGAACAACAAGAGACAGAGAGGAGGAGCAACAAGAGACAGAGAGGAGGAGCAACAAGAGACAGAGAGGAGGAGCAACAAGAGACAGAGAGGAGCAACAAGAGACAGAGAGGAGGAGCAACAAGAGACAGAGAGGAGGAGCAACAAGAGACAGAGAGGAGGAGCAAGAGACAGAGAGAAGGAGGAACAAGAGACAGAGAGAAGGAGGAACAAGAGACAGAGAGGAGGAGCAACAAGAGACAGAGAGGAGGAACAAGAGACAGATAGGAGGAGCAACAAGAGACAGAGAGGAGGAGCAACAAGAGACAGAGAGGAGGAGGAACAAGAGACAGAGCGGAGGAACAACAAGAGACAGAGAGGAGGAGCAACAAGAGACAGAGAGGAGGAGCAACAAGAGACAGAGAGGAGGAGCAACAAGAGACAGAGAGGAGCAACAAGAGACAGAGAGGAGGAGCAACAAGAGACAGAGAGGAGGAGCAACAAGAGACAGAGAGGAGGAGCAACAAGAGACAGAGAGGAGGAGGAACAAGAGACAGAGAGGAGGAACAAGAGACAGAGAGGAGGAGCAACAAGAGACAGAGAGGAGGAGGAACAAGAGACAGAGAGGAGCAACAAGAGACAGAGAGGAGGAGCAACAAGAGACAGAGAGGAGGAACAAGAGACAGAGAGGAGGAGCAACAAGAGACAGAGAGGAGGAGGAACAAGCGACAGAGAGGAGGAGCAACAAGAGACAGAGAGGAGCAAGAGACAGAGAGGAGGAACAAGAGACAGAGAGGAGCAAGAGACAGAGAGGAGGAGCAAGAAGAGACAGAGAGGAGGAACAAGAGACAGAGAGGAGGAACAAGAGACAGAGAGGAGGAGCAACAAGAGACAGAGAGGAGGAGCAACAAGAGACAGAGAGGAGGAGGAACAAGAGACAGAGAGGAGCAAGAGACAGAGAGGAGGAACAAGAGACAGAGAGGAGGAACAAGAGACAGAGAGGAGGAGCAACAAGAGACAGAGAGGAGGAACAAGAGACAGAGAGGAGGAGCAAGAGACAGAGAGGAGGAGCAACAAGAGACAGAGAGGAGGAACAAGAGACAGAGAGGAGGAACAAGAGACAGAGAGGAGGAACAAGAGACAGAGAGGAGGAGCAAGAGACAGAGAGGAGGAACAAGAGACAGAGAGGAGGAGCAACAAGAGACAGAGAGGAGGAACAAGAGACAGAGAGGAGGAAGAGACAGAGAGGAGGAGCAAGAAGAGACAGAGAGGAGGAACAAGAGACAGAGAGGAGGAACAAGAGACAGAGAGGAGGAGCAACAAGAGACAGAGAGGAGGAGCAACAAGAGACAGAGAGGAGGAGGAACAAGAGACAGAGAGGAGCAACAAGAGACAGAGAGGAGGAACAAGAGACAGAGAGGAGGAACAAGAGACAGAGAGGAGGAACAAGAGACAGAGAGGAGGAGCAACAAGAGACAGAGAGGAGGAACAAGAGACAGAGAGGAGGAGCAAGAGACAGAGAGGAGGAACAAGAGACAGAGAGGAGGAACAAGAGACAGAGAGGAGGAGCAAGAGACAGAGAGGAGGAGGAACAAGAGACAGAGAGGAGGAGCAACAAGAGACAGAGAGGAGGAGGAACAAGAGACAGAGAGGAGGAACAAGAGACAGAGAGGAGGAGGAACAAGAGACAGAGAGGAGGAACAAGAGACAGAGAGGAGGAGGAACAAGAGACAGAGAGGAGGAACAAGAGACAGAGAGGAGGAACAAGAGACAGAGAGGAGGAGCAGCACGGCTGTGATGAAGCTCTGTGCTGTCAGCAGCAGCAGTGGAAGTGTTGGAGGCCATGGACTCCGCTTCATTATTGATCTGGCCTTTTATCCTTTTGTTGGGTTATTTATGAGGCCGCACACAGGTGGCCCTGCCAGGGAGGACAGAGAGGGAGCAGAGACAGAGCGGGTCAGAGGTGGAGGAGGAGAGGAAAGGAAGAAAAGGTCAGGAGATGAGGAGGTGGGTTATATATATGTGAAAGACTTCATTTTTTGTATAAATCATAAATATTAATACCACAGTTCCTCCTTTTTAGTTCCTCTGAAGCAGCTTTACGGTTGCAACATGATTTCTATGAATACGGGTCGATGGAGTGGAAACACGAGATCAGTTCAACCTTCTGCACATCAAAGCCAGCGCATCATATTGGTGGTGTGCGTTTGGACGCTTCAGTGAAATCCATCTCCGCTCACTCACAATGATCTGGTTACATTCTTTGCCACTTTGAAAATCATTGTTCAATTTGAAGGAAAACATTGAAATATGTAATCTCAGTATTTAATAATTCACTGTTGTGCATCGTCTGTGTCCAACTATTTAACAATTCACCTTTTGTTCCTTTAACTCATGAAGGAGTTTGTTCTGCTTTTAGAGGTTCATGTCTTCAACAGCTCCAAACTGACCTTCTCTAACGAGGCAAACGATGAAAACAACTGCTTTCAGGATGCATCGCGTCATTTCTGCTCATGGAAACCTCCCTGATGAGTTCTGAGCTGCTGCTCTGTGAGCGCTCCACTCGTGGAACGCTGAAGCACTTCAACAGCAGAGTGTGAGTTCTATGGAGGAACACAAACAAACACTCAAGACAAGTTGAAATGAGGCCGCCAGCGCTCTGAAGCAGCTGAAAGCAGAGGAAGAGACGTGACAGCAGGTTCGGTCCATCGCTTGTCCTTTAAAGTGGAACAGTGTCGCTCCCTCAGGGTGTGTGTGTGTGGGGATGTGTGTGTGTGTGTGTGGGGATGTGTGTGTGTGTGTGTGTGCGTGTGTGTGTGTGTGTGGGGGGATGTGTGTATGTGTGTGTGGGGATGTGTGTGTGTGTGTGCGTGCGTGTGTGTGTGGGGATGTGTGTGTGTGTGTGTGTGTGGGGATGTGTGTGTGTGGGGATGTGTGTGTGTGTGTGCGTGTGTGTGTGTGTGTGTGGGGATGTGTGTATGTGTGTGTGGGGATGTGTGTGTGTGTGTGTGCGTGCGTGTGTGTGTGGGGATGTGTGTGTGTGTGTGTGTGTGGGGATGTGTGTGTATGTGTGTGTGGGGATGTGTGTGTGTGTGTGTGTGCGTGTGTGTGTGTGTGTGTGGGGATGTGTGTGTGTGTGTGTGTGGGGATGTGTGTGTGTGTGTGTGTGTGGGGATGTGTGTGTGTGTGGGGATGTGTGTATGTGTGTGTGGGGATGTGTGTGTGTGTGTGTGTGCGTGTGTGTGTGTGTGTGTGGGGATGTGTGTGTGTGTGTGTGTGGGGATGTGTGTATGTGTGTGTGGGGATGTGTGTGTGTGTGTGCGTGCGTGTGTGTGTGTGGGGATGTGTGTGTGTGTGTGTGTGTGCGGATGTGTGTGTGTGTGTGTGTGGGGATGTGTGTATGTGTGTGTGGGGATGTGTGTGTGTGTGTGGGGATGTGTGCGTGTGTGTGTGTGTGTGTGTGTGTGTGTGTGCGTGTGTATGTGAGGATGTGTGCGTGTGTGTGTGCGTATGCGTGCGTGTGTGTGTGTGTGTGTGTGTCCTGGCTTGCATCAGTTACCATCCTGATAAAGAAGTAACTGCTATTGTCCGCCTCCAGCAGTAAACACACTTTAGGAAACATTATCCATCTCACAGTGAATGCGTATAGGCTAGTGTGTGTGTGTGTGTGTGTGTGTGCGTGTGTTCTGGGTTAAATGATGAGCGCCCTCTCCCAGAGCGAGGCGGGCGTGATCATCGTAAACTGCCGCGATGCATTTCATGAATACATCTGCATTCATCTGCTGGAGGAAACTCTCTCCCACACACACACACACACACACACACACACACACACATACACACGGCGTTTTGGCAGTGCATTAAAGGATCTGTTCACCCAAATCACAAACAATGATTTGCTCCACTTACTCCTTCTCTAGCTCTCTAAGTCGCTCTCTGAGACTTTCTACATTTGCAGAAACACCATAAACGGGTTCTTGATGGTTCTTGATGGTTCTTGATGGTTCTTGATGTTTTACCTTCTCGTGTTAAACTGAGCTCCTGGATCCGTTCTTACTTCTCTAAATGTGCCGTCACAAGAAGCTAAAAGAAGCTCGTGTGTTCATTTATTTAAAGTCCAATGATGTAAAAAGCACGTCAGGAAAAAGGAGTAAATGACTCATAATGAAAAGCTTGGTCTCTGTGGGGCACCCCCGTCTCACTCTCCGTCTCACCCTCCGTCTCACTCTCCGTCTCACCCCCCGTCTCACCCTCCGTCTCACCCTCCGTCTCACTCTCCGTCTCACCCTCCGTCTCACCCTCCGTCTCACCCCCGTCTCACTCTCCGTCTCACCCTCCGTCTCACTCTCCGTCTCACCCTCCGTCTCACCCTCCGTCTCACTCTCCGTCTCACCCTCCGTCTCACCCCCGTCTCACTCTCCGTCTCACCCTCCGTCTCACCCCCGTCTCACTCTCCGTCTCACCCTCCGTCTCACCCCCGTCTCACCCTCCGTCTCACCCTCCGTCTCACCCTCCGTCTCACCCTCCGTCTCACTCACCGTCTCACCCCCGTCTCACCCTCCGTCTCACCCTCCGTCTCACCCCCGTCTCACCCTCCGTCTCACCCTCCGTCTCACTCTCCGTCTCACCCTCCGTCTCACCCTCCGTCTCACCCTCCGTCTCACCCTCCGTCTCACCCTCCGTCTCACTCTCCGTCTCACCACCCGTCTCACCCTCCGACACTCGCTCGTCTGTTAACATCAGAGCTGTCAACAACCCATAATGCAACGCTCTCTGGGGAAGATACTACAGAGTATCTGCTGTTTTGAATAATATTAAAATTTATAATCCTTGAAAATAATAACACGAGACATTTCCACAAAAATCATCTTCTATTTGGGCAAATGGGGTATTTATAGAACGGCTTCTTATTATGAAAGGAAACGTGAATAACGAGGTTGATGAGGTATGTTGGGCTCTGGCCTATGGCTTAAACATGTGCTGTGGACAAAGAGAATCTGGCCTTCACTTTGTCGAGCAAAGGGTTCATCCTGATTTGTAGTTGATAAGAGCAAAGGGATTTCACACTAGTCATAGTATAGCGTGTCGAAAAAAGTAATAAAAAGTCATAGTATAGCATGTCGAAAAAAGTAATAAAAAGGAAAGCAATACTTGTTTCCAGCATGTACAATGTGAGGATCTGCTTTGATTATTTAATATCTTGGAATTTTGGACTGTTGGTCAGAAAAACCTGAACGAGGAAATTCAGGAAACATAAATGATTGATGTCTTACACAAACCAGGACTCCAGTTTGTTGTTAATCTGAAGCAGCAGTCACATCACTCAACATGAACATGAATGCACGTTGTTACACCACTCCAGAACCTCCGACTCGACTTCTGATAACGTCTTCCCAGATAAAAATAACGTGACTGCTGCTGACGGTGAGAACCACTTGCAAAGAATTAAAGTAAGAATGACGGCTTCATTTCCAATGAAAACTTATTTTTTTCTGCACCGGCAGAAGAAATGAACCCGTCACTCTCACGTCACGCTGTTAAAACTGATTTTCATCGAGTTCCTGTTTCAGTCCGTTAGGAAGAGTTCAGCCTTCAAGGCGTCGATGCAGCCTGTGAACAAACGTGTGATTCACCATCGTAAACTGTGATTAACTGATGGGAACAGTTCTTCTATCACAGCATCAGGGATGAAATTAAACCTACAAGAGCGTATCTACATGCAGCTTTAAATAGCACACACACACACACACACACACTGCTTTCCTCTGTGATTTATCAGAAGCTCTCAGAGCTGAGAGGACTTCAAACGCTCCGACGGTCCGAGGATTCAAACGCGGCCGGAAGGAGAAAAAGGTTGTTGGACCGCGTCACAAAGAGGAATCCTCATTATTCCACAACGCCGTTATTTATGATTATTATTCAGCGCCTGCAACAGCAGATGAATGAAATGGAACTACAAAGAAGAAGCAGTGACACAGAGCGGTTTGGATGAAGCCGTGGGTCAGCGTCCGACGTCCTCACTGTGGAAGAGCTGGAACGTACAAGAGAGATACCGATGCACAGACCCATGAACTACACACACACACACACGCACACACACACACACACACCTACACACACACACGCACACTGCTGGATGTGTGTGTGTGTTTATATTGTTCTGTTGTCCTTCCTTTGTCTGTTCTCCAAACCAGGAAGTAAAGTAACTGACAGGAGGAAGAGGAAGAAGGGCGGGAGAAAAATGAAGGATGAAAGAACTTAATGTGTGTGTGTGTTTGTGGTCTGAGAGATAGAGAGGAAAAAACAAACAAGAGAGGGCTAAAGGCCTGTCTGGGGAGCAAGCCGGCAGGCTACTGATAAAACACACACACACACACACACACACACACACACACACACACACACACACACACACACAACCAGTTAGTTTCACGTCTTTTTTGTGGCTGATTATTTACTGGCTGTTTGCCTTGTCGGCAGATTATCCTCATTCACTGGCACCTAAATTGACCTCGTCCACTGAGAGTGTGTGTGCGTGTGTGTGTGTGTGTGCGTGTGTGTGTGTTGTTGAGGGAGTGAGAGATATTTGTTTTCCCCCAATATGACTCTGCCAACAAGAACAAAAACAAATTGCCCTGTCATCGTAAATTGTTCTGTCAACTCACTGGGACAACACACACTCATATACACACACACAGACACACACATGAATATCGCTCATCCCCCCCAATGTAATTGGATTTAAATTGAGAAAAAGCCAACACATTGATTACGGAGGTCATTAGCCGGGCTGCTGCGAGCCGATTGGCTGCCTGTGAGGCCGATAACGGGGCAGGAATCTGCACGCGAGCGACCGCGGAGCGTCACACGCCGGTGGACTAATCCACACGGTTAGAGAGATAACGGAGGAGGACCGGAGCTCTCGTCTCTCTGAAGAGCTACATATCGGTGACATCATACAGTGATGACATCACTTCATCAGCTTTGGTTCAGGTTGCTGAAAAGAAAAGTGAAGAAATCATTTTACAAAAGTCTGTTGTATGGCAGACTGTAAGGAGCCAATAATAAACCTGAGATTCAGTTATTAAATTATAATGTTATAAATTGTAGCCTAAGATTAGGAGATTAGTCATAGAAGAAGAGGTTTGAGTCAAGTGTGCATGTTTGGTTTGCATGATATTCCGTCTGTTTTCCTTCTAAAGTCCAGCAACACGAGTCAGCTTGTTCCACGAATACAGTCAGAATTATGTTTAGAAAAAGATTGTGGTTTGAGTTCAAAGAACTACTGAAGTGCTGTTTCTAAAGTAGGTCACTGCAGCCTTCAGTTATCCGACAGTGTCTTTCCTCTGACCGATAGCGGTGTGGCTACGCTACGTGTGGCTCCCCTACGTGTGGCTACGCTACGTGTGGCTACGCTACGTGTGGCTACGCTACGTGTGGCTACGCTACGTGCGGCTACGCTACGTGCGGCTACCCTACGTGTGGCTCCCCTACGTGTGGCTGTACTACGTGTGGCTAAGCTACGTGTGGCTAAGCTACGTGTGGCTACGCTACGTGTGGCTACGCTACGTGTGGCTCCCCTACGTGCGGCTGCGCTACGTGTGGCTACGCTACGTGCGGCTACGCTACGTGCGGCTACGCTACGTGTGGCTCCCCTACGTGTGGCTGTGCTACGTGCGGCTACGCTACGTGCGGCTACGCTACGTGCGGCTACGCTACGTGCGGCTACGCTACGTGCGGCTACGCTACGTGCGGCTACGCTACGTGCGGCTACGCTACGTGCGGCCACGCTACGTGCGGCTGTGAGTTCTTCCACTTTATCCATTTGTGTCGAGAATAAGTCACACAATCAGTGAGATGTGAGACTGATCTCAAGTGTTTTTTGTGAGTTTCAGTTTTTTCCATCTCTGATGAAGCTTCTGTTGTGAACTGTGTCTCATCCAGAGACAAACAGGAATACAGAGCAATAACATAATAATAATAATAATAATGCCCAGCAGTTTCTTAAAGTATCAAAACGTTATCCTCATTAACTTTATTCTTGTAAAATAACAACTCTTTTCATCTTCTCAGAGAAGATGGAGGACGATCGGTCACCTAACCTGAGTAACGTAGTTCGGGCACTTCTGTGGTTATTTGAACCCAAATGAAGATCTCTTCCTGAACCTAACTAAGACGTTTTGTTGCCTCAACATAACTAAATTGTTTATTTTGGAAATATCATATTCACGTCATTCGGGGAAATACACACGTGTTGCAGAACTTTCGTAGGAAAACACAGAAACAATGAGGAGTAACTTTTCCTGAGCTACGAACGTCTGAATGAGGATACGTGGAGAACACAGATGTGCATTTGGAACATGAGCAGAAATCGGAGTCCAGGGGTTCAGAAGTGAATTCAGGTTACCCATCAGCCATCTGTCAGCCTCAGCCTCTTCTTAGTGCGGTTTACTTCCATCTGCTGCCCGTTAGTTGACAAACTTCTGGTGATCGACACCTTTATGTCTCCTTCTCAAACTAAACTAAACCTGGTTTTGTCCTTGATGGTATTCAGTGCGCATGAACCCCTTTCTCTCTATCGGCACATTAAAGCTGAAGATTCGATACGTTTTAAAACCATCGTCTCTTGAGGACGCCGTTTTAAAGACAATATTCCTCGTGACCTTAAACTCATAACTTCATCGGCTGCTGAGTCTCTGAACCAGAAAAGTTTTTGTGGAAACAAGAAGCCAGCCGTTAACTTTTGGTATTGATTTGTTCTGCCAAATAATTCAGGGATCCATTTTAATCTGCTTGTGAGCAGCCTCGGGGAAATAATGAATTATAAAGTGGGTTCAAAGTGACGTTATTTAATAAGTTGGCTGTGTTCCTTTAGTGACGGACTCAACAATAATATATCAGGGGAGAGAAATCACCGTTTCAACAGAATCATGTTTAAAGCCGGCGTGTTTCACAGTGAGCCTGCTGCTGGAAGGTCCGACGCCAGCGATAACCTCAGAAGGGATTTGTCAAACAGCAGCTCGTGTTCAGACCGACGCCGGCTCAGGTTGGTGAGATTTTAACAATGAAGCTGAAGGTGAGTGACGGCTCTGAGATGAAGGTCATGACACTCGGATACCTGAATCGATCAGCTGTTAGCATCTCACTGTGACGGTGTGGTAGAACGACACATGGGCCGCCTGATAACGTCCTGCTGCCTTCAGAGAGAGAGAGTAGGTGAGTGTGTGTGTGTGTGTAGGTGAGTGTAGGTGAGTGTGTGTGTGTGTGTAGGTGAGTGTGTGTGTGTGTGTAGGTGAGTGTAGGTGAGTGTGTGTGTGTGTGTGAGAGAGTGGTGGTTTGCAGCAGGCTGTTGCCGTTCATGCCAACAATCATTACAGTCACATGAGACTTAGAGGAATCTGTGCTTCAACTTTGTTGTTAGTAGTATTGATTATTAGTCCTACTGATTACTACATCTTTCAACGGGGGAGGCAGAAGAAGCCTTACATCAGAATTAGAGAGAACAGGAGATTCTTAAAAAGTCAACACGTGAAACGAAGAATATTTACCCAGAAGCCAACTCCTGAATTGAGTCCAGCAGACGCACAGACAGACGGACTAATCTGGTGAGGAGGAGCAGGTCACTAACGAGAGGAAGTACTGAGGAGGACCGATAAGAGGGAGGGGGAGTGGAAGATAAGCGGAGGAGAGAGGCCATCCTCAAGAACGAAAGACTAATTTGAAGAGCTGCGAGCAGACTCTCAGGGGTCCGACGCTGAAGAGTTCAACAGTAATCAGAGTGTTCAAACTGTGACTGAAGGCTCCTGAGATGTAGATTTAACATTTAAAGCTTCACTTCTATTTCTGGCGGAGAAAAATAATGGGAAGTTGTATTTTTCCTGCTGCTGAATAATTATACTGCAGCTTTGTTCTCAGAGACCGAATATCTGGCGTTTGAAATGTAAGATGACAAAATGAAGGCACTTTGAGATGTATTAAAGGATTCCTGGTCCCCAGAGGAGAGAGATGCAACTCTTCACTGAAACATTCTAATTACTCGTGCGACCAGGACAACAAGCAGAAACACACGATGCACTAAAGGAACAATATACACACAAAAAGAGGAGATGGATAATAAAAGCAGGTTCAGTGTTACGAGGGTTAATATGTCAGTACTCGTGCAAATATTGCAATGTTTTCCAACAAACAATATTAACAATAAAACATCAGTTTTTATATTTCACACAATTGAAACTTCAAAAATGTTGGTGCTGGATTTTGTCTCAAAACAAATAACCTGTAAAAAATAAGACTCTCTGCCGATATCAACCGTTGTCTATAATTACTATCGTCATGATTTAAACAATGACATCTGATCAAAGAATAAAATATTCATAATCTGCCTGAACATCCGATAGCTTTCTATGTTTGATGGGAATTAGCATCACGGAGCTAAAGACACATTTCTCATGCTGCGTTCACACCGGTCGCGTTGATTTTTTGACGCGCGTCGAGATTACATACAAAGTCTCTGCACAGACGCGATGAGACTGGCGCGCCTCGATTTTGCGATCCCGCGGCGCGTTGGACGCGTTATTGCAGTGCGGTGGACGCGGTGGACGCGTTGGACGCCGCAAAATCGCCAACGCGCGAGTTGAAATTTTTCAACTTCAGCGACATAATCGCGTGACGCTGTGGCGCGATAGCCTATCAGCGTTGAGTTGCTCCCCCTGTCGTCACTGGCTTCCTGCCGTTGTTGAATCAGGAAATAAATCCTGTCGCCGTCTGTGTTCACCCAGAGCGCTACGATACCTCATATCAATAGAGACCGGACCAAACTATGTGTATGCATGTGTGTGTGTAAACCATACGGTACAAACAATAAATAGACGCCGTATTTACGTCTACGTGACGTTATTGAGTGCTGGTGGAGCTGCTACGATGTTAGCATAGCCTAGCACCGATCCATCAGAGCTCCATTGAGAAGACAAGTAACCTACAAATCGGTATCATTACGTAGTTATTTCGGAGTCCCTTTTTGTCGGAGAAGACAAGTACAAATCGGCATCATTACGTAGTTATTTCGGAGTCCCTTTTTGTCGGTTTATTGCCGTTGAATCACAGCCAAATCAGTTTATTTTGTTTTCCTACAGCTGTAGTAAACAGCGACCGGTGGCTTGCTAGACAGTGAATACAGCTCGATACAATCCACGGAGCTCCTCTGAACAATATTATGAACCAGACATGACGGCGTTTGGCATTCCGATGTTTGAGGGACTTCCACAACACGTACAAAGCAGCAATTGTCATTCCTGTCATGGTTGACGGCGGAAAACAATGGCGGCCAGATCGAGGCTTCCAGGACGATAAACCACGCCCCCTCTCCGGCGCTACGAGATTTTGCGGCGACCGGTGTGAACACGACCGGCGCGCGTTGGACGCTTTTTTGCAGTGCGTTGGACGCTTTTTTGCAGTGCGTCAAAAAATCAACGCGACCGGTGTGAACGCAGCATTACTCTCCCAAAAAAAAGGGTACTTATTATTTCCAGACATGAACTAAACTTCTTAACTTAACACCAACTAAGCAGGTGACACATCAGAAAACGCCATAAGAAACATTTTGTTGTAGTTTTGGAAGCTACCGACCAGGCGGCAGCTTCTGGCTTCACGTGTTAAAGCTGCATTCTCTCTAGTGTCCACCAGGGGGCGACTCCTCTGGTTGTATAGAAGTCTATGAGAAAATGACTCTACTTCTCTCTTGATTTATTACCTCAGTAAACATTGTAAACATGAGTTTATGTCTCAATCTCTAGTTTCAAGTCTTCTTCAATACAGCATGATGTTCATTTAGTACATTATGGTCCATTTAGAGTCACACAGACCATAAAGCAGGGGATGCTTTAGGGCGGGGCTACACTGTGATTGACAGGTCTCTACCAGAGACGTATACGGCGTCTCTACGTCACTCCTCAGTCCACATATGGTCACAGGAAGTTGACAGGAAGTTGCTTCATAGGTTTGTTTTACATGAAGGATGGAAGACAAACATTGGACTCGTTGGATTCTGAGACTGAAACACAGTTTGTATCCGAACAAACAATCTGAGCCAAACCGGCCAGCTGGTACACAAACTAACAGCAGACAAACACAATGAGCTGAAACGGACCCTCGCAGCCACGCTAAATATCCCATTCGGTCCTGAAAGTTTGGTCCAAATATCTTCCAACTGACATTTCTGGGAATGAATGAAAGAAATCAGAAACATGAGGAAAGAAGGCCGGACATCTGAATCAAAAAAATTCTTTCCCTCGAATGATGCAAGAACTGTTGAGGGTTTATTGGTGAACCACTTTTCCACAGATTTATTTCACTAAAATGAATTCCAAGAGAAGCTTTTCATGAATCTTAGCTTCAATCTTTATTGAGAAAAGGTCTTTATGAGAACAATCTGTCTGTTTTCCTGCTCTGAAATGACAGTGAGAGGATACACAATGTGCCTCGACACCGTTTCATTGAGTGACTCCGGTTGGATTCCTTCCTCTCAACGCATCAATTTGACGGCTGAAATCCACCAGAAAAAGTGGCAATAAAGACTGAAGAGAGATTATAGCTGCTGGAACACGCAGAGGTGTAGGAGTGCGAGCGCGGAGTTATTAAAGATGAATGGAGCCGCCGGTGAGTGACAGCGGCCGCAGCGTGAATGTGATTATCCCGGGATTACCGTTTCCTCTCATTCCACTTAATGAGTCTCCGGCTGTGAACGGAGAAACACTCACACCTACAGCGTCAGTAACAAACTGGGCAGTGATGGAGGAGGTGGAGGGAGGACCTGCTGGCCTGCACTGTGTCATTAAATCCTCTTTCTCACCTTCCCTCCATCTCTACCTCGCTGGGTTCCTGTTCCTCCCTCCTCCAGCGCACAAGGAAAGCCAGTTATGGCGGATTAGCAGCTAGCAACCTTAGATTTATGGGGTTTTAAGCTTCTGGGATATGTTGTTTCTTATTGGAGAGACATGTTTCATTCATTTATGAACCAAATAAACCTGAATTACAGGGAGGAAAATATTCATTTAGTCTTGTATCTTGATAGAAATCCCACTTCCGTGCGTGTGAGGAGACAAACACACGGAAGCCGAGAGCGTTTCTCGTGCGCCGCGTTATCTCGACATCACCAGTTCATCATCTGGTTATTTTGGGCAACAAAAGATGTTTTCCTGTAATCAGGTTCATCGTGTCTGAAGCTGGTTTTCTTCACATAATGAGATCATTTTACAGTTTCTCAGGGTTGTTTTCGGGTCAATGCTTCGTCGTGTAATCTGATTAGTGCCTCGTATGTAACAAAGCAATCACATTTAACCGAACAACACAAAGCTCAGGCTTTCTATTGACACTGAGTTCATGTTCACAGATCAGCTGATGACCCTGAAGTGATGCATTATGGTGCCGGAGATGCTGTGAAGCCTTCTGATCGCTGACAGGCTCATTGATTCTAATGAGCCACTTTGATTGGATTTCACAGCACAGGTGAGTATCATGGTAATTACTAATACTCTGCTCCTGCACGGTTCAAGTGTCATGAGACAGTCTGAGCTGAGAGATGTTCATCTACTATATATATTTATATATATATATATATATATAAATATATATATATATATATATATATACACACACACATACACATATACACCAAATGTAGCGGACCTGATCAACTATTTCTGTGTCAAATGTTAATTTATCAAACTGGAAAATGCTAATTCTGCCTAACAAAAGAATAAACTGACATCCAGTCAATGCACACACACACACACACTGTGCATGATAATAATAATAATATGATCAAGTGCATTGCATCAAATCACATTAATGCAAAATCGAATGATTGAGATATCTACACTTGTTACGTGTGGACGCTGAGAGGAGGCAGTGAAGCTGTTTGTGGTGACAGCTCCTCACAGAGCAGATGACGTGATGAGCTGCTCAGAGCAGAGTGAACAGTGTGTGCAGCGTCCTCAGGGATCAGAGCGGATTAAAAGATAAATGAATTAAAAGATGAAGTGAAGTGTTGTGAAACTTTAAAAGGGAACAATGTGCCGTCATTATTTAGGATAATCGGCTCACCGTGAATTGTTGTCGCTGCCTGTTATGAATTCCAACGTTGTTCTCCGTCCCACGAATGCAAACGTGAATGAATGATGTCGTCTTTTATGGCTCGTTTAGCTTTCTACGAGTCACCGTCACACTCGGCCTGCAGGACGAAGACGTAACCGCAGAAAGTGTGAAAGCCACGAAGAAGAGCTGCAGAGACGCTGAGCGCTGCCACAGAAAGGTGAGCGGAACCAGTCAGATCCAGATTGAGATGTGCAGTGATTCAGACGTCCCGGTCTGACAGGAAGAGAGTTAGAGATTGTTCACAAGATCCTGAAGGCAGTGAGCCACGCTTCACACGCCACTCGTCACGCTTCACACGCCACACGCCACACTTCACACGCCACGCTTCACACGCCACGCTTCACACGCCACACGCCACACTTCACGCGTCACACTTCACACGCCACTCGTCACGCTTCACACGCCACACTTCACACGCCACGCGCCACGCTTCACACGCCACACGCCACACTTCACACGCCACGCGTCACACGCAATACTTCACACGCCACACTTCACACGCCACACTTCACACGCGTCACACGCAATACTTCACACGCCACACGCCACACTTCACACGCCACGCCCCACGCTTCACACGTCACACTTCACACGCCACACACGCCACGCTTCACACGCCACTCGCCACACTTCACACGCCACGCTTCACAAGCCACGCTTCACACGCCACACTTCACACGCCACACGCAATACTTCACGCGCCACGCCCCACGCCCCACACTTCACACGCCACACGCCACGCTTCACACGCCACTCGCCACACTTCACACGCCACAAGCCACGCTTCACACGCCACACTTCACACGCCACACGCAATACTTCACACGCCACGCTTCACGCCTCACACGCCACGCTTCACGCCTCACGTCACACGCCACGCTTCACACGCCACGCTTCACACGCAATACTTCACATGCCACGCTTCACACGCCACGCGCAATACTTCACACGCCTCACGCCTCACGCCACACGCTTCACACGCCACACGTCACACGCCACGCTTCACACGCAATACTTCACACGCCACGCTTCACACGCCACGCTTCACACGCCACACGCAATACTTCACACGCCACGCTTCACGCTTCACGCCTCACGCCACACGCTTCACACGCCACACGCTTACACGTCACACGCCACACGCTTCACACGCCACACGCTTACACGTCACACGTCACACGCGCCACACGTCACACGTCACACGTCACACTACTAAAGAGAGCTGAATGAAGCGGCTTCATCTCATGCTGAGCTCTGCCAGCAGACATGTGTCAAGCTGCTCTGCATTCTGGGTAATCTGTCAACGGCCTGACCTACAGGATGGACTCACGTGATTGACAGAGACGTCCTGGACTTCAGAGACTTCATCACTCTCCTGACATCTCGTCCCATTGCTGCTGGAACAATTCTAAATGGCAGCCAAACAGTCTCAAGAGCGATGATGACATCTCCCCAATAAACCTCCAGGTGTGTAGTAGAGATGGTATCAGAACTAGTGTTGTTAGTGTACATGAGTTACTCACTACTTATTAAAGTCTCATATCTGATTTGTTTAACAGATTCAAGATGTCTTTAGCTCCTCAGCCTCTGAAGATGCTCCCATGATGTTCCACCAGACCTCTGAAATCACAAGAAGATCTCCTTCCAGCTCACGTGGATGCTGTAGAACTCCTACGTGCACCAACGTCTGCGTGCCTTTACACGCATCCTCTGCAGGACCACGAGTACTAACTCCCGTACAGCAAGCATCTGCACATATAGATACACAGCAGAGCTGACACAACACATCACACTGTGCACAGCCAGAGACACACACACACACACACACACACACACACGCTGCTATAACATCCAGTTCTATCAGGTCAGAGCAGGAATCAGATAATGACTTCAAACAGCCCTCCAGAGTCGAATACAACTTCCTCGTCCTCCACAAGTGCTGGCAGCGTGTGTGTGTGTGTGTGTGTGTGTGTGTGTGTGCAGAAGTCAACCATAGTCAGTCCAATAGCAGCTACGTGGGAGGATTTGGAGCAGCACTGAATTTACTGGATTTTGTGTCGTCGTATATCCAGCGTGTGTGTGTGTGCGTGTGTGTGTGTGCGTGTGTGTGCATGTGTGTGTGTGCGTACGTGTGCGTGTGTGTGTGTGTGTGTGTGTGTGTGTGTGTGTGTGTGTGCGTGCGTACGTGCGTGTGTGTGTGTGTGAGCAGCTGTGTGCTGACAGAGAGTTAGCCTTCATGATCTGATGGCCTGAGACGTCGCTGCTGCTGCTCGTAAATTGTCTCCTTAGGAGGACGGAGGAGGAGAGGGCTGTGTGTGTGTGTGTGTGTGTGTGTGTGTGTGTGTGTGTGTGTTTTATGAGACAGTGTGAACTAATGGCGGATCATGAACACTGACTTGTGCACGTTTGGTAATCATCCAAACAGTGGACCTCACGCTCCTTCTGTCCTCCATCCTTACTCCCTTTTTCATTTATATCTTTCCTTCCACCTTCACTTTCCGTCCCTCATTAATGCGCCTGATTGAGATTCACGTTCCATGACCTCACACTCGGGGTGCTCGGCCCGTTTCCTCTCAAGAAGATGTACAAGCGCCGCTCATCCGCGGAGGTCAATTGAGGTCGTGTGAGGGGGTCGCTGAGCGACGACTCTCGAGGTGTCGGGGTCGCTTCCCCATCGCTCTCTGCCGCTGTCGACACAGATCGTCACGCCGCGCTGCTTTACACCGTGCCGGGGAAGCGGCAGCAGACCCATCAATATTTAATATTCAGTTCAACATTCAATGAGCGCTTCCTCACAGAAGCTTGATCATCCAGGTCTGAGAAAACAATCAGACGTCGGGAGTTTTGAGCTAAAGGTCAGTTTTCTCACTGCAACACTAATTTATTCATTCAGAACATTTCTTCTTCTGTGGTTCTCGCTTCCTCAAATGTGACGAATCAGCAAAGTAATCCAACAACAACGTGTGCAGCAGATGAAGACCGGTCAGGTGTTGCAGCACAGTGAGGTCATTGTTGAGTATCTCCAGCAGCTCTCCTCACATCTGGAGACTGAACCAAACGTTGCATCGTCCCTCTGCAGAGCTCCAGAGCCGTCAGGTGTTCAACATGCACGGCTTTCTGTTCGCGATGGAAGGAAAGCGTGTTTCTGATTCAAATACACCGACACACAGCCTCAGTGTGCAGCCTCCCACTGCGCGGCTCATTACGGATTCAGGAGAGGAAGCTCCGTGTGTGTGTGTGTGTGTGTGTGTGTGTGTGTGTGTGTGTGTGTGAGAGATGAAGGGAGTTCCAGCACTAACCAGGCCTTGAGAATATCTCTCACACACACACACACACACGGAGAGCACACCCCCTTTCTTGCCTCACCCCTTATCCAATCACACTTAAGCGTGATGCTGTTGTCCATTAGCATTGACTGGCTTTGCTGACGTTGGCAGAAAAATGATAGCAGCGCGCGCGCACGCACGCACGCACGCACGCACGCACGCACGCACGCACGCACGCACGCACGCACGCACGCACGCACGCACGCACGCACGCACGCACGCGCGCGCGATGCCCTCACTCTTACCCTTCAGCGCTTCATTAGCGGGACGCAGTGGAGGACTACGATCTCCGTCAGGATGGGGAGCAGCGGACAGGAAGCAGGAAGTAGAAACTTCTTCATCTGGTTATTGATGATTTGCAGCATTTGATTCAGATTTCAGGCGGTAAATTCATTTACTGAGCAGGTGGGTCGACGATTTCAAATATAAAACATGGAGATGGATTTATTTTGACCTCGTTACACTTCAGCCCTTTAGTTCCTCCATGACGCTCAGAAAGGGGCTCAAAGCAGCACACAATGCCCTGAATGATGAGCTGCAAACCACTGGAGGGAAACTATAACACACACACACACACACACACACACACACACACACACACACACACACACACACACACACACACACACACACACACACACACACACACACACACACACACACACACACACACACACACACACACACACACACACACACACACACACACACACAACTGATCAACTGGAGATCAGGTAGAGTAGTGAGAGTGGGCAGTAAAAACTGTGTGTGGGGGGGGGGAAGGACAGGAAGGAAGAACAGAAGGAAGGATGGAGACCAAAGTAGTAAGAGTGGTAGACCACACAGAAGACCACGTGAGACCTGATCCAGAACTGAAGGTAGAACCCTCTGAGAGACGTATCTGCTGTGAGGGTCATGACACCGGAGCTGATGGTGAGTCCACGGGAATCCATTCGGCTGACAAAGACCTCAGACCTGCAGCTAGAACAGGACCCGACCAGACAGAATACTGTGTGGACACGGGACTATTTCTGGTCATTAGGACCCACAAGGAACCACAACCAGTATGCAAAATATTGAGTGTGATGATAGTGTGTGATTCAGGAGTCCACTGGGACAGAGCAACACTCCCAGTGCTCCCAGTGGAAACATTACCACCTCCTCCTGCTCCTCCCCCTCCCTCCCAGTGCAACCGGGTCCATCACCATGGCAACAGGCTAAACAGCGAGGCGGCGTGGGTTAAGCATCACTCAGCCGATATTTATCACCCACTTAGGCTTCATGGCTTTATGATGGGAGATCATCAACGCCTGGACCTGTGTGTGTGTGTGTGTGTGTGTGTGTGTGTGTGTGTGTGTGTGTGTGTGTGTGTGTGTGTGTGTTCATTCTCAAGTTTGTGGTTGCAGGTGCAACCGTTTATTACATGAGAGGTTTGAGAGAGAGACGGGAGGAAGCTGTGAGGGAGGGGCTGGAACAATGAAGCAACCATGGCAACAATTCCTCTCAACGTCTGTCCGATTGGAACTGGTTTCACTGGTTGAACTGGTTGAACTGGTTGAACTGGACAGGATGTGATGATCGGTCCGGACAGCCCTCCAATGAGTCGCTCAGGTTCACTCCTGCCAGCGAGGCCCGTCGCTTCCGCTAAGCGAGGCCTGTGATTGGTCGGGACAGAGCGGTTTCACAACAGTTTTGAATGATCGGTGACGCAGGAATGTTACGGCGGCGTGAGAGGAGACGTCACGGTGGTCGACATCGGGCCGTCACGTCTGCAGAGATGTTTGTTGTTTACGTCATACGGTTTATTCTCCCGATGAGAAACCCGAACAACGAGTTTTCCTTCACCGAGCGATGAGCGTGCATATTCATACATGTTCAACAGTTCTGACACCTCAGCAGCCTCCGACTCTCTACTCTCTACTCTCTACTGTCTACTCTCTACTCTCTGCTCTCTACTCTCTACTCTCTACTCTCTACTCTCTACTCTCTACTCTCTACTCTCTACTCTCTACTCTCTACTCTCTACTCTCTACTCTCTACTCTCTACTCTCTACTCTCTACTGTCTACTCTCTACTCTCTACTCTCTACTCTCTACTGTCTACTCTCTACTCTCTGCTCTCTACTCTCTACTCTCTACTGTCTACTCTCTACTCTCTACTCTCTACTCTCTACTCTCTACTCTCTACTCTCTACTGTCTACTCTCTACTCTCTACTCTCTACTCTCTACTCTCTACTGTCTACTGTCTACTGTCTACTCTCTACTCTCTACTCTCTACTCTCTACTCTCTACTGTCTACTCTCTACTCTCTGCTCTCTACTCTCTACTCTCTACTCTCTACTCTCTACTCTCTACTCTCTACTCTCTACTCTCTACTCTCTACTGTCTACTCTCTACTCTCTGCTCTCTACTCTCTACTCTCTACTGTCTACTCTCTACTCTCTACTCTCTACTCTCTACTCTCTACTCTCTACTCTCTACTGTCTACTCTCTACTCTCTACTCTCTACTCTCTACTGTCTACTCTCTACTCTCTACTCTCTACTCTCTACTGTCTACTGTCTACTCTCTACTCTCTACTGTCTGAGTCCTGCAGCAGAGTGTGTGGGGGGGGGTGATCTTTAAACAAACCGACTGCGATGTGGGTTCTATGGACTCCGCTGTGCTCCCTCGCTGTTTGTCCTTCTGCTTAACGGTGAGGCTTAAAGTAGTGTTGGCACAGAGTTAGTGAGCCTCACGCTTCAAGGTTAGAGAAACGAGGTTCTTTAGTTTGGAGAGGAGGACGGAGGAGGGAGGACGGAGGACCGAGGAGGGAGGACGGAGGAGGGAGGACAGAGGAGGGAGGAGGGAGAACGGAGGACGGAGGAGGGAGGACGGAGGAGGGAGGAGGGAGGACGGAGGAGGGAGGAGGGAGAACGGAGGACGGCGGAGGGAGGACAGAGGACGGAGGAGGGAGGACGGAGGACAGAGGAGGGAGGACGGAGGAGAGGACGGAGGACGGAGGAGGGAGGACGGAGGAGGGAGGAGGGAGGACGGAGGAGGGAGGACGGAGGAGGACGGAGGACGGAGGACGGAGGAGGACGGAGGAGGGAGGACGGAGGAGGGAGGACAGAGGACGGAGGAGGGAGGACGGAGGAGGGAGGACGGAGGAGGGAGGATGGAGGAGGGAGGAGGGAGAACGGAGGACGGAGGAGGGAGGACGGAGGAGGGAGGAGGGAGGACGGAGGAGGGAGGAGGGAGAACGGAGGACGGCGGAGGGAGGACAGAGGACGGAGGAGGGAGGACGGAGGACAGAGGAGGGAGGACGGAGGAGAGGACGGAGGACGGAGGAGGGAGGAGGGAGGAGGGAGGAGGGAGGACGGAGGAGGGAGGACGGAGGAGGACGGAGGACGGAGGACGGAGGAGGACGGAGGAGGGAGGACGGAGGAGGGAGGACAGAGGACGGAGGAGGGAGGACGGAGGAGGGAGGACGGAGGAGGGAGGATGGAGGAGGGAGGAGGGAGAACGGAGGACGGAGGAGGGAGGACAGAGGACGGAGGAGGGAGGACGGAGGACAGAGGAGGGAGGACGGAGGAGAGGACGGAGGACGGAGGAGGGAGGACGGAGGAGGGAGGAGGGAGGACGGAGGAGGGAGGACGGAGGAGGGAGGAGGGAGGACGGAGGAGGGAGGACGGAGGACGGAGGAGGACGGAGGAGGGAGGACGGAGGAGGGAGGACGGAGGAGGGAGGAGGGAGGAGGGAGGACGGAGGACGGAGGAGGGAGGACGGAGGAGGGAGGACGGAGGAGGGAGGACGGAGGAGGGAGGAGGGAGAACGGAGGAGGGAGGACGGAGGAGGGAGGACAGAGGATGGAGGACAGAGGAGGGAGGACAGAGGACGGAGGACGGAGGAGGACGGAGGACGGAGGAGGGAGGACGGAGGAGGACGGAGGACGGAGGAGGGAGGGAGGACGGAGGAGGGAGGACGGAGGAGGATGGAGGAGGGAGGAGGGAGGAGGGAGGACGGAGGAGGGAGGACGGAGGAGGACGGAGGAGGGAGGACGGACGGAGGGAGGACGGAGGATGGAGGAGGGAGGAGGGAGGACGGAGGATGGAGGAGGGAGGACGGAGGAGGACGGAGGACGGAGGAGGGAGGACGGAGGAGGATGGAGGAGGGAGGAGGGAGGACGGAGGACGGAGGAGGGAGGACGGAGGAGGACGGAGGAGGGAGGACGGAGGAGGGAGGGAGGACGGAGGGAGGACGGAGGATGGAGGAGGGAGGAGGGAGGAGGGAGGACGGAGGAGGGAGGAGGGAGGACGGAGGATGGAGGAGGGAGGACGGAGGACGGAGGATGGAGGAGGGAGGAGGGAGGACGGAGGAGGGAGGAGGGAGGACGGAGGACGGAGGACGGAGGAGGGAGGACGGAGGACGGAGGATGGAGGAGGGAGGAGGGAGGAGGGAGGACGGAGGAGGGAGGAGGGAGGAGGGAGGACGGAGGAGGGAGGACGGAGGACGGAGGGAGACATGGTGGCAGTCGCCTGCTCCTTCAGCTATAAACGCACCATTACAGCTCAATGCAGGATATATTCCTGCTCACACATTCTGATTACAATATAGAGAAAAAGGTAAATAGACATTTAGTCAAGAATATTCTGAAAAGTTTAAAAACAGGTTAAACTTATGCCATCAGAAAAATATGAAAGCTGCTTCAACGACATAGAAATCTCCACATCGGAGCTTTCAACACAGAAAATGTCTCCTAGCAAACTAGTCACATGTTAAACTCAAACGTCCTTCAAGTCTGAAGCTGAAGACGACGTGGACGAAGTGAAGCGGTCAAAGTGAAACCACTGCAGCATCCAGGAGCTCATAGGATGCTAACTATCAGCCTCTAGCCTCTGCAGCTCTACGTTCATGTTTAAATGAAGAGGTTCACGCGATGCTACGGTCCACTAGCACGTGCACATGTGACTAACCGGTGGCTGATTTGGCTTTTTTATTCTTTCCTTGAAGCCGTTGACGATGCAGTCTCTTAAATGTTTGGTATTTGCCGTGTTACATGCTGAGATCCCTGTTAACCCTCCACTCTCTGGTATTGTGTCATCTTCACATTCGGGCCTGACTGCTGCTCATCATGACATCTTATTCAGTCCCGGCTTCAAAGGCCGTGACGAAGAGATTCAAACGAGCAGCACCTTCAAAGCCTCGTCGGCACAACGCTGCACCGAGTCTTTCTCAAAGAAACACGGAGACATGTGACCAAGAGGACGACCAATCAGAGGAGGCCTGAAACCAGATGTGTAAAGTATGGACCACATGTAGGTAACAACCAGGAGGCTCCTCCACCACGCTTCAGAGCGATGCATGAACATTGTGCTTCTGCAAGTCCCTGTGTGTGTGTGTGTGTGTGTGTGTGTGTGTGTGTCATTATGTAAGCGTCCATGCTGTGATATGTGATATGATGATGCTTTGTTCCCACGCATGGAAATTAGCTCTAACAGACCGACACGCTGAAGAGCTGAGAGTGGGTGTATACAAGTGTGTGTGTGTGTGTGTGTGTGTGTGTGTGTGTGTGTGTGTGTGTGTGTGCCTCGCTGTGGGCCGGGCCACACACAGCAGCTGTGTTTCTGGGGTTACGACAGTAAAGTCATTTCAGGAGAATGTTCAACAGTCTCCAATCGGAAGAGCTGAACATCCTGGTCCTTGTTTGACGGTAAAGTACTGTCACCTGGTGCAGATGTGTGTTCTCTTTGAGACATCTTGTTGTCGATGGAGAACTCTGGTGCCATCGCTCGAGAGAACGTCGGTCTTCTAAAGTCCCGTTTCCTCGTCCCTGAACCAGGACTGCTCTCTGTTTACACGACGAGGAGTTCCACACGGTACACAACCAACGTTAGCAGCACTTTAAAGTCAGCACGTTCTCCCATCTGTCGGGTACTGTCGTCACTGAACCGTCTGCTCACACGTGATTGGCTAATGTAGCAGAGAGAGCTCCATGCTACCATGTTAGCATGCGACCATGTTAGCATGCGACCATGTTACCATGCGACCATGTTAGCATGCGACCATGTTAGCATGCGACCATGTTAGCATGCGACCATGTTACCATGCTACCATGAAGCCATTCCACTGAACTCTGTCAGTGAGCACGGAGGAAGAACTCATTTTAAATTCAGCTCAATCATCCTCTGAAGATATTTCCACATTTAAGTCAGAGTTATGTACAGTCTGGGTTTAGTTTTACAGTCTCCACGTCTGTAGGCGCTGACCTCAGTGACCTGCTGTGCCTCTCCATCACTCTGACAGAAACAAGTTATGGATTGAACTTCTTTTTCCTGGTTTTAATATCCAAGCGAGGGTACGAAAAGTCTGATCTCATGAGTTTCCACTTTAAGGCCGGCGGCAGCAACAGCTTCTGATTATGTGGAGGTGGAATAACACACACTGGATGGACTGGAACACCTCTGCACTCCTCCAGCACTCGCTCTCATTACTTCAGGACCAACTCGTCAGCGTAAAGTGAAGAGAGATCCCGATGCAGACGCCGTCTGTTCCCATCCGGTCAGCTGCAGTCGGCTGCTCGTACTCACACAGAATGACTTCTCTGGAATTATGGGAAATGATGTGCAGAATGTGGAACAGATTCTGCACAGGAAGGAGATTTCAAAGTGGATCTGGAGGGATGGAAGCAGCAGAGAGAAGGACGAAGACCGAGGAGGTGTCATGATGGCTTCATGAGACCTTTATTCTATTAAAGCCGTCTGGAGTCGAAAGCTGTGAGCTTTGAGCTCCGGCCGCTTTCTGGGCCAACAGATGATTAAAGCTGCGAGTGGATAAACGGACAGAACAACAGAGGACAGCAGGTCAACCCTCCGGCGACCAGCTCAGCCTGGAGGAATGTAATGGACTTATTATCTTTGAGATCTTTCCGTATCTTCTGGACTCTGGAAATACACGGACACCAGCTGTCCAGCTGTGGACATGCAGTCGATTTCACTTTACATCTTTAAAACTTTCAACAAAAGCTCTTTGAATAAAGCTGGTAATGTAACAAACAAGTTCCCCGTCTGGATCAAGACGTGACTCAAACAGTCCTGATGAAGCCGATTGGCTGAGTTTCTGTGTTAAACTATAAATAATGAATAACTAATGATGGGTTTAGTTTCCTCACACTTTGATTGTTCACCCGGATTTATGATTTAGTCAAGAAAGCAACAGACGATATCTCCTGACTGTCTCTCCGTGCTCAAACACCTGATGAGAACATCTACACCTTTATATTCCCAAACCCAATGCTGCATCACTCACACGCGCACACACACACACACACACACACACACACACCTAATCCCTTGTAGCAACATCACCTGACGACACACTCACTGTCCACAACTGCTGTGTTCTAATCTAATTAGTGTTTAATGCTGTTGTTTCATCACAGCTGCCTGGTGGAGGTTGACCTTTAATAAATGAGCTCTCTCTCTCTCTCTCTCTCTCTCTCTCTCTCTCTCTCTCTCTCTCTCTCTCTCTCTCTCTCTCTCTCTCTCTCTCTCTCTCTCTCTCTCTCTCTCTCTCTCTCTCTCTCTCTCTGATCTATAGAAGCACGTTTCTTTCAAATACATCCGTGTGACTCGGAGAAGAGGAGGCGAGAGAGAGAAACCTCCCATCATGCAGTGCTTCTGAGGGGCTCTCGGCTGTAATTGGGTTCTGTTCTCCTGCAGTAATGCGGCTCTGATGGCTACTTATCCTTCACGGAACAAGCAGCAGCCTTCTTGGTAATGAGAGGCCGTGGCGCTAACTCTGACACTCTTTTGGTTTTAATGACGGCGGGAAGTCTTCACCGCAAAAGCATCTTTTTCTATTTTTCAGAAGCTCTTCGATGACATTTTAAAATCTTCAGATTGACTTTGTAGAGCAGTGAACATTCCCAGAGCGTACACAGCGGCCTGCGGGAGTGATGGCTTTCAAACACAATGAGCTTCAACACACGCTTGATCTCCTGCATGAAGAACTGCAGAAGATCCCCTGAAAGGTATCCAGAGATTACAGCAGTTCCAGAGGAAAGAAGGCGGGATTACTGGAAACATCATTGATCGAGCTGTTCCATAAAATGACCGCCATCATTTTGTGAGTAGCGTTTAGTGAGTGAAGGCTTCAACATGAGCAGGAGAAGCAGAAACAGACTCAACCTGTGATGCAACGAGACGGCTTCATCCTCCTCGTCCTCCTCGTGTGTTAACACGAGTGATGCTTGTTCATGTTCACTCTGGGCCTTCAATGGAGTCACATCGTGATGACATCGCACACCATCAAGAGGCATCATGACGCCGTTGATCCGATTCCCCAGTGAACTGAGATGACTATCTGTGTGCATGTAAACACAGGCAGTGTAAATACAGACGCATCTCTCTCCTCTTCATCATTCCACTGGAAACTAGTTCTGCATTAAAGTTCATGAAGTTAATAACATGAGGAAAAGTATTTCATTCACACCGGAGTAAGAAAGGACAAAGGGAGGATGAAGACAGAGGGAGGATGAAGACAGAGGGAGGATGAAGACAGAGGGAGGATGAAGACAGAGGGAGGATGAAGACAGAGGGAGGATGAAGACAGAGGGAGGATGAAGACAGAGGGAGGATGAGGACAGAGGGAGGATGAAGACAGAGGGAGGATGAAGACAGAGGGAGGATGAAGACAGAGGGAGGATGAGGACAGAGGGAGGATGAAGACAGAGGGAGGATGAGGACAGAGGGAGGATGAAGACAGAGGGAGGATGAAGACAGAGGGAGGATGAAAACAGAGGGAGGATGAAGACAGAGGGAGGATGAAGACAGAGGGAGGATGAGGACAGAGGGAGGATGAAGACAGAGGGAGGATGAAGACAGAGGGAGGATGAAGACAGAGGGAGGATGAAGACAGAGGGAGGATGAAGACAGAGGGAGGATGAAGACAGAGGGAGGATGAAGACAGAGGGAGGATGAAGACAGAGGGAGGATGAAGACAGAGGGAGGATGAAGACAGAGGGAGGATGAAGACAGAGGGAGGATGAGGACAGAGGGAGGATGAAAACAGAGGGAGGATGAAGACAGAGGGAGGATGAAGACAGAGGGAGGATGAAGACAGAGGGAGGATGAGGACAGAGGGAGGATGAAGACAGAGGGAGGATGAGGACAGAGGGAGGATGAAGACAGAGGGAGGATGAAGACAGAGGGAGGATGAAGACAGAGGGAGGATGAGGACAGAGGGAGGATGAAGACAGAGGGAGGATGAAGACAGAGGGAGGATGAGGACAGAGGGAGGATGAAGACAGAGGGAGGATGAGGACAGAGGGAGGATGAAGACAGAGGGAGGATGAAGACAGAGGGAGGATGAAGACAGAGGGAGGATGAAGACAGAGGGAGGATGAGGACAGAGGGAGGATGAAGACAGAGGGAGGATGAGGACAGAGGGAGGATGAAGACAGAGGGAGGATGAAGACAGAGGGAGGATGAAGACAGAGGGAGGATGAAGACAGAGGGAGGATGAGGACAGAGGGAGGATGAAGACAGAGGGAGGATGAGGACAGAGGGAGGATGAGGACAGAGGGAGGATGAAGACAGAGGGAGGATGAGGACAGAGGGAGGATGAAGACAGAGGGAGGATGAAGACAGAGGGAGGATGAAGACAGAGGGAGGATGAGGACAGAGGGAGGATGAAGACAGAGGGAGGATGAGGACAGAGGGAGGATGAAGACAGAGGGAGGATGAAGACAGAGGGAGGATGAGGACAGAGGGAGGATGAAGACAGAGGGAGGATGAAGACAGAGGGAGGATGAAGACAGAGGGAGGATGAAGACAGAGGGAGGATGAAGACATCCAAGGTGAAGACATCACCTCTGACCAACCAGCTCATTTCTGCACTCCATCCCTTTGAGTGCCCCCCCCCCCCCCGGAACATTAAGCCAGCCTGAAATCAAGAGATTGCATCTTCACCAGAAACCCCACAACAACAACAACAACAACAACAACAACAACAAACACAGCCATCAGTGAAGATCAAGGCCGTTGATGGATCGGCGTGTCTCCACCGGCGCCACATAAATGGCCAGCATCCTTCAGGGCGCGGTGGAGGAGGAGAGCAGCGCCGGCTTCTTAAAGATCCGAGCGGCACTTTGGTTCCATGCTGAACGTCATCGTTTACACGTTTCGGAGGCCGTTAGCGGCAATGACAGCGTTTGAATGCGCTCACAAACCCGTTAAAGTGCCGGCGCTTCAGTCAGCGGCTGCGTCTGAAGGTGCTCCACGGTGAGCTCGGAGTCGCCTAAAGAACGACTTCTACCACCGCATTACCTGAAAATATCTGATTCATCTTCACTGATGAACTTACCGGCAACCAGTCTCCAATGCAACTTCACACAGAGACAATAAATGGACTTGAAATAAACGTCCTTGATTCTCAGCTACTTTCACATTACAAGACATCAGTGTTGATGAATCTAATCATCACTTCGTGTATAAAACGAGCAGAGCCAATGCTGATGTACTCAGGTTGCTGAAGTCCAAAACCCAAAGATACTCCATACACACTGATATTAATAAGAATAAAGCAACATTTAAA
Source organism: Melanostigma gelatinosum (assembly GCF_949748355.1). NCBI lineage: Eukaryota > Metazoa > Chordata > Actinopteri > Perciformes > Zoarcidae > Melanostigma > Melanostigma gelatinosum. The sequence goes on from NC_136654.1 coordinate 1,074,873, forward strand.
TAAAGCAACAATACATTTCCAAAGCTGGAACCAGTAAACACACGAACACATGGAAACTGTTGGCGACTGGCTTTGTTTTGTTGTATCTTCTGGGTTCAAATATCAAAGTTGAATTGTCAATTCAAAAGCTTTCGGCCTCTTACCACCACAGAGCTCATGTAATTACTTCATATTCGGCATTTAACATTTTTCGGCAATGGAGCTGGAACTGTGACTTCTTTCTGCTCCGGCTTAGTTTGGTATCCATTTTTATTTTTTCCCCGAGCAATTAGGTTTTACTGCTTTAAGAAGTGAAAGCATTAACAAAGGGGAGCAAGAAAATCCATCTGAATAACACTGTGTAATGAAAGAATTGTGCCGTTTATAACGTTTAACATAATGGAAGGCCATAACTGGCAATTTACATAATAATGGGAGTGGGGGTGGGAGTGGGGGTGGAGGTGGGAGTGGGGGTGGGAGGCTCAAACTAACAGGACTTTCACCAGGAGACAGTTGTTTGTGTCCCGTGTGAAACCAGAAATAAACATTGACTGAATGTTTGTACGGTAAGAAAGTCTGCTCAGGGCTGTTATATATCTACGCTAGTTACATTGATACTTTATGTTATTAAGTCGAGTTGAGTTTTGTTTCGTTGAGTTTTGTTTCGTTGAGTTTTGTTTCGTTGAGTTTTGTTTCGTTGAGTTTTGTTTCGTTGAGTTTTGTTTCGTTGAGTTTTGTTTCGTTGAGTTTTGTTTCGTTGAGTTTTGTTTCGTTGAGTTTTGTTTCGTTGAGTTTTGTTTCGTTGAGTTTTGTTTCGTTGAGTTTTGTTTCGTTGAGTTTTGTTTCGTTGAGTTTTGTTTCGTTGAGTTTTGTTTCGTTGAGTTTTGTTTCGTTGAGTTACAATCCATTCAAAAGTTTTTATGTTAGTATTTGAAAACTCCTAAAACTATGATCTTCTTTCTAACCAATCGTTTCTCGACGTTAACATGGCAGGTGACTGGGTTGTTGAGCTCACAATTGAGGGGTTTTCTTTTAGAAAATGAAGATGAGACAAACAAATGTGTACGTTTTATATGCTGATGAACTGACTGTGTACCCAGATAAGTAGTCTGTGAGTAAACCCAGTAGCTGTGTGTGTGTGTGTGTGTGTGTGTGTGTGTGTGTGTGTGTGTGTGTGTGTGTGAGAGAGAGTGTGTTTCCATGTGTGAGTGATGCACAATGACGTAAAACAGCTTTAAAACAAGGCTCGACAAGACGTCACGACATGCTGAAAATATATTCGACAAGACATCAAAGGACGGAGAGAGAGAGACAGAGGAGGGAGGGAGAGAGACAGAGAGGACAGAGAGGACAGACAGAGACAGAGGGAGGGAGAGAGACAGAGAGGACAGAGAGGACAGACAGAGACAGAGAGGGAGACAGAGAGACAGAGAGGACAGACAGAGACAGAGAGGGAGACAGAGAGGACAGAGAGGACAGACAGAGACAGAGAGGGAGACAGAGCGACAGAGAGGACAGACAGAGACAGAGAGGGAGACAGAGCGACAGAGAGGACAGAGAGGACAGACAGAGACCCTGCTCTCGTCTCTTCTCCATCATGTATCTCCATCTTTTCATTTAATCATTCTTGTTTGCAAGTCTGACTCACACTTCCTCTCAGCCTCTCTCTCTCTCTCTCTCTCTCTCTCTCCCACTCTTTCCATCCTTTTCCTGTATGCTCACTGGCCCATCTCCTCTTTCATGGTCCATCCATTCATCCATCCGTCTTCCTGCTGAGCTCTGCAATCCAACTCTGCAGTAATGAGACTAAAAGCCAAATTCACTGAAGGCCAGCGGACGTTGCACTTCAGTGTGTGTGTGTGTGTGTGTGTGTGTGTGTGTGTGTTAGCCGAGACACAGGCCAGACATGCTCTGACACGCACATGTCTGACTCATATGTGTGAGTCCGTGTCAACCTCCAGTCTGCCTTTCATATGTACCGAATTAAAAAGAAAACACTGAACATTGCAGCTGAACATCCCTTGAATGATTCGTCACAAACCATCGGCCATCTGTTGGTTTTCCTCCTCACACCAGATCACACACACACACACACACACACACACACACACACACACACACACACACACACACACACACACACACACACACACACACACACACACACACACACACACACACACACACACACACACACACACACACACACACACACGATAAGCTCGACCGTCGTGTAGATTTCATTGAAGTGAATGATGTTAACCCAACGTTTGGTCATTTTGAATTGTTTCAGTGCAAAGTCACGTCCTCTGTTTCCGTCTCTCGGCTGCGTTATGTTTGTTCAGCCGGCCTGGAAATAAAGCCGGTCGCGTCCAGCTGGTTCCGACCGGCCCGAGACCAACGCAGCCGGCACCAGTGGAAGCATTTACATCTCGATTGAATTAAAAGGATGAGAGATCATTTGGATTTTGGTTGCTGGAGGCCACAACACACACGCACACACACACACACACACACTTGTTCTTTCACTCGTGGATTTGATTCGTTGTATATTGGTCCATCTGTCTCTCACACACACACTTAGGAATCAAATGAAGCAGACCTCATAAGCATTTACAATTCAAACACACAAACAACCACAAAACACTTGTTCTCCTCAATCTGTGTCAAATAAACACACACACACACACACACACACACACACACACACACACACACACACACACACACACCCAGCCTGCTGCTGCTGAGCAGCGCGGTCACGCCACGCAAACATCAAATGGAGACGTCAGTCTGCAGTTTGTGCAGCGAGCGGCGGCTTGATACGCGACGACTTCTCAAACAAGTTTACAGACTCGGACGCCGCTGGTCTCGACACACGAGGAGGAAGAGAAACACTGCAGCAACTGAGAGCATGCTCTGCAGAAGACATCTCCTTCAGGAGAAGATCCAACCAAAGAAACACCAGAGCGTCAGCGTGGGATGTGTTCTCAGTGTTTGGTTCCCACAGCTGGACTGCTGCTGCACCTGCCGATATAAATCAACACGTTTCAACACGTTTCACAGCCAGCTAGATGTTTACAAGTGCACCGGACTCCATGATGGCCGGTCGGCTGCCAAACCACTGCCACGCTCTTCAGGAGGCTCCAAGAAACACTCACTTCAGTATCAGGAACACTTCAAGTAGAAGAAACGTCCACCAACGTCCACCAACGCGTCCACCAACACGTCCACCAACGTCCACCAACATGTCCACCAACACGTCCACCAACACGTCCACCAACGTCCACCAACGTCCACCAACGCGTCCACCAACACGTCCACCAACGTCCACCAACACGTCCACCAACGTCCACCAACGTCCACCAACGCGTCCACCAACACGTCCACCAACGTCCACCAACACGTCCACCAATGTCCACCAACACGTCCACCAACGTCCACCAACACGTCCACCAACACGTCCACCAACACATCCACCAACACTCGAGTGGACCAATCAGTCAAATTGGGTTGTTTTTTTGTAAACGATCAGACCACTCTGCAAACTCAATGTTTTTGGCCGGATTACAGCTTCATTACTCCAACGCCATATCAACGGTAACGAAGCAAAAATAATATTCATTCACTCCTCTGGTTGTATAGAAGTCTATAGAAAATGACTCTACTTCTCTCTTGATTTATTACCTCAGTAAACATTGTAAACATGAGTTTATGTCTCAATCTCTAGTTTCAAGTCTTCTTCAATACAGCATGATGTTCATTTAGTACATTATGGTCCATTTAGAGTCACACAGACCATAAAGCAGGGGATGCTTTAGGGCGGGGCTACACAGTGATTGACAGGTCGACACCAGAGACGTATACGTCGTCTCTACGTCACTCCTCAGTCCAGATATGGTCACTTCCTGTTGATTGTAAGCAAAAAAGTCAAGATGGCGCCGGTGAAATGGCTGAACTGGAGACCTAATTTAACTTTGAAGCAGGTGGTTATTTGCTTGACGAGCAGTTGGCGGAGTATTTCACCCTTCGAGCTGAATGATACTTTACATTTTGTCGTATTTGTGCAGGTTTGCGGCCTCAGAAGCCACAGAATCCTTTCGTGAATCCGTCCGACCGTCTTAAAGCCGAGTCTGTTCAGGTCTCCACTCATTGGACTGAAAACATTTTCCGACTCACTGACCAGTGTTTCTGAAACCGATCCTGAGCAGAGGATCCTTCCACTGTATTTCACCATCACTCCCAGACACTCACAAGACTGCTGGGAGGAGGTCAGGTAGCGGAGATTCTTCAGAGCACCGGGATGTTAACGTTGAGATCTGGAAGCATTTTGTGGTTGAGAACCGTCAACATCGCTGTGACACGAAGCTGGTTTGGGTGTGAAAGCTCAGCCAGGCGTCCGGAGAGTCCTTCACAGCTGCTCAGCGTCACTCGGCGTCTCTCCGGCCACACTTTGTTGGAAAAGTGCTGAGCAAACACAGAAGGTTGCCTTTAATATCTCATTAACTTTATTTCTGAAGGACTTTTTCTCTTCAAGTCAAACTCAAATCAGGCGTTGCCTCCGATGACAACGGGCAACAAGATGTGAATGCAACTGTCGTCTAAAGAGGAACGCCGAAGACAATCACACGCAACACTGCAAACATATAAAAAGGGAAATGCAACATTGTCAACAGCCATTTTTGATCTCATATATTAATAGAGATGTGTTCATGGTCCATTAAATCTTGAAATGTTTATGAATGTTACCTTTCCAACATTCACTGGGAATAAAACACAGATTCTATTCTTCCTATTTTGGCAGTCTGCTTCTGGAAATTCATGCCAATAAAGCAAAAAACACAGAAATATGGGTCAAAATATGATGTAATAAATCACAGAAATCCTCTGCAGTGATGAAAACAAGAGCCAGGCCGCCAAAGACACGGCGTGATTGTTTTGTGTGGATTCAAAGAGCTTCATTGCTTCTTATAGTTTTTAGAACAAAGCTGGAGTCTGAGCTCCAGGTTGATTTGATGCATCAGAGAGAGTGTGTGTGTGCGTGTGTGTGTGTGTGTGTGTGTGTGTGTGTGTGTGTATGTGTGGGCGCGCACACAAATGCTTGTTTCTAAAAGTTTATTTGTTGATGTGTTTTATACTTTCTCCTCCTCCATCCATCCCCTCATCATCATCATCCTCCTCTGATTGCTAAATAAAACACCTCCATCTTGCTTCTCTACACAGTGTGTGTGTGTGTGTGTGTGTGTGTGTGTGTGTGTGTGTGTGTGTGTGTGTGTGTGTGTGTGTGTGTGTGTGTGTGTGTGGGTGTGTGTGGGTGTGTGTGTGTGTGTGTGTGGGTGTGTGTGTGTGTGTGTGTGTGTGGGTGTGTGTGTGTGTGTGTGTGTGCGTAGATGATGATGTAATTGATCAAAGGAACAAGCAGGGACAAGCAAACAAGAGTTGAAGATCCAGAGAGACACACACACACACTGAGCGTGAGAGAAGAAAGAGAGCAGCACGGTGAGCAACAGTGTTCGAGAGCCAGATGAAAGCCAGAGGAGCAACAAATAAAAGAAGATGAACAAGCGTCCGTCTCAGAAGCTGTTTACATCACAACACCCACACAGAGACTTCAGGGCCCCGTTCCACGTACGTGGCTAACAGAGTCAGCCGGATACTTTTCAGGATAAGATGACGCAGATCAGGCTTTTCGGTTCCACGAAGCAAGTTCGGCAAAATCACCACGGCAACACATCCAAAAGCTTGAACCTGCTCCAGCGCAGGCAAACTGAAGGTAGCTGGATAAGCTGCCACTCCCCCGGAAAACATGGCCGCTCCCGTCACATACGGTAGTCTGATGCGCTTGCGCATATACTGGGGGTTATACGGGAGTTGATGAAATGCATGTAAAGTGAGACGTGATCCTTAAAAGCAGCGGAGCAAACGAAGAAGTTACGTGGCACGGGGCCCAGCTCTGGTGTCAGGAGCTCAGAGCGGGACGAGATCAAACAAACACGGGCTGCCGTTTGATGCTCGCTCTATATTTGGACGAGGAGGGAGTCGATCTCGTGGCTGGAGGGTTCTCTCGTTACCCAACGCAACAGAGGAGGAACGAGAGAGAGAGAGACGTAAAATAAAGAATCTCAGTCCAAATCAAAAGTACAACTGTTTACACAGATATCACTGCCATCTCTTCTTCATGAATCATATGGATGCTTTACTTAAACGCAGCTTTATTCTTGTGGTTAAGTAGTCATGTTGTGTCTGTGCTTGTCTTTTTTTGTTTGTTTAATATCATATATTTTGATTAATGTATTGCCTTTATTGATAGGTGTGTGTTGTTAGTTTGGGTTTGTTGCATTTAGAACAGCTCTTGTTTTTGTCTCTTTTGGATATTTTTATTGAAGATTACTTTCATGGCAGGAGGGAATGTGGATCTAATGAAACAAACACGTTACGTGAAGATCTTTTTCTCAACCCAACTGAGCAGTTTAGTTGCCTCAACCCAACTGAGCAGTTTAGTTGCCTCAACCCAACTGAGCAGTTTAGTTGCCTCAACCCAACTGAGCAGTTTAGTTGCCTCAACCCAACTGAGCAGTTTAGTTGCCTCAACCCAACTGAGCAGTTTAGTTGCCTCAACCCAACTGAGCAGTTTAGTTGCCTCAACCCAACTGAGCAGTTTAGTTGTCTCAACCCAACTGAGCAGTTTAGTTGTCTCAACCCAACTGAGCAGTTTAGTTGCCTCAACCCAACTGAGCAGTTTAGTTGTCTCAACCCAACTGAGCAGTTTTGTTGTCTCAACCCAACTGAGTAGTTTAGTTGTCTCAACCCAACTGAGTAGTTTAGTTGCCTCAACCCAACTGAGTAGTTCTGTTGCCTCAACCCAACTGAGTAGTTCTGTTGCCTCAACCCAACTGAGTAGTTCTGTTGCCTCAACCTAACTGTGTAGTTCTGTTGCCTCAACCTAACTGTGTAGTTCTGTTGCCTCAACCTAACTGTGTAGTTGTGTTGTGTCAACCCAACTACGTAGTTTTGTTGTCTCAACCCAACTGAGTAGTTTAGTTGCCTCAACCCAACTGAGTAGTTCTGTTGCCTCAACCCAACTGAGTAGTTCTGTTGCCTCAACCCAACTGAGTAGTTCTGTTGCCTCAACCTAACTGTGTAGTTGTGTTGTGTCAACCCAACTACGTAGTTTTGTTGTCTCAACCCAACTGAGTAGTTTAGTTGCCTCAACCCAACTGAGTAGTTCTGTTGCCTCAACCTAACTGTGTAGTTGTGTTGTGTCAACCCAACTACGTAGTTTTGTTGTCTCAACCCAACTGAGTAGTTTAGTTGCCTCAACCCAACTGAGTAGTTCTGTTGCCTCAACCTAACTGTGTAGTTCTGTTGCCTCAACCTAACTGTGTAGTTCTGTTGCCTCAACCTAACTGTGTAGTTGTGTTGTGTCAACCCAACTACGTAGTTTTGTTGTGTCAACCCAACTACGTAGTTTTGTTGTCTCAACCCAACTGAGTAGTTTAGTTGCCTCAACCCAACTGAGTAGTTCTGTTGCCTCAACCCAACTGAGTAGTTCTGTTGCCTCAACCTAACTGTGTAGTTGTGTTGTGTCAACCCAACTACGTAGTTTTGTTGTGTCAACCCAACTACGTAGTTTTGTTGTCTCAACCCAACTGAGTAGTTTAGTTGCCTCAACCCAACTGAGTAGTTTGGTTGCCTCAACCCAACTGAGTAGTTCTGTTGCCTCAACCTAACTGTGTAGTTGTGTTGTGTCAACCTAACTGTGTAGTTCTGTTGTGTCAACCCAACTGAGTAGTTTAGTTGCCTCAACCTAACTGTGTAGTTTAGTTGCCTCAACCTAACTGTGTAGTTCTGTTGCCTCAACCCAACTGAGTAGTTCTGTTGCCTCAACCTAACTGTGTAGTTCTGTTGTCTCAACCTAACTGAGTAGTTTTGTTATCTAAACATAACTCTCCTCAGAACTCTGACATGATTGTTAATACATACCTAATAAACCAAGAGTTAATTATTACTAAATATAAATACCATTAGAAACTGCATTACACTGTAGTACAACACATCATACATGTGATAATTAAATATAACACAAAGCACTGTTTGGTATTCTGTATCAATGCCGGTGATCCAAGTTGAACCCTTAAAATGTTTGATTATGAATTCATGAAAGATTAAGAAACTATTTGTAAAACACAAACAAAGCATCATCTCAGCCTACTTTATGGAACTGCTACAACAGCAGCTGTTCATAATTAATAAATGCTCCATGAAAGATAAAGGAGTCCTTATTACGGCGCTACAGGCCATGATTAAGTCACGGTTTATTAATGAGGCTCTTTGGGTCGTCGTTCTGCAGATGAACTCACATGCGATTCTACTTTTTCAATCAAAACGTGTGAAGAGTTCAGATAGAATCAGGTTCATATTTACATCCTGAGACCGTCGTTAACCTCTTTGGTTCTGTATTCATTAAATTTGTTCATTGTTTGAATTAAACATGGGGCGGTTGAGAAAAAAGGAAATCAATTATGAATGATGGAAAACTGAGATTGAGCAAAAGGGAGGAGGGACTAAGGAAGCAGAGAAGAAGACAAAGATAAACCCTGTTTTCTCTCTCTGCTCTCATTTCAACACTCTTCAAAGATTAATGCCGCTAATATTTGGATCAATATTCATGGTTCATGCTAGTTAGAGAGACAACAGGAGCTCAATTTCTGCAAGTTTGGAAGCAAACTGTGGAGACAAATATGATCAAAGTTAATAAGTAGAACATGGAAACAAAAGTGCTTTGGAGTGTGTGTGTGTGTGTGTGTATGTGCGTGTGCGTGTGTGTGTGCGTGCGCGTGTGTGTGTGTGTGTGTGTGTGTGTGTGCACGTGTGTGTGTGTGTGCCTCACATCTCATTTTTTCTCTCTCTACCTGCCAAAGACTGCAACCTCAGACGAGCACATCAAACACGCGTGCTTCATCACATTTTTCTAAATTGAGCACAAAAAACCATCAAACACAAACTTATCTGCAATCTCTTACAAGATGGATGTTAAAGTGAAAGTTGAATCGATTTGCCACCGTAAACTCATCCCCCCTTCAGCGGTGTTTGAATTTTATATTATTTATACATTCACACACGTGTACATTCACACACGTGTACATTCACACACGTGTACATTCACACACGTGTACATTCACACACGTGTACATTCATTCCCTTCCTACTCCGCTGTTCTTAAACTGTCCACTTTACTGTTAGTTTTATAAGATGTAGACGGTTCTCCACAAACATCTACAAGGGAGCATTGTTACAACTCAACTCGACTTAACAGCAGTTTTTGTATATTTTATGGTGAATGGTGTGTTTTGCCTGAGGACACTTCAAATGGACGACTGCAGCCGGGGATCGAACAGTCGACCCGCTCTGCCACTGAGCCACCGTCGCCCAAAGGTGGAATATATTGAGACATTTCAAAGATCTGGCAACCCTGCAGCTCTAAGTATGGAATACATCTTTGAAAAGGTGACGATCAAGTTCTTCAGACAGTCGTTCGGACAATACTGGAGCCGAGTGTTCTTTAGCGTCGTGGACAACGTGACCCGTTGCTATCTGCCCATTAAGCTTTGAGAAGGGCTCATTGGTCGCTCACACAGCGGACACGGGGCCAACCGGCTCAGCTCTTTATCCTTCAACAGCCTCACCTTTGCAGGTCCTCCCTGCCACCAGCAGCACGCCTGCACGGGCTCTACCGGGCTTTCACAGCCCCTCACTTTGTCTGGAGGCCGTCCTCTGTGCGGTGGCCTTTCCTCGCCTACAGATGTGATTCGCCAGCTGGGCGACTGCCGGTTTAAATAAGCTAATTGTGGTTTTGATCCCGGGTTGTTAACATTTCTAAGCCGCCGCTGGCTGTGACAGTAATAAACCTAATTGTCCCTGCTGTGGAAATTTGGCAAAATTCAAACCCTTTTAATTATATCAAGTGTTCAGTCACTGTGTTCAGTCACTGTGTGAGTGGGAGAAGTGAGGACAAGCTGCTGCTTTCCAGAGAGCCAGACCAGATCAATCGACTCAAGAGGGATCAAAAGATATAAATAAAAAGAAAACACGTTCAGAGCGCTGGAGTCCGTGTTCGGCAGCGTCTCTCGCGTCTCCTCTGGACAAACGCCTCCTCGTGTCTGAACGCTCCGTCACTGCTGACTTTAAACAAGAAGACAGAGTGACATTAATGTCCCCAACCAGACAAGCAGGCCGTCCCACTGCAGCTCTACCGCCGTCCGCCCGTCTCCAGTTCGCTGTGATGAGGACAGACTGCAGACCCGGCACAGTCTCACAACCACCTCACGTGAAGTCACCGGTACGAGCGACTCGGCCGCTATGGCTGCCGGTACCGACAGAACGGGATTCATGGAGCGACGGGCCGTGGACCAAACGGACAGGAGAGCAGGGAGGGATGTAAACATGAGGAAGAGGACGACGCCGTCGACTGGATTCTGGATTCTCTCTCTCTGTGTCTCCCCCCCCTCTCTTTCTCTCTCTCTGTGTCTCCCTCTCTCTCTGTGTCTCTCTCTCTCTCTCTCTCAAAAAGGAGAGTCGGGCTGAGACTAATGAACCTAATGACTAATGGTCTCCTCTGGTGACGCCAGCAACAAGCTGAAGCAGTGAAGCCTCCACGCCAGAGGAACAGGCCGAACTGTCTTCACTTCAAAGAGCTCTTATGTGCCATCGATGAACAAAAGAGCAGCTGATGTTGAATAATCGGGCCGTGAAATAAGAGCCGAGAATACGAATGAGGCTCTTTCCTCTCCATAACCGCGACGTCGCCTCTCACACCAAAGGTTGCTCGAATCAACGAGGCGCTCGTTAAAAAGATTCACGCGCCGCTTTGACACCTTTGCTTACAAAAAGCATTATGGGTAAGCAGATCTCATCGTGTGTGTGTGTGTGTGTGTGTGTGTGTCTACACATGCTGCATCTGGAAAAGTCTCCAAATAACAACCAGAAATTAAAAATGAATAATAAAAGTGAAGAAGTTCTCATTTTAAATGCATAAAGAGGTTTTAACAGAGAAACATTGAAAGTTTATTTCATTATTTTATGTGCGACTTTGCGAACATTTGGCCAAATGATCATTCATTATGCGCCCTAAAATCACTAAGAACCAAGATCCAGACTCAAAGAAGAAACTGAGCAAATGAAAAGTAACTTTTATAAAATTCAAGATCATAACTTTATGAAGTCAAAGCGCTGAATACAGAACATCAAGAACCAAACCGGTGATCCAGAGAACGATAACGACGGCGTTCAAAACACAAAGAAACGAAACAAAAGACCAAACTCAGCAGAAAATCAAAAGAAGATTCAGGAGGAAAACAAACTCACTGTATTGAAAGCAATTAAGAACTGTGGAGGACAGCGTGCATCCAAAGAAAGCAGAAAGACAAAGGAAGGAGGACGGCGAGGACACAGAGACAGAAGGATGAAGAGGAAGTGAAGAACAGCGCATCCTCTCATTACACCTACTGGAGCCGAGCCGGACGGATCATAACGAGACAGTGAGCCTGATGTCGTTTGAATTGAAAAGACAATTAAAGGATGAGTGAGCAGCGCTGGAGAGTTGATCAGATTCTATCCGTGTACGAAGCGGCGGGCCGGCGTCTCGGCGGGACGTCTCGGTGGAACACAGGCATCGTGTTTCAGGATGAGAGGACGAGGAGCAGCAGGACTCCGGGCACGGAACCCGAGCGCGTCGCTCCGACAGACGCTGCAGCGAGACGTTTGGGCGTTCTTTGTTTGGAGGCTTCGACGGAGAGTTAGTGGACGTGTTGCACATCTGAATAAACAGCCTCTACTACGGAAAAACCTCTTTCACATCAAACCTGACGCAGCTCACAGTCACCAGATTTAGTTTAGTCACGTTTGAATGATTCTTTGTTCCGTGAGAGATAAAGTCACCTCCTCACGCTGCTGGCTTTGTCTCACCAACACTCCACAATGAAATGATATTTACTTCTCAAGAACGAAAACAAGTTCAAGAAATGATTCATCAGATATTAAAATTGTCAGACTGAACGTTGTAGTCTTGAGTATCAAATCAAGAAAGCAGCCGAGAGTCAGAGATACATATCGAAAGAGCAACGCGTCCTCAGACCACTCGGACAGGCAGCTGAGCCTGCTGCTCTGGATGATCATCACTGGATGATGATCTCATGAGAGGAAGAAGTACACTGCTTATATATATATCATTTTTATTTATTTTATCCTTACACACACACACACGGCAGGGTGTGAATCCCACTCATTACCCATAATCCACTGCAGCCCGGGCTGTCAGCGGCTCTGAGGACCGAGGATCATGGGAGCTCTGAGGAAAGGTCAGAGCGAGCAAGGAAGCAGATGGACGTAATCGAGACACACACACACACACACACACACACACACACACACACACACACACACACACACACACACACACACACACAGTCATCTAACAAACCGATCACCACAATGTATTGACACACAGTATTCCTCCTACACACACTCCTTTTGTTTCTCTCTCACTCACTCTCACCATCTCATTTTACAGTCATGGCAAAAGACTAAATCAAGCACAAAACAAGGTGTGTGTGTGTGTGTGTGTGTGTGTGTGTGTGTGTGTGTGTGTGTGTGTGTGTGTGTGTGTGTGTGTGTGTGTGTGTGTGTGTGTGTGTGTGTGTGTGTGAGACCTTTTAGAGAGTGAGACTGATGACTGGCTCGATACTGGATGTGGGTGAACTTAGTTACACATGTTGCCACAACAAGGATCAATGACCTGAACACAGATAAACGTCACGAGAACTCAGAACCGGTGACGGTGCTCGTTTTTCTACAGAACCGTAGGAACCGTAGGAACCGCGGCTCAGCGCTCGAGTGTAACCGCATCCCGTCATCACGTGGACTGCTGTTAGCTGTTAGCACCCGGTGGCTGGCTGAATAACGGAGCTAACGGCTAACGGATGTTGCATTGAGTTACATCACGATGCGTTCAAGCTCCATTCAGTAAAAATGAGAATTGGGCGAAGGTATATTAAAATGTCATCAAAGAATCTTTTGTAAAATGTAGTTTTTGTTGACAAACTTGAGGCCAATCATCAAAAACAGTATGCAAACAGTCATGAAGTGGTTTATGTTGAAGAATATGGATTTATTGTTTCTCAGATTGTGGAATTTCACTGATAATTGTATCGACTACAGAAACACGCCAGCGAGGACAAACAACAATCAAGCAAACCTGAATTTCAAGGCATCCCATGTGAGATTGTAGTCGCGTAGCGCTGCTAATGAACAAATCCAGAGCTCTGTGTGTGTGTGTGTGTGTGTGTGTGTGTGTGTGTGTGTGTGTGTGTGTGTGTCCTCTCTTTAATCAATGCATTTTCTCCCACACACTTTAGTGCAGCTCATGAGGGTCTCTACGGGTTCGGTGTGCTCTAGATTTCTTTTTAACAACCATGACGAAGGTGTCATAAGTCACTATTGTCTCCAACAGGAGCTGCTGACCAGCGTCACAGAGAGTCAAAACACCGTTCATATCGTCTCCGTCAGACTCACTGAGGAAACTCAGCCCTTTGAACTGAAGTCCTCTGCAGGCCGGCGCTGCGGCTTCCAAACACTCAGAATAACTACACCTGCACGTGACCCAAACGCACCGTGTGCTTTGGTTCAGAGCTGGAAGTCTGTTTTTACCTTCCTCACCACGTCTCCAGACTTCAGGGAGACGACCCGTCTTTCAAGTTGCAGTTCCACAAACACAATCACAGGAACATCAGATGCTGAAGATCGTGAAGGTGTTTGGCGGGACGGCAGACACCAACTTGCTGCGCCGTGATTCTGAGATATGAAGTTTTCAAATGAAACCCACAGTTTCACCTTCAAAAGCCAGAAACTGCCGAGTCACAGAATGATTGATGGTGGAAAGATGACTCAGCTGTTCTGCTGTAGTTCACGACGATTTTTCATCAATGGAGTGGTCTCGTGTGACGTCACAGTTTAGCTGTCGGCCATGTTGGAGTACACACAAAGCCACTGGCATGCACGGCTGAGTCGCATAACCTATCGGTGGTAAACTTTTGTGCTGTCTTTGGTTGTGGCAGCAGAGCTGATAGAGACAAGAAATCATTCTTTGGTTTGCCAGCGGTCATTACACATCAAGGAAATGACACGAAGGAGCTATCCAAGCGACGTCGCGAGAAATGGCTGTCACGCATCTCTCGAGATATAAAGGAATGGAATTTGGCGTACACTAGAGTATGTGCGGATCACTTTATAAGTGGTCAGTGATTTTATTTGCAAATTCGTTTGTGAACAGTATTTAATAAAGGAAATATAAATTAAACTTTTACATGAGAAGGTTACCGAAGCTTCATCGGCCCGTGACAGCAGTCGGTACCAGAGACGTGTCGAGCGTGTACAACAGGCGAAACACAGAGATGCAGCCTCAGCATTGCTTGATATGAGTTTAACGTCGGATCATATATATATATATATATATATATATATATATATATATATATATATATATATATATGTGTGTGTGTGGGGGGGGGGGTGACGTTAGGAGTTAGTTTAAAGTGAATTCCTGCACACAATGACATGCACGTACAATGTAAACAAACACACGTGTCTGTTTGCGCTGAGTAAACATAGAATATTGCTAAATATCGGACCAGATCTGTATATATTTACCCTCCCAATGACGATATGAGAATTCTCGACGACCGTTGCTTTGACGTCTCGGACCCATCCACTGACAAACTGATTATAAGCGTCGAGCCCTTTGTAGCACTCCAACTCGTCTTTCGTGTAAGGACTGGGGGTGTTCACGAGATACGTGTAGATGTTGGCGTAGTTTACCGATGGAAGATAAGTAGGATCGGCACTGAAACCATCTGCACTCATCGTATAGGGATCCAAGTTACCAATAACCTTCAATTTGGCCAGGTAGCGAACCTTTGATGCACTATCCAGTGATTCAAAGTATGGTATTTTCGCCGCACTTCCTTGTTTACGCGCCGCCATGTAGGATCTGTATGTACTCCAACATGGCCGACCGACCTCGTAACTAAGGAGATCGTGACGTCGGTGAGACCACTCCATACTGAGATCTATTATCAGGATTATTCATTGATTCTAAAGACAACATATTGATATTGCTCTTTCATGTATGGACACATTCCTGCTGAAGTCTTAGCATCTTCATCACAACACACGTCAACACGTCTTCATCATCACGATAATCACCAAACGACGGTGATCTTCAACACTCACCGTAATCAGCATCGTCTCAACA
The DNA here is from genome assembly GCF_949748355.1 of Melanostigma gelatinosum. Classification (NCBI taxonomy): domain Eukaryota; kingdom Metazoa; phylum Chordata; class Actinopteri; order Perciformes; family Zoarcidae; genus Melanostigma; species Melanostigma gelatinosum. The sequence goes on from NC_136654.1 coordinate 1,090,159, forward strand.
TTCATCAGCATCATCAGCAATATCTCCTTATGTATCGTCACCACAATCATCCTCGTCATCTGTGACAATCACTGCACCAGCATGAACTTCATCATCATCACTGTTGTATTTCTGCAGCCACCATGAACAAACACGTTCACGCTGCATCAGATGAGCTCCTCAGAGCTCCGAGGCCTTCGAGCCTCTTTGTTGGCGATAACATGGAAAGTGACAGCTGGACTCAGAGCCCCCCCCCCCCCCCACAGAGGAAGACCAGGACCCGGACTCTGAGTGAGCGAGAGCGAGAGAGCGAAGCAAGTGAGTGATGGAGTGTCTGAGATAGAGCGAATCCGTCTCAGAGGAAAACGATAAGAAGGCGAAGGAGCTCCGTGCCGCATCAAAGCCCAACGGCGGTCATTAACCCCCCCCCCACACACACACACACACACACACACGCACACACACACGCGCGCACACACACACACACACACACACACGGTGTAAGTCCCTACCTTCCTGCACCGCCTGGAAAGGGTTGTTGGGCTCGATGAGCTTGATGGAGTGCGTGATCTTCTCGCTCTGCAGGACGTCATCGCTCAGGCTGAGGTCCGACACGGCGAGCTGGAACACCTCATCGTCCCGCACGGCGTTCTCCTCGAATATCGCACCTGGACAGGTGGGTGGGGGGGCGGTTGGGGTAAGGATGGAAAAAAATAAATAAAAGAAGATCAGGACGACGGCTGGACGCTCGCCATGACGCTGAGTGACGAGCATTTTTCAATTTGATTAGACATTTATGAAATATCTGACATTTGATCAGCAACACTATAACCATCAGGCTAATCAATAATCAATATAATCCTAAACTCAGCTGCAGACTGAGCCCGTTGAGCCACACGGAGTTTCCCATCATGCATTTAGTCATGAGTTCAGATCCACTGGTTACTTTGGCAACAGAAGCATCCTGAGAGAGCGGTGAGGTGAAGGTCCTCTCGCTGTGTGTGGTTTACAGGGAATCAAACTACAAACCCTCCGAGCTCTAAATAAAAGATCTGCGTAGCAACAGCGTCGTCACGCTGGAACTAGACCATTCGAAATGATTCTGTAAACGTGCTCAAGCCAGCAGCTCGTTCCTAGAACACAACACGTCATCGTAGGCCTCATTAATATGCAGGCGACCATGTGACGAGCTTCATGATGTCATCACGTGTTTGATTGACATCTTGACACTGAAACGTGCGGCAGACTGCGATCATGCCGACCGTGCTTCTTCAGACGCACAAAACATCTGGGATCGATATGAGTTATGTCAGATAATACGCTGATGAAGACGTCCTGCTTGATCTACTTAAAACAGCGTTTTGCATTAAATGTAGCTCATGTGCAAGTTCAGTCAGGAAGACATTGGCTTGTGATCGCTGTCGCTCCTCTCCGTGTAATTACTCTGTCAGCTGGTTGGGGGCGTGCACGGTTAAGCAACCAACCAGATGCGGCACACAGTTTCCTTAAGCCAATCAGCTCGTTGCTGTCAAACTTTAAAGTCTTCTCCTCTCTGCTGCTGTCAGGTGTCATTAAAGCGTTAAGCAGATGTGACCCGCCTCCACCCAGTGGCCTCCAGTCAGCAGCACAGTCAGGCTCCTGATCATCATCAGTGCAGCAACTCCTTTCACCACCACCACCAGGGTCTGGACTCCAGGGGGGTTAGGCCTGTTGGACCTCAGTACCCCTCCCCTCGGTGATAGTACTTCAGGATGGAGTCCAATCGCCAAAGACTTTGCACTTTGCATATTTGAAGCTTGTATAATAAATCATTGTTAAATTATAAAACAAGTCTCTCCTGATTGAAATTATTAAGTCGAACAAGCAACGCTGGTTTTTGTATGAACTACTTCATTTTCCAGGTAAAATCAACTTAAATAAGTTGAGTTCATACAAAAACCAGCGTTGCTTCTTCTACATAACAATTGAATGTAAAGAGTTGCCCTCATTTTGACACCTACATCAAACTGTTTTTCAGTGAAATATCAGGAATCAAGTTATTACATTTGATATCTTTTGTAAAAAACTGTCATTTTGGTTCAATATCTGCTCTGATTGGTGGACAGCTCAGTGAGTGACAGCAACGCACCTCGTTAGAAATAGAGTCACGTGACAGAGAAACGATACAACGTGTGTTGTGTGCGTTTACGTAACGATTGGCAGACACAGTTTAAGGAAAACATGCCTTTAAACAGATGCAGATTAAGTCCAAGACGATCATCGATTCTGGACATTTTCATTGTGAATCATATTTAATTGTGTCCACAGCGCCTGATCAATCAATCATCACGGGTTAAAAATAAATTGCATCCAGACAGGCGACTTTAATCAACAATGAATCTTGTAGCAACCTGTCAGAGCGGAGACACGGCGAGGGAGCTGATGTGAGGTTTATACTTTACCTGGGCCTGCTGGGGGCTCAGGACCAGACCCTCGGGGTTCTTAATCCAATCGCAAAAAAACAAATGTTCTCACTTGCAGAAAGGTTTGTTTAATTTTTCCATTTTAGTTTGAGTCTATCTCTGGATTCCTGCCTTCACCTCGACATGATGGAGGAGTCTGTGTTCTCATGACCACCAACTCTCTACTGAAGGTAGAGATGAAATGTGGATTCACAAGGACGCTGTTTCTGGAATGAGACTTTTAACATTGACCTCCATTTTATTGTGGGAAAGGCAGAAATGTCAGAGACAGATTCCTCAAAACGTGGACAAATAAACCTGATCACATGCAGTGATAGACGCCACAAGGAGTAAAGGAGAACACACGTCTCTCGAGTGAGAAGAACCTTTAAAACTCACGTAGCATCATCTGTTGTATTCAGGAATACTTTGTTATTCAATTGCATGATTTTAAACTTTGTTCTTGTGTTTTCACCTTCAGCATCAAGAAGCGTTTCGTGACATTTTAGCATTTAAATTGCACTTTATTCAAACATTTTCTGTGCATACGGTTGCGGCCCTTAAGGGCAGATTATTGAATTTCCACCTGAGCTGAATCGTTAATAAATGCCACAGAAACGTGAGAAACCAGTCTGAGCCGGAGGACGATGTGAGAGTCTGAACATTCCTACACTACATGGGGGGGGGGGGGGGGGGGGGGGGGCGGCTTCACACCGGCCAGTAGCCAAACGCAATCTGTCTGCCACTCCTCCTCCTCCTCCTCCTCCTCCTCCTCCTCCTCCTCCTCCCTCCTCCTCCTCCTCCGGCAGGTGATCAAGCAGCATTCTGGGGCTTTGGGTCCAGAGCTCTAGCGGGCTGGCCAATCAGAGGAAGTGCTGGTTTACTTTGGGATTTAGCGGCCGCTGTGATCTGCGACCATAAACTCTCATTGGCTGACAGTCAAACTATTTTATAAGCACCTCCTTTAATGTCTTGTTTTTCTGAATGTCAGGAGATTTGATTTAAAACAAACTTCGATTCTTTGTGTGTTTTGTGTATTCATGCAAAATTCTAAATGAGTTCATTCTGTTCACCAGATTTACTGCATTTAAAAGTCTTTAAACACGATGAAAGGTTTCAATCAGAACTTTCTGGATGAAACAATCTCAGAGTAACCTGGACGTTGATTCTGGAAAGAAGAGATGTTTTCAATAATAATATGCCGTTGACTCTGCGTTAAAGGAGACATTTGCTCATCTCAAGGTTCATACTTGTATTTTGGGTTTCAGGGTTAAATCCTTTATTTAGGATTAATTATTTTCTCACAGTGGCACTGAGTACTAAAGTAAATCTTAAATGAATAGATACTTCATCTTAAAAAGGTTTAGAAGAATTA
>NC_136654.1:1098953-1143953 GCF_949748355.1 Melanostigma gelatinosum
GAAACTAAACATGAACGACATATGTTCTGCATCTGTTCTGGTTGTTTCCCATGTGTCAGCAGAACGTCTATTAATTGAGCTCCATCGAAGACAGATTTCTGTCATGTTTCCTAAAAACAGCAGTTTGAAAGACACGTTCTTGTAAGCCCCCCCGAGAGCATCCGTCAGATCCAGAGCGGACCTCACTGATGACGTGATATCTGAGACTGAATTAAAGGCCAAAACCGGACCGGAGACCTGCTCCCTCCCTCCTGGTCCTGACCTGCAACCAGACAAAGTGGTGTTCCCCGACCACTGGTCTTCTTTAAAAGTCACAAGCAAATCCCTGCAGCAGCTGCTTTCACTGATTTGTGCAAAGCCAACCAGAGAAGGGGGGCGGGACTAATTAGAGGAACCAGCTGCTGTTGTGATTAGAACCTGCATCCTCTGGAACCTCCATGTGCAGGATTCTGCACACAAACGCAGCAAGCGGGTCAGAGGTTGAAGCAGGTCCAGTGAGGGTCCAAGTCCTCTGTATCAGCTCTTTTACAGAACCACACACACACACACACACACACACACACACACACACACACACACACACACTTTGCAACACCGCGGCCTGCCTTATCCTCTACAGCAGGGATTCCCAAAGTGAGCTGCCTCTAGGGGGTGCGTGAGAGGAAAAGTGTAATGGCGGTCTGATGGTGTAATAATATTAAATATAAAAAGAAAATGTAATTTTAATTTAAAAACTGTCAGGTGGGACATCTGAAGCTATCAGTCGTAAAAGAGGAGAGGGACAGAGAGAGAGAGAGGAATCGGAGGCGAGGGGAACGGAGAGGTGCGTTGGGGAGAGACCGGGAGAAGAAATCGAGCCAGAGTCAGAGGAAGATGAGACGGAGGAGACTGAAAAGGAGGAAGGGATAGCACAGACAAATCGGGAGCACATCGGCCCATCGCGGAGTCAAGGTGAAAAAAGAGGAAACGAGAGTGAGCATCAGACTGGGAAAAAAAGAGGAAATATGATGAAAAGTATGTGTGTCTGGGCTTCACTTGGATTGGCAACGCAGATTCCCCAAAGCCACAGTGCGTGGTGTGCAGCGAGGTTCTGGCTAACAGTCTGAAGCTCTTATTTACGTCGCCACCTGAACACCAAGCATGCCAGTGCAAGTCAAAAGCCCCTTACATTGTTTATATCCAAATTGGAGGAGTTACAAGACAGCCAAAAACAACTGGAGTCTCATTCATGTGTTGGTCTATAAATGACGCACTACGGGCTTCATATCTGGTTATAGAATAGTGAGAAAGGGGCTACCGCACACAATCACTGAAGACGTGAGCTTGCCAGCTGCCAGAGAGATGGTGGAATGTATGATTGGGGAGAAAGAAGCAAAAAAGTTGGACATGATCCCGGTGTCCAACAACACTGTGTCGCGCCGCATCGATGCTTTGTCCGAAGACATCCTGGCTGCATTAGTCGCTCATTAATTGTAAATTAAATGTGATAATCTGCCTCTGAGCCTGTGCGTGTGTCCTCGCATCCGTATTGCTCTTTAAAAGTGACTCCTTGTGTCACTGAAAGTTATTGAAACTTTGTTGCAGTGTTTCAGGGCGTTTTCACACCTTCAGTTCGTTTGCTTTGTTCTGATTCAGGGATTAATATGATACAATGTTGCAGTTGCTCCTTTGTTCGGTTTGTGTTCACACTGCAACATTTAACAGCGGACTAAATCTTGTAAACAAACGCCACGCGTGAGCAAACTGTTCACTCATTGGTCCGATTGTTATGCGGCTATAAAGGCTTAAAAGGCTCTGTTGCTTCTTTTTTTTTAATTTTTTTTATTAAGGGGGGGGGGGGGGTGCACGAACCCGGTGTAGAAGGGGGTGCGCGGCCTAAAAAGTTTGGGAACCGCTGGTCTACAGGGAGCAGAAGAGAGAACGGGACGCTGGACGGGACAGATGCTCGGGCTGCGGTTTGGAACACTGTCACATCTGATCATTTCACAGCCAAGTCAGTCAGTCTGTCTGTCTGTGTTGAAGGCCCTACATGCAACCAGCCAACCACAGATCAGCCATGAGGGGGGGGGGGGGGTTATAGTGTTTGTATCGAAATCGACTTTTACTGTACGCTCATGCTGCAATATGTTGAGTTGGACACCTTCATGTTGAAGCCTGACACTCCTTGGTCTAGCATGCAGCATGTGGTGACATCTAGCGACGAGGTTGCAGACTGACACGAACTGAAACTTCTCCCGTGTTGCGCGTCTCGGAGAACTACGGAGGCCGATGCACAAACAGAAAGGCCAACGTCCCGCAGTGTGTGATTGGTCCGTTCTGGAGGCTGGCTCCTTGAAGACGACACGCTCCGTATGTAGAGATAAAGCTCATTCTAACCTATGAAAACACAACAATTCTCATTTTCAGGTCATTATAAAGAAAACATACTTCTGATATTAAATTTCTGCCAATAGACACAATAGACTCCCAAATGCTCCACTGGACCTTTACATAGAGATTGCCGTTATAAACCAACTCGTTACCAGATTTACTGTGAAAACAATCAAAAGCATCAGCACGAGAGCCCCGTGTGATGCTTCCTGACCTCATCCTGAAGACGGCACACATTCCTTCTTTGGTCCTCAGCTGTCTCAGTGTTTAGGACACGGCTGGCTCAAGACGTTCCGTCATAAATCTACGAGATCACAAGACGATGAATACGAAAGGAACACAAAACGCTGCTGAGATGTTAGATCATTGCGTGCATCTTCTGAGAAACTGGATATTTTCACCCATTCACTACAGCGTGTGCTTCAATGGCACTGATCTTCGGGTTCATGAGGTTAAAAGAATTACAAAGAAACTTGAGCTGGTGCTCTATGACCCTGAGCCTCTATGGACCTTTAGAAATCCATAAAATGAAACAAGTGTTCATATTCACAAACAGATGTTATTATATGGAGTCACGGGATAAAAACTCTTCATCTTCAACTCTGTGGTCAAGAGCCAAATGTTACGGTATTAACGCTGAGTCGCGTGGTTCAACACTTATTTTCATGTTTGTGCTTCAACTGAGCGACCACGAAGCTCCTCCCCCTTGTTTTGAAGCCAACAACACAGATCGATGGTTTCATATCAACTGACGTGGATGAGATGCCTTCCAAAGATCTGTCACAAGATGTGTTGATGAGCAGAAAAACCACTTCTTAGTCATCAGAGTCACATGAAACGAATACATCAACCGGATTCCATGAATATATGTATCCATGCACCGCACCACACCACCTCTTCTCCCCCACCCATAAATCAGCTGCCATTATTCTTTATTCATTGAGTTCTTCATGGTCCCACGCTCACGTCTGGTCTCACTATTTGGCATCAACTGCCCTCATTTGTTGTATTCACGGTTCTGTGTTCTGGATAATCCCGTATCACTGCTCTCCATGTGATAAAAACCCAGATCTTTCTCCGGAGGGACAGAACAGTACCCATCCATCGCTCTGCTCGAGAATTCTAGAAATACATATTCTGAACTTGTAGAATGTCTGTGTGCAGCAGGTTTTTATTCTCAGTGAATGTCACCTGTGCACCGATAAAGACCCATGAGGGAAAGAGGAGAAACCTCATCTCCCACATTAAGTCCTTCCATAAACTATCAGCACATTCTCATTGTTCATGTTTCATGTTTGTCAAACATTCACTGACATATTATCATGATGGAGATGCAGCGTCTTTGGAAGCAATATGTCACTATCTTTTGAAGAGCATGTGGAGTAGGAAGTGTATTCTTACCCCCCCCCCCCCCACAGATGGACTGAGCTGCAGCAGAGATCTGGAATATCAAACCGCTGGGTAACGATTGTGTTTGCTTCCTCCTTTTGCAAACTGAATGTCTCTCTTCCAAAGTGAGGGCGGCCGCTTTGCCGCATCCAATCATCTCAGGGGGGAGGAGCCTCTAATTGGAATCAGTGCAAATTGGAGAGTTCAAATGAAACGTGCGCGCTGCTGCGAGTGTGTGATCAGTCAGCGGCGTCTCAACGACTGCGCTTCTCCCAAAACCCCCTCCATCAACTCCTGCTTCCAGTGAAAAACAAAGTGACTTCACCAACATTTCAGGAGGATCAATAACAAACAAAGGTGGAGACTCGAGCAGAAAGTGGCGCTCGCCAACCAGCTTTTGGTTTTTGTCGTTGTTTCAAAGCCCAAACAGTCGGCGTTTGTCCCCTTTGTCATCTCCTCCCCTGGAAGAGTTGATTAAGATTTCACTCACGTCCAATTCAAAGTTCAGGCTTATAGATGAGGGGAGGCGAGGGGGAGAGGGGTGGAGGAAGAGGAGGAGGAGGAGGAGGGATGGATGAAGCAAAACCCTCCAAACGCACCATGTCGGGCCAGTTCCTCCTGCCAGCCGCAGGTTTTCTGCACGTGAATGTGAATAATGCATCGACATGAGCTCTCTCTGAGTATGGATGGATGATGGATGGAGGGATGGATGGATGGATGGACAGAGGGACAGAGGGATGGATGGATGGATGATGGACAGAGGGACGGAGGGATGGATGGATGGACAGAGGGACAGAGGGACAGAGGGATGGAGGGATGGACAGAGGGATGGATGGATGGATGGATGGACAGAGGGATGGATGGAGGGATGGATGGACAGAGGGATGGAGGGATGGATGGATGGATGGATGGATGGACAGAGGGATGGATGGATGGATGGATGGACAGAGGGATGGATGGATGGAGGGATGGACAGAGGGATGGATGGATGGATGGACAGAGGGATGGATGGAGGGATGGATGGACAGAGGGATGGAGGGATGGATGGATGGTGCGGCGCAACACTTTGCAGGCACTTCAAGCTGCGCTGCATGCGTCTGAGCCTGGATGCAACAGCCTCCTTCCTTTCCTTCCTGAACGGATTGGAATGATAATTAGATTTGAGGTCGGAGGGGAATGTATGCACGGAAAGTGTAATGTTAAAATGACCTCAACTTAAACACCACTCACCTGTCCGCATTTCACAAACAGTAACCTGATTTCATGCTCACATTCTGTTTAAAGCCGTTCCTGCACGCAGCCACCAGCTCGTCTCTCCCTACGGCCAAAACCCTGCTCAGCCCCCCCCCCCCCCCCAAAAACAGCCCCGGTTGGTGTCTTACCAATGTGAATGATGGAGTCGGCGCTCACTGTGTTGCATTGCAATATCCACAGGGAATGAAATAACAATGTCAGCATTTCCATCTCCAGTTTGAGCCAAAGAGGCGCATCCACGGATCCACCTCGCTGAATTGTGTTGTTTTTTTCCTCCAGTGACGAGCAAATCCAGAATAAGCGGCGGTGCGTAAAAGCGGCGGCAGCAGCAGCAGCGGCAGCAGGGAAGCTGTGTTGAGTGAAATCACCACCGAATAGTAATAGAGAGCCAAATCCCAAAGATCAAACTGTTGGCCGGAGTCGAGAGGAAGAAGAAGGGTCGACAAATAAATAAACAGATGCTTCCAGGGCTCCGGAAAGAAACAGACCCGGGTGAGTGAGGAGGGACGCGGGGACGGATGAGAGAAGACGCCGGGGTTTGTTTCAGAGGTTGAGATCCGCCAGGAGAGCAGCTCTGACTCTCTACCTCCGAGTCTGAGACATAACACACTGCAAACTGCGGAGGAGGACGGACTCTCTCTCTCTCTCTCTCTCTCTCTCTCTCTCTCTCTCCCCACGTGATTGCAGAGCCTCTATCTACGGCGCTGGAAGCCCGACCGGAGAAAAAGAGAGGCGAGGGATGGAGAGAGAGAGAGATGGGGGGATGGATGGGAGCCGCGGAGGAGACGGGGTGAGAGGGAGCGAGACGTCGAGGTAGTCGCACCCCGGACGGCGCTCGTCCGGTCGGTAGGTTGTGTGTGGGATGACTCGGACACCGGAGAGCGGGGAGGTCGTTTGTGCCGGTAATTAACTTGCGACAGCCCGACTTCACGTGCTCTCCGCACCGACTGAAGTCGGTTTATTCGGCGCCGACAGGAGGAGCCGTTACCACCGCAGTGCCACGCTGCAATGTGACTTCGGTATCCGTGCGTAAACTCAACACAACATTGGTTTTGACCAGTTTATTTTTCCTTTTTTTCTTGTGATGGAAAGAGGAAAAGGAACATGCGGTAGTTCTATCTTAGAAAACTGGACACACTAACTATTCCATCTCAGCAAGGGCTGACCGGCAGCTCGGAGAGGTCGTCGCTGACGCGCGAGCGCACGGACGATAAGATGCCGAGTCTCTGAGCAGGTTACATTTAACGTGATCTCTGTGAACACCCGGCACGTTCAGTTCTTGTTGTGGAGCCAAAGCGTCCGGACCGAGGCCAGCGGCGGCTTTGGTGCAGCCGCGTGCGTAAAATCTTCCTCGAGCTGCATGGAGGATTTTCCAGAAAGAAATAAGAAATGTTTTCACGAAAGGCGACCAAGACGTGACGCGATGAGGAGCGACAGCGAGTCGTGATAGCGGAGGCTTTGGGGGAAGGAATAGACGAGTAACGGGGGAGGTGGACTCCTCAGCCGCACCGGGGGTTGGCTCGGAATGCGCGCGTGTCCCGGTACAGTCGGAGACGGGAGGGAGAACGTGTTGGCGGCAGCGATTCTCGGCGCTGCAGGTCGACAGCGCTCTCGTGAGCTTCAGTGAGTCTTGGATCCGTTTGTCTTCTGCAGCCTGAAGCCCGCGAGTGATGAGGTCACATATCCTCGGCGTGTGTGCATGTGACGTCACTGACCTTACCCGTGAGGTTTTCCAGGTGTTCTTTTCTTCCCACTCCCACGTGACGACCAAAGAGGATCGTTTCCACTCATCGAGCAGAAGAAATGGAAGATTACTACACTTGACCTTACAATTAAAGGATATTTCTTGCGAATGAATGCGACTCAGAAATGTCTTTTAATTGTTTGGCCAAGTCTAGTTCGGCAGACCGGACAGCTCCTCTGGAGTCCTCGGACTTTACAGCTATGGAGTCCCAGAAGTGACAAATGTGACTGTATTGGTATCTGATGAGTCAAAGGAATATGTACAGTAGTGAGCTGGGAAGATATTAATAACCGAGGGAAGGTATTGATAGATGGAGACATTACAATAGAACAGCTGAAACGGTTCAGAGCTTTATATACAATATCCATTCAATAAATACAAAAACACAAAATTATGATTTTCTCATCCTTTTCATCAAATTAAATGAATCAACAATTGAAGAAAAGTTGATTTGGAAAAAGGCGAGAACACATCTGCTGTGGAGGACGGTCTCAATACTTTATCACAAAAACAGTTCAAGTGTTCAACAAGGACGGCGATGAATCGACGTGCAGGAAGAGCGACGATGACGATCAAACACAATGTTCAGTCTATTTATTACATTTCATGTAAATCTGTTGATCTATAAAACCTGCTGGTGACATCTGTGTCCTCGTGACTCCGCGGCTTCCCGAGAATGAAGAAGCGTTGTTTGGAGGTAAGATCACACTGAGACAACGTTATTCAAGTTCTGGTGAACAAGACTTCCGTATCCGCTAAAGCGTGGTCTGCTGGATTGAGCGTGTGTTTGAGTGCCGTGTGGGTCGGTTCATGTGTTTTCCTCCTCTGTAACCTTTTGTACCCCAACCAGCTGCCGAGGCTCTGAAGTGATCCGTGAACCGGTGGATCGGTGTGCCGGGCGGACACTGGTTCTGCTGTTCCACGCTGAGAGTTCCTCACCGACAATATAACTTCAGGGTTAATAGTTTCTGTTCTGATGTCGTCACCACTCATTCATATCATCAATAACGAATGAGGCTTTTATCACGAGCATACGTTCAGAACGTCACCACCACCCCTCTCTTCATCAGTCTCGTCATCATCGTTCTCATCAAAGTCAATTCTTGTCATAATCCATCAACATCATCGTTATAATCCACATCATTCTCTCATATAATCCCTGATCTTCATCACTGACGATACTCTCATCGTCATCCTCAACTCGTGGCACCTTCAGTTCATTGAATCTTTAAGAGTTTCCCACAATGTTGAATTTATAACTATGAATCCAAAATGAGAAGGAAACTACACATGTTAAAGTTCTATATTAAAGATTACAGAATTATTGGTTATTATGTAATATTTAACTAGTAATCGAATAATCTTCCTTTAATTTAACACTTAATAATATTTAACATTTAATATGTGCATACATACATTGTATAGTATTGGTGTATATTACTTTGTATGTGATAATGACTGACGATAATCATTTTTATATTATTTCACAGTACGCACTCATACACACCTGTTCTCTATCGGTGGAACATCACCTCCTGCTGGCAACACGCTGTTACTGCGAGGCTCTTACACTGAAGGGCAAACAGGGATGGGGGGGGGGATGTGAATGGGAAGTATTTTTTATAGATCATCTAATTTGAACGGAATACAAACACTAATGGGATTCAAACATCTTCTCTTTCACATTGACCAGCAGCAGTAAAAGGTTCAAAGCTTCACTTCAACTCCATCATTTAGTATTTACATGCACTTAATAATGCTTTATTACGCTACGAAGTAGTTTTAATAGACACGAGAACGTTGGAGCCGTTCTTTAAAGGTGCTGAATATATCGGGAGTGTTTCAGTTGCCTCTCAACGGCTCTCAACACGGCAGCGCCGGAGCCGCCAGCTCGGAGCAGCAAAGCGCTGATAGCGGCTAACGTTCCCCCCCGAGGCTCCGTTTCCATGACGACGCTGTCAATCAGGACGCCGTTATCGGCTGGAACCGCCGTATGAGAGCAGTGCGGAGCGGCTGCCCAGAGCTAACCAGGGGGGCACGCTCACGTGCACTAAAAGGCACGCTCACGTGCACCTACATGCACTGAAAGGCACGCTCACGTGCACCAATATGCACTAACATGCACGCTCACCTGCACTAACATGCACGCTCACCTGCACTAACTAAAAAGCGCGCGGCTTGCCGACTACGTCCAGAACAAAAAGACGCTGTTGTTGCAACACAGCCTGAGCTCAGACTTTACTCTTCTGTCTTTAGATGATGGTTTGTAGATATTAATGCTCTGAATCTCGTATTTTGCTCCTTTAAGGGGGAACAACGTGACCAATAGATTCAAGTCAATATATTTTGTAGAGCCCAAAATCACAAATCACGAATCTGCCTCAGAGGGCACAACCTGTACACACACGACATTGTTTGTGCCGGACCCTCACACAGATCGCTATGGAACTCCATGAATTAATAACTTACTTTAAGACTTTAAGAAAATAGGTTTTTTTGCACTACTTCTACTTAGTTCACAGATTATTATTTTTTGTGCTACTTTTCATACATTCCCAGAACATAACTCTGAAGATTGAATAAAACCAGGTTTCATTCTGTTGACAGATTAGAGTGAAATGTTTCTACAGAGGGGATTTTGGATATCTCTTTGTCTCGCTCCATAAATCACAAAATACTGTCAACAGCCAAACGTTTTAGTTTAAACCTCCGATGTGCTGCCGCTCAAACGCCTCATTTGCACATATAGTGAAGTCTCTCCTGAGACTGAGCAGGAAGTCAATCTGGAGCTCTGTTCAAAGTCTCGCTTTCCTTTTTTACAAGATGGAGAGCCTGAAGGAGGATTGGTAGCGTTTATCTTCAGCGTGACGTTAACTCAGCAGCAGAATCAACCCGCGGCCAATGACACAACTGATCACACAGCCAATAATCAACGTCTCTCAATCATTTGATATCGCATCAAACGTCTGCACAGAAACCATCAGCTCGCCCTGAAAAGACTCCCAAAATAAAGCTCTCCTCCTTTTCACTCGCTCCGTCTGTTTCGTCGCGGTGACTCCGGCGTGGATGACAATCTAATCGCATCCTCATCTCTCTCCGGTTTAACGGGCTGTCAGGCAGCAGCATTACACACTTTCATCGCTTCCCTGCTCAACTCACATATTGCCAATGTGTGTGTGTGTGTGTGTGTGTGTGTGTGTGTGTGTGTGTGTGTGTGTGTGTGTGTGTGTGTGTGTGTGTGTGTGTGTGTGTGTGTGTGTGTGTGTGTGTGTGTGTGTGTGTGTGTGTGTGTGTGATGGAGGGAAGTTGCTAATTGTTTCTGGGTTGTCAGGAGGAGTTTGTCTAGAGGTTGGCTGATGCACGGAGCAGGTTAGGACCTCTTTATTGGGAACGATCTGATGCCTGCTGGTCCGGTTAAGAAGAGTTGTCCCATCAGGGTTGAGATTCTTATGTTGTAGCCGTCTGTGTTCACCTGGAGCTCTACGATTACGCCTCATATTGCTCCAGAGACGAGACGAAACTCTGAGTATGAACCACAGACTGTACATCAGAAGTGGCCGCAGTCGTCATGACGTCTCTAATTGTTTTGTGGATGTTTTGAAGCCGCGAGTTCGACGATTTCGCCATCTTCAATTACGGCCGTTGTTTTTTTGCAAACAATTAATGGAAGTGACCATACGTGGACTGAGGAGTGACGTAGAGACGCCGTATACGTCTCTGGTGTTGACCTGTCAATCAGCGTGTAGCCCCGCCCTAAAGCATCCCCTGCTTTATGGTCTGTGTGACTCTAAATGGACCATAATGTACTAAATTAGAATTCTTTCCAACTTCTTTTTGCAACCCGAGGCGTCGTTCTCTCTACTGATGGTCAGTAGAGAGAACGCAAGTTTTAAGACACTTCAGCATCGGCTTCACTCAGGAGAGCCGGAGGTTTCCGCCTGGTATTAAATGTGTATCAACAATAACTTTGCTGCTGTATTTACGCTAGTAGACATTATTCAGCATTTTGATGGAGCAGCAGCAATGTTAGCATAGCCTAGCAGGGATAAAACCAAAGTCCATTCAGGAAACAAGCATTTTAAAAGTTTCTTGCTTGTTGTCCTGAGGACATAGAAATTCAGATTCATTACAAATCTGTCTCATTATGCAGTTTTTTGGCTGCCTTAATCAGTATTCAAGTTCCCCTGTGAGATATCAGAGAGATATAGATTGTTCATATCAAGAGATCCTTTAACATTATTGTTATAATTTATTCAATCCACCGAATGTGACCGCAGCATTATGTGTGTGTGTGTGTGTGTGTGTGTGTGTGTGTGTGTGTGTGTGTGTGTGTGTGTGTGTGTGTGTGTGTGTGTGTGTGAGAGAGAGAGAAGGTTGGAAAGCTGCTATGAATACTCTTGTCACTATAACTGAGATGCGGTATAGAAAACAATAGCTCTGCTTTCACTGAGGCAGGTGTTTGATGAGGTTTTGTAATTCTCTGGAAAGGAGACAGTCAGAGGCCGGTGTGTCGTCCTGCTGTCAGTCAGGAGCATTTTACATTTCGGTTTCCTTTGAAGAAACTCTTTTAGGATGATCTGTGAAAAACCATGTTTGAAGAGCAGCTTCACTCCTTTTTAAATGAGTTTGGAAGCAGAGAACAACATTTAAATACTTCCCTTCATCCTTTCCGTGTATCGCTACTGGCCGTGCTGCAGTGTGAAACATGCTGACATGGTGTGCGTCTGACCCGTCAACACCTTCTCACTCCCAACTCAAATATGGCAGCTACACTTCAAAACTATGCCGCTCGACGGACCCCTCTAGATGGGTCAAGAAGCACAGCACTTTCACCCAGGAGACCGCTGTTACAGTCCCGCGTGGAACCAAAAGTAATCAATGACTTTGCGCTCATCACGTTGTTATGCCTCTTCCGTAACGTATTTTAGAAAGTCTGCTTCGTTTATAGGTCGACCGCAACGTATTGCGCGGTTTGCAGAAATGTACAATACCAACTTTGGCGAGTGGGTCGTCGTTACGTAGTTCAGTAGGCCACGATAAGTGGTCGATGAAAGTAGATGACTTTAAATAAATCAACGCTAACTTTCGGTGTCACACGTGACACTAGCAGCCGTGTCCTGGGCACGTTTGTTTGACCCAACCATCCATCCGTCCACCCGAACCGCCTCACTGTGTTCCTCATGTGAAACGAGAAATCAACTCTGATGTTTTCTGCCGTTTCCTGTGATGACGGAACTTTTGAAAAGACTGTCTTCATGTAACGAGCGTACATTGACACGTCTTCGCTGGCTTTTGTCAGAAAACCGTTACGAAGCGTTGCATGTCAGTGTGAGACGTTAAGGGTGCTTGTTTGAACATTGGCCATGAGCTAGAAAAACCTTTCTTTCTAATAGAATTCATTAAGAGAGTGCGAGAGAATCAGACAGCTCTGAGATTTACTGCTTCGGTCTCGTCTCGTTTAAAAGGTACCGGAGCAGAATGGGACTGAAAGTAGATGAATTAGACTTTAAAGCAGAATTGTTTCCTTGTACCTGCTCGTGTGGACCGGCCCTTCCTTCACCACACTTGGTACCCAGTCTGGCGTTGTCATAGCAACACGTCTTCTTGGTGAAAAGCAGAAAGCCTTGGGCTGTTGTTTCAACCTCTTCAGCTGCGGCCTCCAAAGTTAAGACAACTCTGAAATAGTTGAATCTTAACAAGGAAATCAAATCATTTTGGGAAGGCAAGGACCTGCTGGGGAGGTTAGTGTCTCACAGAGTCTCATTCATTCTTCAAATACAAAGAAATAGATTTTTCTTTTCCGTGTCAAGTTGTCCTTCGACTGAAGGCAACAGGTTGGACTCAGCTGTCGATACCTTGAACCCTCTCTGAGCTGGTTTTGTTCGACATTTCAGGCAGCTGAGATATTTGGGGAAGTGATGAGAAACGCAAACCTGGTCGGAATATAAACAGAAAATCAGCCACGTATTGATAGAAATAGGATTTCTAAAATATTAAAGTTCAGGAACTCTGAAAGCCAACGGGGGGAAAAAAGTACCGGCACATAAAAATCTTGAGTCTGATATTCTTTACTTTAAAAAGTACAAACAATGAATGAATGAATGAATGAATATCTCTTCTTCCTCTGCTCTATTAAAACGACACTAAAGGAATACACAGAACCGCTCAGTTGCAGTTGTTACTGTTTCAATAGAATTGAAGAAGTTTTCCCACAGAGGACCTCCATGACAATCAAGCATACAAAGGTTCAATAACAAGTAAGCTGCAAGCAGCATTGACCGGGCCCTCGCATGTTCAAGCACGTGGAGGGGCCTCTGGTTGACGCGGTCATGCATTTCTGTGACCATCATACACTGAGCACACCAGTTAAACGCCGTTTCCTGTGTCGACCAATGGCGTCGCCAGGTCATTTTGCCAGGTCTTAAGTCTTGAATGTTTTCAGTGTTCCTCCGAAAACAATCACAACTGTATGAATCATATTCACATTAAGTATGAAACATGCTGCCTGCGTCTCGTGAACCAAATGTTATTGCCCTTTAGTTCATAGAGCAGCACTTTAAAATGTGTTTGTAACGTAGGCGTTTGGTTGTCTGTCCCTTTTTACCTGTTGAAACAGAGCTTCTGTTGCTACACAATGGATCATTGTCAAGTATTTGTTCCACAGAAATTCCCCGGTCATGACAAGACTTGATTGTCATGGAGGTGTGTCTTCACTTCTGTGGGAAAACGTCTTCAATTCTACAACAACAACAACATTGTAATGCCGATGGTGACGTGTATAAAGGAAGCTCTTCGTGTTGGTAACAGTAAGAATGGAGGAATGAGTTTGTATGTTGTAAGAACATGTGGAAGCACAGAATGGACATCACTAACGTTCACAACTGTAAACGGACAGAGTCCACATGTTTCATTTCAGCCTTGAGAACAAGTTGACAAAGTGTCATGCTGACCTGGAATTGCACATCTTTCACTTTTCTTTCTTTCTCTTGTGATGCAGGCCCTCTTCGTTTACATTCTCATGCTCATTAGTGCGAGTGGTAGCGCAGTCAACTAGGGCTGCAACTAACGATTATTTTAAAAATCGATTAATCGGGTGATTCTTTTTTCGAAGAATCGATTAATCGGATAAAGAAAACAAAAAAAGTATTAATTTCCAACCCTTTATTCATACACAGAAGTGATCTTCAGAAAGTCACAAACAGATTGCTCCTTGAACATCCCTGAGCTGTTAAAGTGATAATTAAAAAACAAAAAAACTAATTGACTAACACAAAAAACATACACGAACAAAAATATGTATATTTTTGTTGAAAGGGACCTGAGCTGTCAGAACAAGAAATAATTTATAAAAAATACAAATCAGAAAACTGAACAGGATTTGTTTGAACGTCAGAACTTGTTCTCTGCACTACACTCACACACTGAATCATCACGTGGTGCTGCCGTGCCATATCATGTCGCTTTTGCATATCTTGCGATGAACACACTTTTTCAATTTATTAAGTGTGAAATGCTCCCACACCTTGGACGACTGAGGTCGTACTGATTCCTCTGCCTCCGCCATGTTTCAGAACAACGTTACGGGTCCGATGCTCTTTCCTCTGTTGTAAATTGTTTGATCGCATGTTTACTTTTATTGTGAAGAGCATGAAAACTGAAGTGATTTGACTGTGAAGAGACAGGAAGTAGCATGATGCATGCTACGTGCTATGATACGACAACAATGATAACAATAAGTGAAAACCTAACGTATATGTCGGGTGCAAGAGCGTTCCAGTTTGTTATAGTTCCTGTTTGGCGAGGTGTGTGTGTGTTTGGTCTGTGCCAACAAAATCATGATAAGATCTTTCTATTCATGGAGGTGTGTCTTCACTTCTGTGGAAAAACGTCTTCTATTCTACAACAACAACAACATTGTTATGCCGATGGTGACGTGTATAAAGGAAGCTCTTCGTGTTGGTAACAGTAAGAATGGAGCAATGAGTTTGTATGTTGTAAGAACATGTGGAAGCACAGAATGGACATCACTAACGTTCACAACTGTAAACAGACAGAGTCCACATGTTTCATTTCAGCCTTGAGAACAAGTTGACAAAGTGTCATGCTGACCTGGAATTGCACATCTTTCACTTTTCTTTCTCTCTCTTGTGATGCAGGCCAATGTGGCCGGTTGAATGTTGTGTTGTTGTGAGACACCTGGGTTCATAAAGAGAAACGTGCGCAGAACGAATGTCGTCAAAGTACAGTTAAAACACACAAACGTGTATAATAAAGTCTGGCTGAAGCAAAGAAAGACGCTCTCTACCTGTTTCCTGTCTCATTGTTTCTGTTCTTCACAGAACAAAGTGATAATCTGTCTTGGGCCTGTTACATTAAAGAGTCCTGCACACTAAAACAGGTTTTAAGCTGTTAACTAAATGATATAACTGTTCTGTGATGAAATAAAAAACACATAAATGCTGGTGTTAATATCTACATTTCATATAGTATTTTTAAAAACCCGACCTAAAGGTTAATGATATGAACAGATGAAGTAACATGCAATACACACATTTTCCTTCCATCCGTCACTCGAGGGGGGAAACGTTAAAACCTCTCTGGTCTTCTGGTCCATGTGCTTTGTGTACAGTAGGGAACCTACAGTTGACGGACACCACTGGATGTGGTCCTGTCCGTCTCAGCTTGCCCCACATGCAGCAGCTAACGCCTTGAGTTCAGCAGCCTGTGCAGATGGAGCAGCATACAAAGGTTCAATAACAAGTAAGCTGCAAGCAGCATTGATCGGGCCCTCGCATGTTCAAGCACGTGGAGGGGACTCTGGTTGACGCGGTCATGCATTTCTGTGACCATCATACACTGAGCACACCAGTTAAACGCCGTTTCCTGTGTCGACCAATGGCGTCGCCAGGTCATTTTGCCAGGTCTTAAGTCTTGAATGTTTTCAGTGTTCCTCCGAAAACAATCACAACTGTATGAATCATATTCACATTAAGTATGAAACATGCTGCCTGCGTCTCGTGAACCAAATGTTATTGCCCTTTAGTTCACAGAGCAGCACTTTAAAATGTGTTTGTAACGTAGGCGTTTGGTTGTCTGTCCCGTTTTACCTGTTGAAACAGAGCTTCTGTTGCTACATAATGATAATTATCAAGTATTTGTTCCACAGAAATTCCCCGGTCATGACAAGTCTTGACATGACAATAGAATTGCATGCTCGGGGATATGCACCACTTCTTGCAACGTTACTGGCTGGAAGTTCTGTCAATCAACACCAATTTGTACACCTGCCTTCCTGAGACTCTGACACATCGAATGCGGTGTCAATCACTGAGATAGACCAATGATAGGGTGACCTTAGAGCCCAATACACACACATGAAATGAGAAAATCTTATAGACAGCCAGAAACATACTCTGATGATGTTATGAATCTGAAAATGATTCCTAACCGCTGTATTTGGATGTATTGAATAATATGAGTGATAAAAAAAGTGACAAATATAGTTATATTGTATATAAAAGTACAATGTAAGAGCTGCAACAGGTGATTCGAAAATGACCTTGCATGACCTCACTGTACTAAAGCCTCTTATTCTTCACTTTATCCCACTTTAACCTTTATTCAGCAACTACTGAGCAGAGGCCTACAAACAGGGCCAGTGCTAAAGAGGTCCTGTCAAAGAGCAGGTTTCAAAATGCTGCAGTGGGTGGAGCCAGGCTCAGACCTGGGGGTGGTCAAGTCTGGAGGCGTGTCATGGGAGGAGTCAGCAGCAGAGACTGACAGGATATCAGTAATCGGAGAACATCACAGATCATCACACTGAAGCTCCAGCTGGACGTCAAGAAGACTCTCACATCTGATCTGATCGACTCAACTTCACCAGGTGAGGACAGACTGGGTGCACAGAGACAGAAACAGATGCACATTTAGAGTTTAACTGAACTCCAGTCTGTGTCACACTATCAGTCTTTTTCTGTCTTTTTGCTGAGTGAAGGAGTAGAGTTTACTTCCAGGATTAAACTCTCAACACTCAATGTACTTCACCGTGTAAATGAAGTACTGAAAGCTGTGTGCTCACTGTTCTCATCAGGTTGGAGAAATGGCCTCAGATCTCAAGGAAGTTGCTGCCCTGGGTCGACCTTTCACCCTAGGAATGCTCTACGATGCTCGGAAAGATGTTCTGATCCCAGGTAAGTCTGAGATTACATTATTAATAAAACATTTCTCTACATATCTGCCTTTCACAGCTTTGCTTAAAGCTGAGTGTCAAACTCAAGGCCCACCATGTCATTTTATGTGGCCCATGAATCCGCCAGCAAATAAATAAATGTAAAATATGAAAAGTCAGACTTGATAATAAAAATATCTCCATGGCAGTTTTGGTGCATCCATCTGTTTCCAATTGCTGTTCAGAAAACACTGTGACTTAGTCGAAGTTATCAGATAGAAAGTCGAAGTTATGAGTTTCAATATCATAATTTTTTTGCTGCCGGAAATAGTCTTTCATACAAAAGGCATATGAATGTCTTAAAATTAAAGTCTATGCTGCTTTACAGTGTACGTACAGTGACCATAAGCTACATCTCCCACAATGCTTCACTGATTGTGTGACGCGTGAAATGACGGCATCCTGCCGCAAGACAGCAGTTTTTCCATATCGCCGGTTAACTTTGTCAGTTACACTTGTTGCACACTGTGTAATTAATCCGTGGTTCACATGTGTGCCGAACCGTGAGGAGGATCCGTACGGATCACAGATCGACAATGATCCGTTGCATCACTACTATTCACTCACGACAACAACATGTTGTCTGTGTGCCGACATTAACACGATCACAACAGGTGGACAGGAGAGGAGCAGCCCGTAAAATGCTTTTCCAACAAGTGATTGAGTTGACAAAGATCGACAAATAATCGAAGAAGCAAAAAATGTATGCAGAGGGAAGAATATTTCATGAAAGATGGGAAAGGGAATACATGTTTGTGCTTCAAGGGGACAAAGCGGTCTGTCTTCTGTGCTGTGAGACAGTGTCGGCGATGAAGGAATACAATTTATGTCGGCATTTTGACAGCAAACGGAGCCAAGTATGCTAAATGTAGCCTCCAAGAGCAACATAAAATAGTCCAAGAATTAAAAGACAGACTGCAGTCGCAGCAGAATATATTTACAAAAGTTGAGGCCCAGTGCATGCTTAAAGGTGAACAGGTGAGCTCCGACCAGGTACAGACTTTTACAAATGTCAGTTTGTGAAGAAACACCATCGCAGACCGAGTTCAGGAACTAGCAGCAATCTAACAACACAGCTAGCTAAGAGACGAGCAGGTACTCGTCTTCTTCATTCGCTGTTGATGAAAGCACAGACAACACGGATACATCATCTATCAGTGTTCATAAGAGGCTGAAGGCAGACCTGACTGTCAGTGAGGAGCTCTTGGATGAAGCTGCCATGCGACGGGGAGGAACATTAGTGATGCAGAGAGGTGACAAAAATAGCTTTGAACAAAGTTAATGTAATAACTTGTGTTTGATGATATTTAGGGCCCGAGCACCGACAACATCGGGCCGCGAGGACCCTATTGAAATTGTAGGAATTATTGTTATTCTCTCGAATGAAACGCCATTTTTGGGGCTTTATCATGTCCCCAACATCCCCATATTTGGCGAGCCTATCAGGATTGCGGGAAAATTTGATATTTTATGGGTCCTGTTAGATCCTGGGGTACTTCTGGCCCGATACGGGGCTACTTACTGACTCAGCTCTCTATTAAAAGATTGTCGAGCTGGTGTTCTTGCGAGGGAACTCGCCTGGCTCTTCTAACTGCCGTTACTCCCGACGTCTACCCTGCTTCCTCCGGTCTGAGTGCACTCGGTCGAGGGGCCACCCTGACCCCGGGCGCTCCTACCGGTCGCGTCGGTTATGGCAGCTTCCCTCTTCTGGATCCGTGCTCTTGGTAAATGCCAGGTTAGGTTTTAACGGCTAGGATTACTTCTAAACCCGTAAGGGATTGTTAAGTGGATTCGGTCTCTAGGATAACCTTACAGAACTCAGTTGTTAGACATACAATGGATTTAACTTTTTACTGCCACGAGGAACTTTTTACTACTTGAGCAAATAAATGCACTTGAGAAATTTACTTTAAATGCAGATTAGATATTTATTGCAGGTTATATTTGGTTAGTTAGCAAGGGTTAAGCTACAGCTCACATAAAATGTTACTACACTTGATTCGTTACTTTAATTTTCTTCTTCGATTACACTCATTAGTTTTAGATGCCGAGACGGCTCGGTTGGAGCTGGATGTTCAATGGTGCGATGAAAAGGTTCTTTTGGAGTTGTTAGGAGCGAAGGTCCGGCCGGACCCTCGGTCCTCCTGCTCTCGCAGCGAAGTCCGTTCAACAGTCCTCAAAACTCAGTACAAAGTCTTTCTAGGGCTGCTGCGTCTTCTCCGTTGTCCAGTTAAGAATCGAGCAGTGGGGAGAGGAAACCGTCTTTAAATCTTATTGTCCACGAACAGCGGTCTTCTTTCCGTGAACAGAGACGAAGTCCTCAATACATCAGTTGCAATCGTCCGTATCTCCTCATCGGCAAGTGCAAGTCCAGGCTTATCCTGTATTATGCCTCTATGACTCATCTCTTGCGACAGTCTTTTCCTAACCCCACCCAATAACATCTGTTCCTACTTTTTGCCAACTCATCCTGACAAAACACTTCTATCGCAGCTCCGGTCACACAGAACATTTGTTAATCAGTTTTTACATTTGTTAAATCACTCTATGCATTAAACATTCGCTACATATTGATTAAACATTTTGTTATATAATTCATACACTTTATCTCTTGATTACACTTTATTCTGAGTATATGCTTTGTGCTTTTATATCCTGACTCTCCCTTGAATGTGCCAGCATGCTCTGTGGGCTCAACTCTTGACAGTCCCATACTCTAGATGACAAAATTGCTCGCTAGCGCCCCCTAGAATTTGGAAATGCAAGCTCCAACAGCCAGTATCTCCAAATGACTTAACATTTTAGGGACATGAGCAACTGAATGAGTTCTACAAAAAATCCTCTTGGGACCCTAAGGTCCGCCTCCCAAAAGTTTCCGCCATTTTGAATTTTGTGAAAAACACATTTTGGCGAACTCCTACACGCTGGGTCTGATTGGTACCAAATTTGCTGTGGATCATTATTGGTTCTATATAATCAAAAGTTACTCAAATCTTATGGATATCTCATTGCATTCAGAATATATGGACAAATGAATTTCATAGGGGCGTAGCCTTTTACAGCAATATATATAACTTCAAACCATATGGCCTATCCTCACGAAATCTGTAGCATATGTTCACATTGTGTCCTGTAACATGCCCTACAACGTGTGTCCTCGCATCCGTATTGCTCTTTAAAAGTGACGCCTTGTGTCACTGAAAGTTATTGAAACTTTGTTGCAGTGTTTCAGGGCATTTTCACACCTTCAGTTCGTTTGCTTTGTTCTGATTCAGGGATTAATATGATACAATGTTGCACTTGCCCCTTTGTTCGGTTTGTGTTCACACTGCAACATTTAACAGCGGACTAAATATTGTAAACAAACGCCACACGCGAGCAAACTCATTGGTCAGATTTCTATGCGGCTATAAATAGGCTGTTGCTTTTTTATTTATTTTTATTCGGGGGGGGGGGGGCGCGAACCCGGTCGGGATGTAGAAGGGGGTGCGCGGCCTAAAAAGTTTGGGAACCGCTGATGTAGAGCAACATAATGCATGTTTGCGCATGTTCTCTAGCGCCACATCGTGGATACAGGAACTGGTGGAATATTTGCACTACATAATTTCCAGCATCACACAGTCCGAGCATTAAAAATATGTCTAACTTGTGGGCACATGTCTGATGGTCGCAGATATTTATGCCGCTTCTGCCGGTGTCCCGCCAGTACCCCCGAGACGCAGGAAGGTGCGAGGGCTCATATATCGCTGCTTGCAGCTTCAATTGTCTTTATTTTCTTTAAAAGTTTGATCTTTGATAGAGTAATGTGGATTTCTTAACCCTAAATTAAAAGGATTTATGATATAATAATGTGCTTAAATAATAATTAAAAATAATTTTACATTTATATAACTGCATGTACAATATTTATATACTTGAATAAACAATAATCAAATGCAGAGACAGTTATTCAACAATATGTTTGGGAGTAGTTACATTTTTACAGTCTTACAGTTACAACCGGCCCTGATGCCCTGATGCCTTTGAGGGCGACCGTGATGCTGATGTGGCCCAGAGTGGAAATGAGTTTGACACCCCTGACTTAAAGGGACTTTGAAATCATTTCACGAATCAGTCCTCACTTTTTTAACATACACACCATTAAAAATAATAAGCAAATGCTTTTTAATTCCATTACGTAGTTATGAACATTCATTTGTTATCGATTTTAGGGAAGCATGCTGTATTAGTAGCTGATATATTATCCTGTGATAAAGAAGACAGTTGAATTGTCGTTATTCTTGTAAAAGTTGTTTCTTACTTGCTCTTTTGGAATCAAACAGCTGGTTAGCTTTGATTATGGACCGCAACATTATCTTATGATCAATTAGAAAACTATATAAAAACTTGTCAAACTTTAATGCTAGTAGACACAATCACAACTTACTTGGTTTTGCGAAGTCGCTTCTTCTTCATTCTGTTTTTGAAATTTATTAAATAAATAAAATTTCACGAAATGATCCTCTTACTTTATTTTTTCCAATTTCTAAAGGTTTGACATTGTGGGATGATACAACTCTACAGGAGAAGATAACTGAACATCTTCAACCCTACACTAGTTTTGAAATGACTGACTCTGACACCATTGAATCCAAGTCCTCTCTGCTGGATGTTGACACTTCTCTGAAGGCCAGTTTCCTCAGTGGACTGATCGAAGTTGGAGGATCTGCCGAGTATCTGAATGATCAGAAGAAATTCAAGAATCAGAGCAGAGTGACGTGTCGGTACAAATCTACCACCCACTTCAAAGAGTTGTCAATGTTTGACCTGCTGACCTTAAACGCCCACCAAATGGAAGTTATTAAGAAGAGCTCGGCAACACATGTAGTCACGTGCATCGTTTATGGGGCAAACTCTTTCTTTGTGTTTGACAGTGAGAAGTTAGACGCCAGCAGCGTTCAAGACATCCAGGGCAGCATGAGAGCTGCGATAAACAAGATCCCCTCACTTTGTCTTGAGACACAAGCTGACATCAAGATGACTGATGAAGAAAAAGCCCTGACAAATAAATGCTCCTGCAAATTCTTCGGTGACTTCATCCTGAAAAGCATCCCTGTAACATTTGAAGAGGCAGTGAAGACCTGTGAACAACTTCCACAGCTACTGGGAGAAAAAGGAGAGAATGCTGTCCCAATGAAGGTCTCGCTGATGCCACTGACATATTTATTTCCTGAAGCTGCTGAGCTGAAGAGTGAGATCAGCATTGGACTGGTGGGGAAGATGCAGGAAGCTGCTGAGCTGAAGAGTGAGATCAGCGTTGGACTGGTGGGGAAGATGCAGGATGCTCTTGAAGATTTGAGCGAAATACGAATGAGATGCAACGATTCTCTGGAAGACGGAGTGGTAGAGAACTTTCCATGTATTCATGAAGAGTTCAAAAATTTCCAGAAATTGTGTGACCTCTATGCATCTAACCTCCAGCAGACCATGGCGAAGAAACTCCCCTCCATCCGTGAAGGTAAAGAAGATGAGAGCTCATTGGAAGAAACCTTGGACGACAGAGAGAAGTCACCATTCAGTCAAGAGAAACTAAGCAAGTGGCTGGATGACAAAGAGAGAGAAATCAACGTCATCAGATCCTGTGTAGATACCATGGAGGGAACAAAGATCGTCCGAAATCAGTCCGAGCTGGACAGAGAGGTTCTTGATGGAGATGTAGATCATGCTCTGTGCTTTGTTTTCACCTCCATGATAAGGGGTGATACCAACCTTGATGTGATGGCCACCTACTTGGACTCCACTAACATAGAGAGTACTAATGAAGACCAGTGGTTCTCCTCAAATGAAGTTTTTACCACAATGAGAAAAAAAGCCAAAGCTTTCCGTGAACTTGCCAGAGCACAGCAGAACAACAAGCGGTTCAGGTTCCTAATCACAGGCACCCCAAATGAGAAATACAAAGGAGCAACCATCTACCATTACAAGGAGGGCATTGTGGTCAGTGAAGACTTTTCCGAACCTGACCTTACTCCTGAAGCGATCACAGACAAAAGAGATCTGATCTGGTGTAAGTTTATTCATGCTTTTGAGTCAAAAATACTCTGTACTAATCAATGTCCTCCAGAAACCTGTTTGACCATCAGAATTAATGAGTTTGTGTTGGTCTCTCCATCAGATGCCTGTGATCTCACCCTGGACCCAAACACTGCAGATAACAGCCTCATTCTGTCTGATGGAAACAAGAAAGCAACATATACATCAGTAAGTCAGCGTTATCCTGATCACCCAGAGAGGTTTCAGACATATAATCAGGTGATGTGCAGAGAGGGGTTATCTGGGCGCCATTACTGGGAGGTAGAGTGGGATCAAGATTCTACTACTGAGAAATATATGTATGCAGCTGTTGCATACAAGAGAATTGACAGAAAGGGTTCAACATCCCGTCTTGGATATAATACCATGTCGTGGGCTTTTGGCCAAAATTCAAAAAGTGTAAATCTCAAACTGGAGGCATTTCATAATGGTAAGCTGAAGGAAACTGATTTCCCCTCTGGTGGCTTCCCAACACTTGGGGTGTATCTGGACTGGTCTGCTGGCACTCTGTCCTTCTACAAAGTCTCCTCTGACACACTGAGCCACCTCTACACCTTTCACACCACATTCACTGAGCCTGTGTACCCTGGCTTCTGGGCTCATTATGCAAACCACTATGTCTACCTGCGTCCAGTTCAGTAGCAGCAATGACAATGACTTGTTAGATCCTTGGTCTGCTAATAGAGAGATGGGTTTACAAGTAAAGGTTCAACAGTAAAGTAACATCCCATGTTAACTTGAACATGTTTCACAAATTCCAAACATGTATTCCAAACCCAGAGAGAGCAGGAAAACACATGATCTTATAAAGTGACAACACATGTCATTGTCTGTTGATCATTTCTTTGTTGATTTGATGCACAGACTCAAACTGGTTTCTGCTTCACAGCTTCACAATCACTTTCTACTTTCTCTTCAAATCACGTTTCAATCATTTGTATTTCTATTCGTATTGCTGATCATTATTGCTTTGTCAAGACAGAAGTGTTGACATGTACTTTCAAAGCTCACGTCAACATGCATAACTTGTTTCAATGGATTTAGTAAGTTGATTATGTTGGGACATAAGGGTTAGGGTTACACAATGGAAGCTTCTGGGCGTGTGGCGGTTTTCACACCTAACTACATATGAAACATGGCCCCTGTGACCTATAGCCAAACAGGAAGTCCTATCTTCAGGTGTTGCTTACCTTTTGATGCATGTGCTTTATCCTCTTTAACTTGCCATTGTCTATGATGAGTTACGATCCATTTTCATAATAAAGTGTTTTATTGTCAGATATCAATATACTCGTTACATGTAATCCCATATTGTTTAGCAACAGTTCAATGACGATGAGCTTTGATGTGTGTTTTTCTATCATTTATCAAAATGTAATCATATGTGCTGATAATGTTGACTAAATGTTAAAGCTCAAGAAATAAGTGAACTTTGAGTTAAACGCACTCTGACCTGATGATTGACAGTCAGCAGAGGAGAAAGGTTGTAAACTCAGAAACTAACTATTGTGATTGTTAGGGAGACGTCCTGTTCAATGAGAGCTAGACAGACAGACGGGGGGGGGGGGGGGGTAGCAGGAAAGAGTTAACCTCAACAATAAGTCTGTCAGAAATGATAAGACTATGAAAACTGTTTAGTCCAATGATTAAAGATGATCTGTTACCTTATATGGACCCGGAGGTTGCAGAAGCACCAAGGAGAAGTGTGTCTATAGGAGGAGACAACAAAGGGGCGAGGCTTCTGGGGGTTCTTGCTCTTTGAGAGACTTGGTTCTTTTTGAACTTGGTACATCTGACATTTTGTTTTATCTTTTACTTATTTTGTATTATTCATTTTTTGTGAGCTTTTACCTTACTTTCTGTAAAAACCAAATAAAACTGGTTTGTATTCTGTACATTCCAAAGTCCAGTGTTGCTCGTCTCTGGTGGGGCCTTCATAGTCTCCTAAAGGTGAGAGAGCTCTTCCCCTGGGATAGGCTGACAGTCATAAATACATTAGACATGACATCTGAATGACATTCCTGCTGCAAGCTAACGTTTAAATGGTGTTCAGTGTTGTTGTGATTTACTAACGTGGTTGCTCAGATTGCTTTTGATGCTCTGGTTATGTATCATATATGATGTTGCAGTGTGATTACAATGTTGTGATTTGATGTTTGCTACCACTCGCACTAATGTGCATGAGAATGCAAACCAACAGGACAACACACTGAACACTGCATGAAATGCTAACGGGTCGACCCATACCTGTACCATGAGCCCATAAGGTACCCTCGTTGGATCTAGCAACAAAGGAACTGAGCAGCTATCTCCAATGTTTAACATGCATACATGAAGCTCTGTTTCAACAGAGAGGCAAACTCTTCCAGATACACAGAGTGCGGTCCAACCTGGTCAGTGGGTAAACATTAAAATCCACACCTGGGACAAGTGGGGCAAGCTGAGACGAACAGGACCACATCCAGTGGTGTCCGTCAACTGTAAGTCCCCTTAAGTGACATAAGCAGGGATAATATACGACAGTAAAATGTGTTTGTAACGTAGTAGTTTGGTTGTCTGTTCACTTAACATGTAGTATTTGGTTTCTAGAGTATAGCTAGGAAACAACAAACTCATGCATCCAGTCACACGGTGCTACTAAGAGGTTCCCTACTGTACACAAAGCACATGGACCAGAAGACCAGAGAGGTTTTAACATCCCAAAAATGTGGAAGGAAAATGTACGTGTGTATTGCATGTTACTTCATCTATTCATATCATTAACCTTATATATATATATATATAAAATCATTATATGTTGTAGATCAGGGGTGCCCACACTTTTTCAGCTTGCGAGCTACTTTTCAAATGACCAAGTCAAAAATGATCTACCGACATTAAAAATGCTAAATATACACACACACACACACACACACACACACACACACACACACATACACATACATATATGGACACTGAGTATACTTTATATTGACAATATATGTTGGCGTACCTTGCATAACTGCATGAACCCTTATGGCACAATACAATTCTGTACATTCTTGGTCGTTACCTTACTCTGATGACTTGCACTGAATGGGATTGGCCAGAGTTGCATAGTCTGACAGTAGCTGCTGGTATCCGCCTCAAGCAGACTTCAGATGATCATCAGTCATGGTGGAACGGTGTTTGGACTTCATGTTCTTCATGTGGGAAAAGGCTGACTCACATAAATGAGTAGAGCCGAATAATGCAGTCTAAGGTATCACATGTCCTCATGTTTGGAGACTTTTCCTCTGTGAGGAAACTGTCCATGAGCCCTGGACTTCAGCTGAATGTCAGCTTGCAGTGTCAGGATCTCATCCTCTACTTCTTTCATGGGCAGTATTGTTAACAGCTCTTCTTTTGCAGTCATATCTGTAAACACAATCCGAATAAAAATGCACAATGGGCATAGTCCGTAGACTCGTCCAATTGCAGGGAGAAACACTCGCAGTCCGCGATGTCCTTCCAAAGCTGCTGTGTCAAATCCTCGGCCATGACTTCACAGCGCCGTGTAACTGTACTTCTTGATAGCTGGAGAGCTTTGATTGACGACAATATTTCCGGTTTGTTTTTAAAGTCCCGAAACAACGAGTCAGCTGCTTCAACGAATGCCTCTTTTATCATCTCTCCATCTTGGAAGGACTTCTTGTGCTTAACGATGGAGTGACTCACCCGGAACGATGCTTCGGTGGCAGCCTTCGATTTTGAAGTCAGCTGTGAGAAAAGTGACTGCTGTCCGGACAACTGTCATTTTAGTTCCTTCACCTTTCTCTTTCTCAGCTCGCTTTTCGGGGGGAAGTCAGTGTCGTAGTTTTTATGAACAGTCCGAAAGTGCCGGTCCACATTTCCCTTCTTCGGAATGGCGATGGTAGTTTTGCAGATCAGACAAACGGACTTCGAAAATAACATTGTGAAAAAAAAGTCCTCCCATTCCACATGGAAGTGGTAAGTTTTTGGTTTCTTACTTGGTCCAGCTACTCATTTTTATACCCTTTCAGTATGAATAAATTGGAAGCCTAACAAATTAGCTCACCGGAGTTTTGCAGTAGCTTCTGCAGTTGACTGCGCATGTGCGGTTAGAAAAGACGTGATCTCAGACTGTACGTCTGTACGTCAATCTAGTGTCAAATGCCATAGGGAGGATACATGAACCTAGGACGTTCAGTCACAAGAGGCTAACATCTCATTTGTTTTGAATGGCATGAGATCTACAAGCACTTCCTTCACGATCAACGTATTGGGCACCCCTGTTGTAGATGAACTGGCTAAAGCAAATGAGCTGAATGTTTTTTACAAGCGGTTTGACAATGATGACTTCTCTGCTGAATGTGACGTGGTGCTTGATGGTATTGCTGTTGATGATGTTGACAGGCTAGAGATTGACCATAAATCCGTCAACAAGGTCCTTAAGCAAATCAATGTCAACAAGGCCACAGGTCCAGATGGTATCTCTGCTTTCTTATTAAAAACATGTGCAGATGAATTGACACCTGCCTGGTGCCCCATTTTCCAGAGGTCCCTAGATTCTCACACTGTACCAACACAATGGAAAAAGACAATCCTCATACCGGTCCCTAAGAAGCCCTGTCCACAGGAGAATAATGATTTTAGACCTATTGCTCTAACCTCTGTTGTGATGAAGTGTATGGAGAAGCTCATGGTGAGCAAACTACGGCTGGATGTCGGCCCACAGCTAGATCCCTACCAGTCTGCATACACACAGCAGAGAGACACTGATGATGCAACCAGCAGTATAGTGCATCTAGTGACTAAACACCTCGAGAATCCGAGGGCCGATGCTAGACTGTTTGTAGATTTCAGTTCAGCCTTCAACACCCGACAGCCTCACGTTCTCCTGAATACACTGCAGCTGATGAATGTCAACCCCTTCACTATGAAGTGGTACCACTCATTCCTCACCAACCGTACCCAGCAGGTCAGGGTGAACAGGACCTTGTCTGAACCCTTGACCATCAACACCGGCACCCCCCAGGGGTGCGTCAGTTCACCAGTCCTGTTCACCCTGTACACCAATGAATGTACATGCAACACAGTCAAGTGTTCTGATGACACAGCCATCCTGGGTCTCATGTCTGACACATCAGATACAGCTGTTACAGACATGATATTCAGAACTTTGTCCAGTGGTGCGACAAACACTTCCTCATCCTCAACGTCAGGAGAACAGAGGAGATGGTATTCGACCCCAAACACATTGGAGACCACTCACCAGTGGTTATTCATGACCAGAACATTGCACAGGTTGACTCCTACAGATACCTGGGCATACACATTGACAATAAACTGACACGGAGTGTTCAGGTAGAAAATGTCTGCACTAGGGTCCAACAGCGGCCCCACTTCCTCCGTAGGCTGAGGGTCGTTGGTGTCAGAAACCAGAAAGCCTTGCTTCTCTTCTACCACGCCATCGTTGAGAGCGTCCTGCGGTTTCGCAACCTCAGTGTGCAGCTGAAAGCCCAGATCACCGGCCAACACAAAGCCATGAAGATCATGGGAGTCACACAGCATCCCACACTCCAGGCCGTCTTTGATGAAACTATCATCAGACAGGCCCAGAAGATCATTTCAGACCCACTCATGTCCTCCACCCTGAATACCAGCTCCTCCCCTCAGGCAGACGCTTCAGACTCCCCAGTGCAGCTCAACCGCTTTAACAACTCTTTTGTCTCGTCGTCCATCAAAGCCCTAAATGGCAAGCTAGCCAGAGATTAACCCTGGAACACCGATTTTTAATATCTTAACTATACACGACTGGTGCGTTATACAATGGGCAGTGTGAATGTGTTTGTTGGCCGGTGGCAGTCTTTTGTAGGTGCTGTAGGTACTGTGTGTGCGGGTATGTGGACTGGCGACAGTCTGCGTATGTAATGTTTGTATGCCATATGTTATTTGTATTGTTTTTTAACAGCTGTACACTGTATGTATGTTTCCAAGACAAATTTCCTTCGGGACAATAAAGTAAGTAGAGTAACGTAAGTAGAGTAACATGTGTATCGTTTAGCAGTTGTTTCAGAACTATGGACAGCGCTCTTTGCGATGTGTATACGCTGTCTTTTACTGACATTGAGTGAGACATTGGAAATAACTCCTGAGCTTTTTAAAAGTCAAACGCCACAACAATGAACAATAATCTGCGTCTCCACAGACCTGGAAACAACGGGATGCTCTACAACGGGGCCTGATTTCAGCGTCGAGGATGAGTTTGCTGATGTTTTTTCACATCTAAGTGAAAGGAAACGACTCCTCCGAGGAAGTTTCGATGAATAAATGAATTGTTTGTTTGAGACTTGACCTAAACAATGGGTGGGTGCTATGGAATGAAGTCATTCCCAGATTCGTAGCAAAGCAAAGGACCTAACTTGGCTCACAGGGCATCTTGGTCGAGAGGCACTAAATTAAAAGACAAAAGAGGTGTAGGAAAGAAAGTGAATAAACAAAGTGAACAAAGACAAAGTAAACAAAGGAATAAACAACCAAATAGGCGCCATCGCGAGTCACTTAATGTGATTTTTGCCTACAAATAACTTGAAATGTCCTGAAGCTGTAGAGAGAGCCGTGATTTAGCGTTGGCCGGAAGCCGATCGCTCGTGGAGGAGAGGAGCAGAAATAGCTGTCTGGAGCCGTGAATAAAGAGTCCACACCATGCGAGGAGGTGCCGGACTGCGGAGGAAGGCTCCTCCTCGGCTCGGGTGAGAAATCTTTTGTGTGCTTCTTCGATCTCTTTCTCACTGCTTGTGTGCCTCAGACTGTCCATCTGTTGTCCTCCTGGGCTCTCTTTCATGGTCCTATCGTTGAATTCACTCGCCTGCCTGCTCCTCTCCTTCAGTGTGTGCTTCTATATCAACGTCAGGAGAAGTCTTTCAGGGAGGCTGCCTGTACTAGATGTCCTGAGGGATTCCAGCAGAATCACAACAATCGTGCCACATTTCAGAGAGAGAACATAAAATAAAGAAAATGTTGTTTTCAGCCATTGAAAGATGAACAATGTTCTTAAATATCTATTTTTTGAAGCAGCGATGAATATATTTGTCAGCATGAAATACAATAAACAACTCATGAGCACTGAGAAACAAGCAGCTGAAGATTGTGTCTATATTACCGTCTCATACTGTGGTAGAAGTTGTTCGTCGTCGTCATGCTATCACTGTGCTCACACAAGTAACCATCCAGCTCAGCGACATATTACATCACAGCATAAGACAGATTCCCCCAAAAGAAATAACTCACTTAATATTGAAAATAAGTTTTACTCGCTTTTATGCCGGACATTCATTTCATAAACTGTCTTGTCTCAATTTTTAATTTGCTTTGATGGAGGAAATAAGATGACGTTAAGAATCACGTTCCTCACGGCTACGATACCTCGTTGGAAAGGGAGACGTGTTACTGCACAGACACGCCCCTCCCTCCCGCTGACAACCATGTAACACACGGTCATGCGTGTAGAACTCAATCCATGTCATCATGCATGCTGCTGCAGCTCCATAAGGAAAGAGAGGAGCACGTCCTGCTGCGGTCGTCTCGATCACGCTGTCGGAGGCCTTAGCTGACAAAGTTGGACACACGAGATTTGTCTCCAGTGAATTTTGGATTCATAATTTACTATAAAGTCAAATTAAAATGAGCTCATACATTTACAATCCAGAGGATCAAGGAGAAGCCACAGTTCTGTGTTGGACTGGACAGAAGAGCCACGAGGCTGCAGGTGCATGAACCAACATGTGGGAGCGAAGTCAAAGAGAATTCACTGAACGGAGGTTCAGACACGTCGGAGGTTCAGACGGCGCTGAGCTGGACACAAACGTGCTGAACAAAGACTGAACCTGTTTTTTCTTGCCAACAGCACAAATACATGAATTGCTGACGTTAGATTATTGTGCAACACATATTTGTTTCCATTGTGACCAAAGGCTGCAGACATGTGTTCCAATCTTCTGAAAATGTTTGCAGATGGAAGAGAAAAGTGTTGTTTTTACACCAGCATTCCCGTTTCTAAAGTTCAGGGCAGAT
This sequence comes from Melanostigma gelatinosum, assembly GCF_949748355.1. Lineage (NCBI taxonomy): Eukaryota > Metazoa > Chordata > Actinopteri > Perciformes > Zoarcidae > Melanostigma > Melanostigma gelatinosum. Next base: position 1,130,066 of record NC_136654.1, read on the forward strand.
GATTCTGAGAAATGATTATAGTCAACAAACAGAACGGAGCAGGAAGTACTCAAAGTAGCAATTTGTGTTATTCTCAAATGACGTGCAGGCAAGCGTCCTGCAGCTGGATTGTTCAGAAGCAACACGACTGTGAAGAAGCTTTAAGAGGTCAAAGCAGTGATTTGTGGGAAGTACATTCACAAAGAGCCGCTGGCATGAATGTAGAACATAAAACCATCCAGACGACAGCTTTCACAGCTTCACCGGTTAACGGCTCTTTTGATGCTCAAAGATCTGCGTCAAAGTTCTGGACAGACGTTCATTTTGCTTTAATAAAAGTCAATGGTGACATGAAACATATTCTATAAACCATAAATCACCATCTTTGCCAAACCGTAACCATCACAATCGTGTAACCTAAACCTAATCACAGGTCAGCGTCGTCCTGTACCACCTACAGATTATATACCGTTTATTGAACATGAGACCATCACATACTACATGACACACTGCCATGTAAGACAACTAGTAGCTTCGTTGCAGACACCGACACACCAGATCAACCTCACACTCAGAATCTAAAATACAGAAATAAATAAAGACAATTACTTTTCACATGCTTAAGATGTTGCACTAAAAGCCAATCTTCATGTCAGAACAGAGGAATAACAAGCTTCTGCTCGGCTCTTTGTCTGCCAAAATAAAGTCCTCTTTAAATCCCGGTGGTCTCTGGTGTACTACTACTACTACTACTACTACTACTACTACTACTACTACTACCTCTATTGTTGAACTCTGCATGCCGGCTCAGTGTAACTCCAGTCCCATGTGAACCGGGCTTTAGTTTCAGCCTCTGGCTTGACTCAGAGAGTAACCTCAGTTCATACTCGTTCATTCCTCAGGCATCACCTCGACCTGGCGGCTCTCTCTGTGAGAACACCCTGTGGCTGCAGATGCACCGGGACAGAGATCTAACCAGACCTGTCTGCACGCAGAGACTCAACGTCCTCCTGTCTTATACCGAGCATGCTGATGCAACTGTGCTGGGGAAGAAATATGTATTCTACATTTTAAAATAGGTTCAACCATCAATATGCAACACGTTTTTTGGCCGAGTGTCAAATAAAACAAATATATATATAAACATATATATATATACACAAATATACACATACATACATACATATATATACACACATACACACTGATATTTATTCATATTGTATTAGTATTCGGTGTCAAGAGGATATGGTAACAAACTCGGATCGCATCACTCCAGAAGTTCACGCTGGACCCAACGATGACCCGTGTCTGAGCGGGAAGGTCTTCCACACCCGACTTCATCAGAAACGCGAAGCTGGAGGAACTCCCGTTACACTCGGTCCAACGCTGGGGCGGGGCGGGGCTACGTTGTGATTGACAGGTCGCTGCCGCCGTTGTTCAGCCTGAGAGCGGTCCGTGTTTCCACCACTTCAACCCTTTCACAGTGGCTTTTTGCTCGCGTCACGTCTAGTTACACAAAAACAAGATGGCAACGGCCAAAATGCCACACTCACTCAAAAGTCCACAAACTAGAAGATTTATCACAATATCAGGATTTTTGGCTAAAAAAATCCACCAGCTATGCACCCGAAATTCATCTTTCATCACAAATCCGGCTTCGACCAAGGCGGAAGTATACATCATTTCACATGAGCGCTCGAAACGGCTTCGAACCAGCGTGAACAAACTGACCTCCGACAAAGCGCTCAAAACTTACAGCACAAAGCCCAAGAAACCTCACACTGCTCTCCAGAAATACAATTGAAAATCTCCAAACCTTCTGGCGATTTTCGTCCAGAAAAGAACAGTTAATCCATTGAAAGTTGGTGCACTGGAATCAATGCGCTGAGACGTTCCATGTGAAAACGGTGCGATCTTTCGACTGGACCAACTTATTTTTCGCACGGGGGTCGAGCCCACCTTATCAAGATTTTTACTGACTAATCGCCCTCAACGTTCCAAATAACACACCTGACGGCGTTCAATGGACTATTCCGGACCCAACAACGTGTCATATGACTAAATCCACCAATCACAGGCCTTAAGAATCCCACATAGACACCGAGTCACAGCAGATTTCTTTTCAAGGATGAGACTTATGACATCTGGAAATAGCTGAACATGACTGAAAATTATTGCAAACTGCTTTATTACGACGTATTGAACACTCTTAGTGATACAGAAAGTGAATATATAGTTAATATGTAGTTATATAGTGTATAAAATTAGAATAGAGCAGCGCAAAATCTGGTTCAGAAAATCTGAATTTTGCTTGAAATTCTGTACTCAGACCTCATGTTATGCTGGCCTGCTCAGTAAAATGAGCTTGGACAGACCACACACCTGTTGTGCTCTGACTGTGGAGTGATTTTAGGGTTCATTATGTATTGTTTAAAAAAAGAATGTTCAATAAAAGTGCTTTTTTTCAGGCGAACCTGAAACCTTTTCAATTTGAGCTGTGCCATAAGTGTATCAGTTATTAACCAGGAACATATACACAATATTTACACAATTGAACACATCTCACAAGTGTTACCAGTATTCAGGCATCAGAATTATAAAAATAGACCTTTTAGTTGGAGCTGGGGACTCTCTTGAGTACGGGAATGCAATTTTCGAGCAGAGGCCTAAAAATAGGGCTCGGGCTGCAAAGGTTTCAAAGCGCTCGGGAGAGTTGAGTCTTGCTGTGGTGAAGGATTTAAGGAGAAGGACCAGAAACAGGAAGCAGACTGAAGGTGGTGTAGCGGCTCAGAAGGCTGATCGTGTGTCGACGGGTTTAGCGTGAGGAGGAACTTGTGGGACGACTCTTCACTTTAAACGCCGCCTTAAGTTCCCCTCCGACAATGTGGGGGAAAGTGTGTTCTCTCATAATAACTCACGTTATAACTTGGATCATCAGGAGTTCATATTACAGATGGATGTTCATGTTGTTGAAGTAGAATCATTTCTACTTCTTTTACCAATATTGTTACTCGTTGATATAAAATCTATTGATTTACATGAAGAGGATGGAAAAGAAGTACATCAAAAATATGAATAATTCTTTAGAAATGAAGTCATTAAATATAGAGCAAACTGACAGTCGGTAATCATACTGCATTCATTAAATATAATTTCATCATTTGGTGTTCATGTAAACAGAATGATTTCTTCCGTGGGTTGAATTCATATCCTTCTGTGTGCTGAAATATATTTTGTGGTCATTTCTTACTTTTCTCAACAACAACTCTTTAATCCACCGTTTCCGCTGACGTTCTCCACTAAAGCACAACATGATGGTTAACACGGAGGGCGGAGCCTATGATCCCAAAATGATTTTAGATCTGGGCCTGACCGAAGGGCACGTTAGAGTAGCACGAGTTCCTCATTGTTTCTACTGCTCCCCCCTCCCCTCTCCCTCCCTCCCTCCCTCCCTCCCTCTCTCTCTCTCTCTCTCTGCCTCATTCCCATTCACCTCACTGGCTGTTTAGTCGCCTCCTCTCTCTACATTCTACCCATTTTCTGCCTCAGTGGCTCCTCACAGACACAGACAGTGCTGTGTAGAGGACTGCGCTGTAACAGTGGACACACAGCATTAGTCACAGAGCGTCTCTACAACACAACTGATGAAGTACAAAATAAACTTCCTGCAAAGTGCTGCTGCATTTATGTTGCACGGGAACGATAGCATTCACCCTGATGTTCTTTATTAAAGTATTCAGGTCAACAAGTCCTGAAGAACTCTTCATCAACCAAATGTAAGTCGTTTAAATAGTTCGACAGAACAGTAACATGTAAAAAACACAGATTTTACATTCAAGTAAACTTTATAACATTGTTCCTTGTGTGTGTGTGTGTGTGTGTGTGTGTGTAGCTCTTCTCAATGACCTGTTGTTCAGGCTTTCGTGTGGTTCTATGAATACAAACACTCACAGCAGCTTGACTGCAGAGCCCTCTGATCATCTACGAGCTGTTGTTGGAGGTTTCTTTATCTGCAGCGCATCGAGCTCTCTACGCCGCCGCGCTGAACCTCCAGATGAAAGAGGGTCAGAAGAGGGGAAGGTGTACGACGAGCAACAGAAAGCCGTGGACGAACGTGTCTATGCAAGCTTTTAAAAAGGAACCGGAGAGCTGCTTCTATTCATCTGCTGATTGTTCATCTGGAGGAATGGTGACACACTGTGTGCTGATCGGCGTTTTAAAACGTATAATTCCAGCTGATGAAGTGTTGAGGATCTCTGCAGTGATCAATCGTGCTCACAATAACACTTCAAACAATGAAGCGTCTTCACTGATCTACAGGTTGTGAAAACGTGCACTGCTACGTGATCACATGATCACCTGTTCAGATATTATCATTAGAACACAAGAGGCTGCACACATTTAAATCTCTTCGACCTAAAATCAGAACCAAAGTTGTGCATTTCTGATCTGAAGTCATCAGTCAGCCAACCTGCATTCATCAGCAGAGCTCTGATCGCAGATCCTCTGCTCATTCAACGCTCCAGAAACAGGCAATAACTGTACAAATATATCAATACATTCATGTCTCTTTAGGTGCATGAAGCAACACATCGTGCAGTCGCTGTTCCGGTTCAAACCGGACCCCCTCCCATGCTGCCAACTCTCTCTCGAGAATGTACTGCAGTTCAACTCACAGAGCTGCTGCACTCTTCGTCTAAATGTCCAGTTTAATCAAGAAAGAGCACATCCAGCAGACCCTGAGCAAACACTCGACTGTAAGTAATGGATTCACAAAGTCAGTGTGTATTTAAAAAGCTCGTCTCTCAACTGGCGTGACATTGATTTACTTCCAGCGAAAGGACTCTGTCCTCGCGTGCCTCTACATGCTGGGATGAGAGAGTCAGAGATGTCTCACTGAAAAGTGAAGACAACACCTCCGCCCCTCAAAAATAGATCCCCAAATACTGCAGCAGAGAAGATCCAGCGTTAAGCCAGCTCTGCTTTTTCACACTGAAGTGAAGAAGTTCTGTTGCATAAACCTAACTACGTGTTGCACCGTCTTTATTAAACCGAACTCAGTTGTTTCCTGTGAAAACAGAAGTTTATTTTGAAAGACTGCATGCATGTAACGAGTTCTGACACCCCTTCAATCCGAGGCCTCCTATTGGTCGGGTTTGATTATGTGCCCGGCCAGTTATTTGGCTTCGTGCTGTCCGGTTGGCCTGAAGACGAAGAATTAGACCCAGTGTGTGTGTGTGTGTGTGTGTGTGTGTGTGTGTGTGTGTGTGTGTGTGTGTGTGTGTGTGTGTGTGTGTGTGTGTGTGTGTGAGGGACATAAAAGCGGTCCAGGAGGTGGTGATCCATTTCACATGTGAAGGATGACAGATGAAGAAGAAGAACCAGACTCCATCCATCCACATCTCTTTTCCTCTCCATCTGGTGTTGAACTGTATTTCACTGCTCTGTCTCCTGTCAGTTTGGATCTGTGTTCTTTTGTAAACCTCCAGCCAACCATCACTCTGAATCCCACACTGAGCAGACTGTACGTGCACATGCTTCCCGCCAATTATTTTATTGAATTAAATCCCGTTTCGAGCATTTTTCACACGCCCACCCCGATAATAATTCAGGGCCGAGACAACTAGCTTCTGTGTTTGGGCAAACTGAAGCTCTGAAAATGGTCAAATCTAAAACGTTTATGCTAATCTGACAGATAGAAGTTATACTCTACTATTTTAAATGATCGTCCCGAACGGCCGCCGTCCCGTCCGTGCAGCACACACCAGTTCAACTCGGGCTTCCTGCTGATCCTCCATCGAACATCTGAGTCTGCGGGTGTCGTGCTTTTGTTCAGTTTTAGTCCGACTGAGCTCTTGCTTGCCTGAATGTGTGGCTGCTGTGGATTGCTCTTGTGTGCAGCTCGCCGGCACACAGGTGATGGAGTAGACGTTGCCAAGCAACAGCAAGAGGGCCTCTCACTGCAAAAAGGAAAAAGAAAGTGTGCAATCACCACGTAGAGGAGCTCTCCGGTGACTAGAACTACGATTCTCTGCGGCTGAAGTTGAGTTCAACTGTTAAAAACACTAAAAACTCAAAGCCGTCAAAGGAAAACGCTGACTGTGGATGGATGGTCGGCTCTTGGCGGACGACATCTCTGCAGCCCGGTAGCCGGTACGCCGGCCCAATCGCCGCTCTCGTGTTCACCGGATTGTGTCAGCGTGTCTTCGTCTCACCGGATGAGACTCTGGACCACAGAGATGAAGGATCGGATCAATGAGAACCAAAGTACCATCCGATCCCTCCCCCTCCCCCACCACCGTCTCCTCCTCCCCCGTCTCCCTGCTGCTCGGCCTGATCAGGCCTGACAACAGCGTTCACTGTTCATTAGGAGAAGTTCGCGGAGGACCTGGAAGCCTTGGGCACAGGTGGGGATGGAAAGGACATCCAGGACTTCAACAAGGGCCAGGAGACACGCACACGTTGACTGGATGGAAATGAGTCTTCAGAAGTTCAGACCATGTGAGCGGTAGTTAAGCACAGAGGAAGAGAAGGTTGAGGAAGTATTTGAATGCAGAGAACTCAACGGAAAAGATGTAGATTCTACATCTTTTACCTTCTACATTGTAGAAGGTAATGTTATGTTTGGTTTTCAGAGAAGAGTCCTCGTGAAGAAGCTGCTGGTTTAGAAAGAAAGAATGAATAAATGAGAGCGGACTCTGAGCTCGGGGGAGGATCAGAGCGAGCAGCGTGAGTTGGCTGGAGCTGTGTTGCACTGACTGACAGGTGAGAGTAGCTGCAGGGCGAACACACACACACACACACACACACACACACACACACACACACACACACACACACACACACACACACACACACACACACACACACACACACACACACACACACACACACACACACACACACACACACACACACACACACCGAGGTACAAGCAAAGCCCTGATGTGCACACACAACTGAATTACACTGGAACACACACACAATCACACAAACTTGCCCTCGTATGCATCACATTAAGATATTCATGACTCCACTTTCCTCTACCAGCGCTCACACAGAAGATCATCCATCGGCCAAAGCATGTCCCACTGTAGAAGAGACAGAAGACGCACAGACGTTCGGCTTGTGTCCTCTTGTTGTTCTCTGTGCTTTTGTCTCATACTGTGTTTCTTTCTGGTCGTTTCTGGTCTCATTGTGGTGATTTGCCCCTTTTTGTGCTTGTTGCGAGTTTCTTTGTCTCTTTGCAGCTATTTTTCATCTCTGCAGTCGTTTTGTTCCCCACATGTTGGTGTTTTCCTTTAAGAAAGAAATACTTCTTTTAAGACTCAGAAGACGACTTGATGAGCCACATCGAGGTGGTTGCAGATATCACCTCGTACCTCCAGTGATGAGTGCAAACAAAGGCTGACAAAATGTTTCATAACTTACAGATAATGTGGAACGTTAGCTACCAACACTGTCTGATACATAACATGTCTATCAGCCACTCTTATTGCACTTTAAGCTAAAAGGAACAAAACAGCTCAAACATTCAGTTTTAATCAGGAAAATTCTGCCTGCGTTAATATCTGGAGCTCGTTAAAAACACTCAGCAAGAAGCAGAAACACACTAGGCTCTGTGCACACATCAATACAACTCCAACAGAGTAATGAAAACAGACCCGAGCGCTCAGCTTAATGCAAAGAGAAACATTCTCTCACACACACACACACACACACACACACACACACACACACACACACACACACACACACACACACACACACACACACACACACACACACACACACACACACACACACACACACACACACACACACACACGATAATGCTGGCTGTTCAGCGCTGGTGTCATAGGTCGTCTATGTAACAAGGAGTTCATCTTCACTAAAGGGTTCATTGTGCTTCAAACTCAGTGATTCTTGGTGAATCTTTGTAGCGACACTCAAACACTCAGAACGCTGTACGTTCATTGTATCGAACCGATGAATGTTTGATGCCGTCGCAGAACTCAAACTGTTGCACACGTTAACCACGTTAACCTCGTTCACCTCGTTAACCTGATTGGCCGAGCAGAACCACACATCATCACACACACACAGCAGTACTTCTATACTTGTGAGGACCCGCATGGACACCTCTGACCCCTGAACTCTACGTCCAGCTGCAGTGGGTCCGTGTGGACAATCAGGTGGAATCACAGCGACACCACATGCTGAGAAAAACATGATGCTTCAGCTCCTTCCAGCGAGTGTGTGTGTGTGTGTGTGTAAAAATAAATGTCTGAATGACAGAACAGAGGGAATGTGGCAGAAAGATGAAGATAGAAATCTGCTCATCATTAAAAAATGTATTTCAAGCCAGCAGGCCATGCCTACAGCAAGTCTGGCTTTCAATGATTCATTTATGTTTCCACCGATCCCACAGGAGGACTGTGTGTGTGTGTGAGTGTGTGTGTGTGTGAGTGTGTGTGTGTGTGTGAGTGTGTCATTATAGCCGATGGCAGCTATGCCGGTATGTTGTAGAGGTGTTGCACTGATTTGAAGGTAAACTGTTTGTGATACTTTGTGGAGATGAACAATGTTGAGGAAGGTTCCCTTTCAGTCAGAACATATTCTATATTTTTCTCATTGTCAACAAATGCAAAAAGTGTATTTGTTGGGGACTATTTTCATACACAGTTGGTGCATTTGCGGCAGCAGGACGTGTGCGTGGGACTGAGTCTGAATAACGTTCAGTGAGGCTCACTGTGTGTTCAGTGACGAGCTTTATGACTGAACAAACAGAAAGATGACGGATGACGTGTATTTGCTTGTCCCTGAAAGTCCGTTTAAGTCTTTAACGTCATCACAACTGAAAGGTACAGGAAGAAATGTTTCATCATCTTTCTGCTACATTAGAACTACATCAACACTGTTTCACACGGGGAACCAGCAGCGCCGTCGCTGGACTCGTCCACCTGTTTGCTGTTGCTGTCTTCATTCTGTCCCTTCATGACACACATCATAACTGTACACAGTGAAGACCGCCGATGCATCAGTGTTCATGGGTGCAGACAGGAATGCTGGAGGAGAACAGCCTGAAACAGCGGAGGCCACCGGTGCTTTGGTCTGTTCCAGCAGCAGGTCCATGCTTCTACAGAGCGACACATTCAACGAGCACACGCGTGTGCTTCACAGTGTGCACAAACAGCACAGGGTGGTTGACGTGGGATTGTGTCTTGGTCGATGTATGTTTGATGTTTCTCCTCACCTCTCGATACTTTCTTCCACCTTATTTTCTCTTCCAAACACTTTGGAACGTTCCTCTCAGCGCTGTGTGGGACCGGGCTCTCCCTCTGCTGAACATGGCAGCAGCCTACTTTCCCCCCCCCCCCCCCCCCCACCCGACACAAAAATCCACGGGGGACAGAATTCCGCATTGCATGTTCAATTATTGATGAAGCGTCCCGTCCTCTTCTCTCCCCTGAGGCTTGTTGCTGTGAGACGCTGAGAGAAAACATCTCTGAGGACTTCCTCTGCATGTCGACACTCGGCCGGCTGCAGGTACCGACGGGCTCATCTGCCCAACGTGACTCACACACACACACACACACACACACACTCTCACACACACACACACACACACACACACACACACACACACACACACACACACACACACACACACACACACACACACACACACACACACACACACACACACACACACACACACACACACAACTTAGGAATTGGACAGCAGTCTTAAGTACTAGCAGTGGCCCCTAGAGGATGTATGTGAGGGTGTGTGTGTGTGTGTGTGTATCAATGTGTGTGTGTGTGTATCAATGTGTGTGTGTGTGTATCAATGTGTGTGTGTGTGTATCAATGTGTGTGTGTGTGTGTATCAATATGTGTGTGTTTGTGTGTGTATCAATATGTGTGTGTTTGTGTGTGTATCAATATGTGTGTGTGTGTGTGTGTGTATCAATATGTGTGTGTTTGTGTGTGTATCAATATGTGTGTGTGTGTGTGTATCAATATGTGTGTGTGTGTGTATCAATATGTGTGTGTGTGTGTGTATCAATATGTGTGTGTGTGTGTATCAATGTGTGTGTTTGTGTGTGTATCAATATGTGTGTGTTTGTGTGTGTATCAATATGTGTGTGTTTGTGTGTGTATCAATATGTGTGTGTGTGTGTGTATCAATATGTGTGTGTGTGTGTATCAATATGTGTGTGTGTGTGTGTGTGTGTGTGTGTGTATCAATATGTGTGTGTGTGTGTGTGTGTGTGTGTGCACCATGATCTTTTCACAAGAACAATTTAGAGATAAAGAACTCCTCTCATATTAAAAAGCATCTTAATTGTCGACGGATGATTTTGTAAAGAGTGACTTCTGTTAGATGTGAACGAGACGTGATTGATGATCAGTGGACGTGGTGTTACACAGTAAAGAGACAAACAGCACTGAGCTGATGGAGGTTTGGCACATTGCTGCTGCCCATCAGGTCAGAACACAGAGCAGCACCAGGTTCCTGATATGAATATTGATATGACTGAGTTCAACTCATCAGAGCCTCTGGTTTGAGCCGAACGGTCACATGTTTACAGCGTGAAGCAGGACACAGAGCCTCAGCGGCGTCGTCAAGAAACCGTCCATCTTTACCGTCCCAGATGTAGAGGACAGATGTGGAGCAGCGAGGGAGACGTGAATAATGCAGCTTCAGCAGACAGCATGTCAAAACACGTCATTCTGAATTCACCCAAAAACAAGTTAGTCTCCGACTGCTGGAGAAACAGCAGCTTCCTGACAGACATGTGACCGGCCGAGGCGGAGGAACAGCTGTCAATCACAACGTCTCTGCTGCAGGAAGTCCGTGAGCACAACGGAGGCTGAGAACCCTAACCATCATCAGGACCTCAAGGGCCTCATGGATAACACACTGCACAGCAGAGCGGAGACTTCTCTCTGGTGGATCGTTCCAACATCTCAGTCCAATCAGGTTACACTGACGAGGTCTCAGTCCAACAGCACTAGAATGTACTTTTAACACCATTTCTGTTCAAATCTAATCCAGACTCGTGATGGCGTGAGTGTGTTAAAGCTGCATTCTCTCTAGTGTCCACCAGGGGGCGACTCCTCTGGTTGTATAGAAGTCTATAGAAAATGACTCTACTTCTCTCTTGATTTATTCCCTCAGTAAACATTGTAAACATGAGTTTATGTCTCAATCTCTAGTTTCAAGTCTTCTTCAATACAGCATGATGTTCATTTAGTACATTATGGTCCATTTAGAGTCACACAGACCGTAAAGCAGGGGATGCTTTAGGGCGGGGCTACACGCTGATTGACAGGTCGACACCAGAGACGTATACGGCGTCTCTACGTCACTCCTCCTCAGTCCAGATACGCTCACTTCCTGTTCACTGGTTGATAAAACGCCAAGATGGCGTCCACAAAATCGTCAAACTCGAGGCTTCAAAACATCCACAAACCAACGGGTGAGAGGCGATGATGTCACCCACTGCTGACACGAAATCTGGGCTCCAGCAACAACTTTGGTGACAATTTGCTCCGTCGGAGCTTCTGGTTCCACGACGTCGATGCTTTCGCTCTCGTCTGTGGAGCCGAGACCCGATCGGTCAGCGAGCAGCCGCTGGCCTTCTGCTGCCAGAGTACAGATTCAAACCCCCCACAGTGCTCCTGCTCAGAGATGAGCCCCGAGGCTGTGCAGCCCAGCACACCTTCACAACACTGTAATGAGTCGGTGCTGTGTCATTCAGCAGACATCTCTGTGTGTGTGTGTGTGTGTGTGTGTGTGTGTGTGTGTGTGTGTGTGTGTGTGTGTGTGTGTGTGTGTGTGTGGGCATTACATATTCACACACACAAACCAGTTGTCAGCTTGTGTTGCAATTAGCTTTTCGAACAAACATGAAAAACTGAATGTGGAGCAGCACTTTGAAACAGCATTCTGAGTGACTTGATGAAGATATCATACATGCATCATAAACATGACACATACATACTAATAAAAAGAGCATCATAACCTCGCATAGCATCAGCAATATCCACATCATAGCGCAGCAACACACACACACACACACACACACACACACACACACTGCACGTTGTTGCCCTCAGACGTGCAGCTGCTGATATTCACCTCTGGAGGTGCAACGCGTCAGTGACCGGAGGTAGCGCAGGTGTGCTGTGCTCACCTGCTGAGCAGCTGTTAAAGAGACGCTCCCCCCGCGTGCACTGCTGTCAGCCACACCTGTGCTCGTCCTCCGATGACGCGTCACGATGTCCGTCTGTGAACGCCCACTGGCCCCAGGTACCTGGACTCACCTGTGAGGGTCCAGGTACCTGGACTCACCTGTGAGGGTCCAGGTACCTGGACTCACCTGTGAGTGGGTCCAGGTACCTGGACTCACCTGTGAGTGGGCCCAGGTACCTGGACTCACCTGTGAGTGGGTCCAGGTACCTGGACTCACCTGTGAGTGGGCCCAGGTACCTGGACTCACCTGTGAGTGGGTCCAGGTACCTGGACTCACCTGTGAGTGGGCCCAGGTACCTGGACTCACCTGTGAGTGGGCCCAGGTACCTGGACTCACCTGTGAGTGGGTCCAGGTACCTGGACTCACCTGTGAGTGGGCCCAGGTACCTGGACTCACCTGTGAGTGGGTCCAGGTACCTGGACTCACCTGTGAGTGGGCCCAGGTACCTGGACTCACCTGTGAGTGGGCCCAGGTACCTGGACTCACCTGTGAGTGGGTCCAGGTACCTGGACTCACCTGTGAGTGGGCCCAGGTACCTGGACCAATGTTCCCTCTAATTTTTCATGTGTCTGGGCATACACACAAGCTCCCTGAGCACACTGAGGACCACTGTGAGCAACATCAGATGTGCACGCTGTGGCCACACACCAGTATCACACCTGTTCAAAACCTTGGATCATAGCAAGTTACATGGCTTATTAAAAGAATCAAATTACAGCAGCAATTTTCACTAGTTTACTTTCAATATAAGTGATTTGACAAACTTTAAAGGAAAAAGACAAAAATCTTGTTGTTCATGAGATGTGTAGTATGTTTTATGTGAGAGTCCTGCTTGGCCATGGGAAGAGTCTTGCTTTGGCCTGTGTGAGGTCCTGTTGTGGCCTGTGTGAGGGTCCTGTTCTGGAAGAAATGATACATATACACCTTTCAGACATAACATTTTGTTCACATTAAAACATTCACATTTTGCACAATGACGTGTGCTGTAGCTTGTGATACAGTGTAAATTCCTGTAACTCTGTCTGTAAAATATGTAATTACTCAGTTTTTTATTATCATTTCTACTACCCATAAATGATCTAGTAGTAACATAATTTAATGATTAATATCCATAAGTAAAAAATCTTAATAAATGTCACGAGAATATGCACAAATCTGACTTAAATTTTACCTTATTTTTCACGTCTGTCCTTCTCACTTCTCCAATGGTTGTACACTTTGTCCAGGTTGATGGCTTCGTCTGCTTCTTGCTTTGACTTTATGCGCATCAGCTGGTCCAAATGTGCCACTTCAAGACGATTTCTGGATGCTGTTTTGATTTTATTTTTTGTTTTTTCTGCTGAATGTGACGCTTGAGGTAGTCCAACTTCCATTCAGTCCACATTTTTCCCTCGGAAAACTCATTTGCTACTTTAGCTTCGCTGCATGTTTTGCAGAGTAGACCCTTCCCCCTCGAAAAAGAAAAAATCTCACCCAGTTTCACCGCTTGTTATTCTATTTGAACATACTCCGACAGCCATTCCATCTTAAAAGAACCACATTTCTTTTTTCCAATGGCTTGGTGAGTGGATGTGTCGCTGCCCGTTCGTTTCGCCATGATAAGGGGTTAGCATTTGCGTCTCGTAACTCCGCCGCACTGT
>NC_136654.1:1148953-1156453 GCF_949748355.1 Melanostigma gelatinosum
TGGGTTTAATAAAGCGGAGCGTGCCAACAACTGTCATCCGAGCCGCGAAGCCAAACCTCCCACGTGCTCCAGATCAGAGAGGACAGAAAGAAACCCAAACCCTGCGGCCTGAAGACAGCGAGGGTCCTCCTGCCAGAAGGATCCATTCTGCTCCTGTGTGTCACGCTGGGGCCTCTGAGGGCCTCTGTGAGGGCCTCTGTGAGGGCCCGCAGAGTGCTGGCACACGGTGGCCGGGACGCGCTGCTGAATCCCATGCAGTTGGTCCGGAGGATACGAGGCTGCCACGTTACCGTCAGTCATCGTCCGGCTCTGAACCTCAGGGAGCCGCGACGCTTTGAATGAACCTTAAAAACAACAAGAACCACGACGAGACACGTATCACACACTGCACGTGCACTGCAGGCCTCAAGTGTAACTGGATTCACGTGAGACTTTCCCAAACTAAATTACAACGTGCAGATCAAGGAAAAAACTCTGCTGCAGACTGCACCGGTAGGTTTATGTGTCAGAATCAGAATCAGAACCGTTTATTGCCAAGCAACTTTTCACCTGCAAGGAATTTGTGGTGGCGGAAGATGCATAACATTCAACAATAAACATTTAACTGTCAAATAACACTTAAATATCAAATAACATAACAGTCAGCACAGCACAGTGCAGGAAATATAAACATATTTCAAATGTACAATAAGATATGTATATCTCTCCACACACACACACACACACACACACACACACACACACACACACACACACACACACACACACACACACACACACACACACACACACACACACACACACACACACAGCGGTTAAATGATTATACCTACATCTGTTCTACTTGTTTGCTGCCCTTTTTTATTCTTCATATATTTTTTCTTGTTTATTGTAAATCGTGTTTGTACATTGACAGCGCAGTGCGTATGCGTATGTATGCGTATGTATGCGTATGTATGCGCATACATGGCTAATAAAGCTGATGATTATAAAAAGCCAGGAAGTCACGAGTTCTTTCAGACTCACACGTCATCCTCAGAAACGGACAAAGAGACAGAAAATAACCAAAAGAACAGATTTTCATGTTGCGGTATCAGAACAGATGAAGCCTGAATCTCTTTGTTTTGTTGGACTGCAATTGGTCAAATTTAAATGAGTCTAATACAATTACGACCACGTGTAAGTTTTTTTTAAATTGTAAAATGTAAGAAAATGAATTAAACCAAATGAAAGTTACAATATAAATATATATACACTGTATATATAGAATACAATAACATGCAGATTGTCATCTAATTAGTTTTTAATTCATGTCTAATTTGAATTATTAATAATACTTTTAAACATGCAACAACTTAAAGGCTATTTATTCAATTATTGTCATTATGGAGATCTTGATTTCAATCTTATTGTAATTCATTTATACTTCATCTTACCATCACACCAGCTCTCTCCTCCTCCCTCCCTCCCCTCCTCTGTCCTTCCTCCCTCCCTCCCTCCCTCCCTCTCCTCTGTCCTCCCTCCCTCTCCTCTGTCCTCCCTCCCTCCCTTCCTCCCTCTCTTCCTCCCCTCCTCGCTGCTTGGCCGCCTCCATGTATCGGCCACAGCGGCGCACTGAGACGCCTCTAATCCTCTTTTGATGAACTTGGTTAATGGACCTCCTGCAGTGGACTTTGGCTCTGATCAATGGGCAGCACACGACCCTCTCCACGCCCCCGGAGCATGCACGGCGCGCTCCCGTGGCTCCCATCTCCATAAATTCACCCATCAAAAGTGGAGAAAGTTGAGCGTGGGTGACTTTGTAGAAGTTCTCAGTGGACGGGCCGTGCTGGGACTTTGGTACAAGTTTGTTCCGAGGAACTAGAAAATAAAAAAGTGATGCCGCCGAGTAAAAGCCTCTTCGCGCCTTACATCTCTGTGGCCCCGGAGGGAGGAGTCGGCACCGCGGACATCCAAGCTCTGCTGCAACGGAGCCGCGCGCAGGAGCGACCGGGGACAGAGCGCACCAGACGCGGCTGCGACCACCGAGACGCTCCGTGCGCCATCGTGGAGCTCCGGCTGGGCCCCGCCGGCGGCGCGCTGCACTACCTCCAGCCGGATACGTGCTCGTTGGAGCGGGTGCAGAGACGAAGACGCCTGGCTGCCAACGCCCGGGAGAGGAAGAGGATGCTGGGGCTCAACGTCGCCTTCGACCGGCTGCGGAGCGTCATCCCCAACCTGGAGAGCGACAAGAAGCTCTCCAAATCAGAGACGCTCCAAATGGCGCAGATTTACATCGCAACCCTCAGCGAGCTGCTCGAGGAGGAACCCTGCGAAGCCCCGGCACCGACCCGCGCAACGCGACCCCCGGGGGCCGCTCCACCCTCACGGGGGGCCACACTTGCTGCTGAGGGGCCAGTCAGGGACTTCCACAGCGGGAAGAGCAGCGGAGGCCCGACGCGCACAGCGGAGAGGCAGAGGAGTTATGAGGACATGTGGGAGAGAACGAGCGGGACCAAATGACATCATACACAATTCATTTTTAAAAGATATGAAATTATGTTTCCTGCAAAAGACATTAAGCTCCTGGATTTATTGAAATTTTTACCAATTTGTCAAAAGAGTTATGTATTTTAGATGTTTGTCTGAACCAGCTGTTTATGAGTTTAAATGTATTTTTCTAACAAACACTTCTGATGTCATTGTATCGTCTTTCACGTCGGCGTTGTAGATATTCTCCAATAATCTGAAACTAAAGTTTGCAGAAGAAAAACTTTTCCACCAAAATGAATCTTTCGAAAACAAGAAAAGATCATCAACAGAAAGAAAAGACAGGCGGAGCAGCGAAGTACTGAAAGTAGCAATTTTTATTATTTTAAAATTATATACAGGTAACCAAAGACATCAGTCAGCAAATTGGTACAAAGATCAAGTTTTCCTGCAGTTGGCTTTGAGAAGCTCTCCGTCCGTCCGGCCAGAGCAACACGAGCGGGAGGAACACGAAAAACAGTCCGATTCAGAAAAGTCGAGTCTACCGGTCTAAATTTAAACGTAACCCCCCCATTACCCATCAGCCTCTCCCCTACATGAGGAAATCAATCTCTGTACAAGAACTATGTACAATAAGCTCGTCCACTCATTCCTCCAGACGTCTGTGAATAAAGCTCTTGTAAAAGAAAAGAAAAAAAGGTGTGTGTGTGTGTGTGTGTGAGTGTGTGTGCGTGTGTGTGTGTGAGAGAGTGTGTGAGTGTGTGTGCGTGTGTGTGTGAGTGTGTGTGAGTGTGCGTGCGTGTGTGTGGGCGGGGTTAATGATCACAGAGGAACAAACAAATGCAAACTAACGGGATGAACATGGTTGACGACATGATGATGGCGGTTCAAACTTTCATAACTCATCAAATTCTAGAGAACTTGTCTGTTCAACATAAACGAACATTTCTTTATTTTCCAAATCAAAGAGAGAATCAAGTCTCTTCTAAATCACACGTTTGTGTTTTAACACAAGTTAAAAGAACAAATGACGAATTTGAACCGAAAGCTTTAAAAAGTGATTTTGCTGACGTCATCATCCTTCGTGTGTTTTGTCATTTTTCTTCTCGGTTTGATGAAACTGAAGCGCTGTGGGTTCTTTTGAAAGTCTTTCATCTTTGTCTGTGTTCCACTCTGCTCGTCTTCGTCACGGTGAACGAGTCCTTCACTTCTTCATGTACAAAGCTTCTATCCGCTTTATCCACGCTTCATCAATCAACGCTTCATCAACGACTCGTCACCAAATCAACTTCAGTTTGCTGAAGTCTCATCAAAGAGAAGCTCCAGAGATTCTTATCTGTGATCTGCCCCGATAACCAATAACTAAATGAGTTATGAAGCAGTCACATATGAAGCCTTCATCATGGCTGCCTCGTGAGAAAGGGTCGGATCAACATGGAGGACAAACGTCCTCAGACAACAGAAGAAGACTCACTTCCTCTCAGTCGCCGTGTTGGACTGATCAACGTCTCTACAGGTCACAAACTAATCCTTCTGATGCTGCTGCAATGCATCCTGGGAATGCCAACGCAGGCTGAGGGGAACGTGAAACAGATCAGATGTGCCGGAGGAGGATTCATCCACAGAAACTACAAGCTGAAGTCTTTGTGGCTGAAAACAAAGCGAAGAAGAAGGAGAAAGTATCAACCTGATCTTGGGATGCCTCTCCGCTGGCGGCCGAGCTCACAGCAGAGCAGCTGGTCTTCACCGCTGTGCCGTCACTGAAAGGAGCTGCAGGAGGACAGGTTCTGGTCCGGAGGGTTCTGGTCCGGAGGGCTCGGGTCCGCTGAGAGACGCACGGCGCTGATGTCGAGCGAGGGCGCGATCGATTCTTTCAAAGGGAAAAGTTTCTGTCGTTTAAAGTTTCCAGAGAGTTTGAAACGACCTCGAGGGTCATTCAGCCTCAGGTGTGTTGTGTGCGCTCGGCATGCTGGGAGAAGCACCTGCTTCGATAACGGCACAAGAAGAAGAACCACCAATTTAAAACCAGCTCGTTTGCTGCAGAGGAACAAAGAGCTCTTACGTCCACAGAGAGACAATCTCTGGTTATACAGATGAAAAACTCAACAACAGACCTCAGGTCAACGTTTACCGGCAGCCCGCCTTAAAATACCGCCTTAAAATACCGTATTAAAATACCGCCTTAACGTCACTAAAGCCTGCAATTCAGGGTCTGAACCGTCACCGCTTCTGCACTCTTTGGCCAGAAAGGATCAATACTTGATTTGTCTGCCTCAAACCGCCTCCTGGAGGAGTGGAGGGGTCCAAGAGTCAGAACAAGAACAAGAAGAAGAGTCAGAAGAAGAAGAGTCAGAAGAGTCAGAAGAAGAGTCAGAAGAGTCAGAAGAAGAGTCAGAAGAAGAAGAAGACAGCGTGGAAAGCTATTATTTCGGTCGGTGGTTGTTTTTAACCACTCGAGTTGTTTTGGTGATTATCAGCTCCAGAGGCAGAGCTGAGGGTGCACGGCTCTGATGACAGGCTGCAGAATAACAGCCCGGGGGGGGGGGGGGGGGGGGGGCTGAACTGTGAAAAAGGAAACTTATCAAAAGGTAAAAAAAAAAAAAAAAAATACAGATTCAACAAAAAGAAGAAGAAGCCGTCGTTCTTTTATAAATAGAGAGGCCGGAGGAAAATAAAACACTGACTCGGATCGTTTCTTCAATAAAGTAAAATAAAATCTGATCATAACCTATGAACTCATAACTAATGTAAGTTAATTTAAGGGGAAGAAACTTTCATTCACTTATCGAGCTCTGTTTACTGGAGGAGGAGGAGATGTGTGTGTTAGATTCACTCCTGGAACAGGCATGTTTCATTCTTCTGAGGTGATGAAGATGATAATGATAGTGGTGATGAAGATGAAGAAGATGGTTGTGTGTGTGTGTGTGTGTGCGTGAGAGAGGCTTCTCTCTAGCAGTGCTCCAGATAGTCAATGATCCGGGAGATGGACTTCTGTCCTGTGGTGGCGATGTCACACTGCAGAGAGAGAGAGGAGGTCAGTTACCACACACACACACACACACACACACACACACACACACACACACACACACACACACACACACACACACACACACACACACACACACACACACACACACACACACACACACACACACACACACACACACACACACACACACACAGTATTTTCAATTAGAAGCTGATAGAAGTGATTGTGAATGGACATTTGATTTGAGAAGCGTTGGAGTTCATGTTCGTGTCTGTCGTTGGTGATTTACAGATGACAGATATGAACGCTGAGACTCACAGTGAGGTTCATGAAGTTGAGGAACTTTTTCAGCATTTCTGTCATGATGGAGAAATCTCCTTTAGGAAGGTTCTCTCTCACAGTCGTCACATTCAACTGGTGGAGAGACAAGGGGGGGGGGCAAACATGATAAACACGAAATACAGGACCAGAAAATCTAAATGATTTTATTTACAGCTTAACAGACAATTATGAGTGCATGATGCATATAAGCTGAGTTTTATATGTCTGCATGCGTGTCTCACCGTGCTCCCCTGACACAGGCAGCCCAGCAGCAGTGCTGTGTAGGAGGCCACGATGCTGTCCTCCATGTGCTTCCCTGCATGCTGCAGAGCTGAGAGGAGGAAGAGGAGGATGAGGAGGAGGAGGAAACATTCTCAGGTCGTTTCTTCTCGTTCTTAAATCTGCACGTACCTTTGTTGAGGTCCAGCTCCTGGTCCTCCTGGTCCTTCTCCTTCTTCTTCTCCTCCTCCTGTTTGTCCGTGGGGGTGGTGTTGTCGTTGGCCACCCACTGGATCTCGCCGCCCGTCTCCTGCCACTCGCCGCTCTTGTCCAGCGCTGGCTTCGGCGCCTCCTTGATGAGGTCATCGGTCTGCTCCTCGGCCTTGACGGCGGCTCGCTCCCGCTGGAGGAACAGCTGAGGAGGACGAACACGAGACGGTCGTTGTTAGCCAAAGTACCACCGGGGGGCGCCAAAGTCAGAAATCACAAATCCTTCATCATAAGAGCTTTACATTCCTGACGAAGAGCAGACGGAATAAAAGCCTTTGCTGTGAAGGTCCAGCAGTCAGGCTACCTATATTCATGTGCCTGTATGGATTCTATCTGAAGCTGATATCTGTTACTATGACAGGGTTAATAAAGCTCCTCTCAGTCAAGTCCTTAAAGCAGTCGTGTTTTTAAAACTTAAGGAACAAATGTTAAAGTTTCCATGTGAATTATGTTGATCTTAATTTCAACACTTCCTGTTCCAACTGCTGCTGGAGTCAAGACGATCCGTCTCCACAGTAAATCATGTGCAGCTCTCTCTCTGCTCAGCTGCTGACCTCGCTGGGAGAGCATCAGACCAACGCGATTAAGTGACATGATCGGATTTAAATGGAGCTCGGGGGAAACTGAGCAGTGCAGAGCAAAAACACGGATTAATCATTGGGACGATATGACTATTAATTCACTTTATAATACGTACAATGTGATCAGCATGAAATATTTCTCGTACACCATCTGCTGCGTGCATATCTGAGACTAGATATTACTGGAGGCGAGTCAAGCAGACAACTATGAACAGCCGGTGTTGAGTCCCTCCTGTCTGTGTTAGGGCTGAAACAATAAACATACACACACACACACACACACACACACTTATATGGAGCGTACCTGTACGAGAGCAGCGATGGCGCTCAGCGGGCCGCTGGGGGCGATGTCCTGGAGCGGAGGGTTCAGCAGGACGGTGGAGTCGCAGGGACCCTGACCTCCCTCCATCTCCATCTCCATCAGACAGTACTTGTTCCGGGCACTGTACTCCACCAGGTTGATCAGCAGGCCCAGACCCTGAACGCCACACACACAAGTCATTTAACTGATCTGCCACCTTATCACTTCAAGAGTGTGAGTGTGAGTGTGTGTGTGTGTGTGTGTGTGTGTGTGTGTGTGTGTGTGTTACTCACCAGTACTCGGATGTCGAACCTCTGCTCTTGAGGAAGATACTGAGGGACTTTGAG
>NC_136654.1:1158953-1268953 GCF_949748355.1 Melanostigma gelatinosum
AACGTATCCAAGTTATTACTCATCATACGACACGTTATTACTCATCATACGACACGTTATTACTCATCATACGACACGTTACCGCTAACGTATCCAAGTTACTACTCATCATACGACACGTTACCGCTAACGTATCCAAGTTACTACTCATCATACGACACGTTACCGCTAACATATCCAAGTTATTACTCATCATACGACACGTTACCGCTAATGTATCCAAGTTATTACTCATCATACGACACGTTACCGCTAACGTATCCAAGTTATTACTCATCATACGACACGTTACCGCTAACGTATCCAAGTTATTACTCATCATACGACACGTTACCGCTAACGTATCCAAGTTACTACTCATCATACGACACGTTACCGCTAACATATCCAAGTTATTACTCATCATACGACACGTTACCGCTAACGTATCCAAGTTATTACTCATCATACGACACGTTACCGCTAACGTATCCAAGTTACTACTCATCATACGACACGTTACCGCTAATGTATCCAAGTTATTACTCATCATACGACACGTTACCGCTAACGTATCCAAGTTATTACTCATCATACGACACGTTATTACTCATCATACGACACGTTACCGCTAACGTATCCAAGTTATTACTCATCATACGACACGTTACCGCTAACGTATCCAAGTTATTACTCATCATACGACACGTTACCGCTAACGTATCCAAGTTACTACTCATCATACGACACGTTACCGCTAACGTATCCAAGTTACTACTCATCATACGACACGTTACCGCTAACGTATCCAAGTTACTACTCATCATACGACACGTTACCGCTAACGTATCCAAGTTATTACTCATCATACGACACGTTACCGCTAACGTATCCAAGTTATTACTCATCATACGACACGTTACCGCTAACGTATCCAAGTTATTACTCATCATACGACACGTTACCGCTAACGTATCCAAGTTATTACTCATCATACGACACGTTACCGCTAACGTAACCAAGTTACTACTCATCATACGACACGTTACCGCTAACGTATCCAAGTTACTACTCATCATACGACACGTTACCGCTAACATATCCAAGTTATTACTCATCATACGACACGTTACCGCTAATGTATCCAAGTTACTACTCATCATACGACACGTTACCGCTAACTTATCCAAGTTATTACTCATCATACGACACGTTACCGCTAATGTATCCAAGTTACTACTCATCATACGACACGTTACCGCTAACGTATCCAAGTTATTACTCATCATACGACACGTTACCGCTAACGTAACCAAGTTATTACTCATCATACGACACGTTACCGCTAATGTATCCAAGTTACTACTCATCATACGACACGTTACCGCTAACGTATCCAAGTTATTACTCATCATACGACACGTTACCGCTAACTTATCCAAGTTATTACTCATCATACGACACGTTACCGCTAATGTATCCAAGTTACTACTCATCATACGACACGTTACCGCTAACGTATCCAAGTTACTACTCATCATACGACACGTTACCGCTAACGTATCCAAGTTATTACTCATCACACGACACGTTACCGCTAATGTATCCAAGTTACTACTCATCATACGACACGTTACCGCTAACGTATCCAAGTTATTACTCATCATACGACACGTTACCGCTAACTTATCCAAGTTATTACTCATCATACGACACGTTACCGCTAATGTATCCAAGTTACTACTCATCATACGACACGTTACCGCTAACGTATCCAAGTTATTACTCATCATACGACACGTTTGATACAGATACATCTGCGTTATTAAGGTTGATGTAGAACTTCGGCCGCGTAGATGTCAGTGTTTCTACGTTCATTCAGCATCGCTCCTTTACTGTCACGTGATCATTAATATCTTCTGTTCTCCAGGCCGAGCCTCTCCACACAGAGCACAGCAGAGCAGGTGAAGGAGCAGGTGAAGGAGCAGGAGCAGGTGAAGGAGCAGGTGAAGGAGCAGGAGCAGGTGAAAGAGCAGGTGAAGGAGCAGGTGCAGGGCATCAGCGTAGGAAGTGAGCGTCACGCTAACGTGCTGACTGACTCCAGAGGTGATTGAGTTAAAACAGATCCTCATTGTTCTGCGTGAAGTTGGAAGTGCCCGGTGTGTTTCATGTGGCGATGACACTCTGTTCTGTGTGCTCTGGTTCATTCGGCATGAAGTTAACGGATAAAACATGATCATAATGTTGTTTTGATGAAAACTCAGCTCCTGGTGTCCTTACAACAGTTCCAGCAAATAACGGGAGTAAGAGGTGAACCAGCTCTGAAAGTCACGGATTTTATTTCTTAAATGAATCGAATGTGCCTGAAACACTGGAGGACAGAAACAAAACAATAATAGGGGGGGGGGGGGGGGGGAGCGGTCATTTCCACAGTGGACTTTTCTCTCCCTCTCTTTTTCAGCTGATGTCAGAGGGCAAAGGTCACTTCTGTGACTGACAGGATGTCACGACCAGGAAATTAAACAAAACCCTGATAATGAAACGCACAATACCCATCAGGCACACAGACTCAGAGCGAGACTGTGTGTGTGTGTGTGTGTGCTCTCACTTTGCAGAGGAGTTGATGAGGGATGAGTCTTTGTAGGCGATCAAGTAGCCCTGGTTCTCTGGGTTGTGGACCGTCACCTGCAGGTGCACACAAAGAAGAATTATTTTTTCTTTTCCAGTTTTTGTTCCACTGGTGATCTTTCGGATGCTTTAACTCCACCGTTGGTATTCATCATGTGAACAGTAATAACCAAACCTCAGCTCATCTGCAACAAATACTTATTTACACAAAATGAAATGTGGAACATGAGATTTGAACTTTTAAAGATTAGAAAAGTACGTCAATTAAAAGTGAAAAATGGTCGCGCACATAAAGACATTGATCACAGATGTTATAATGATATCAGGACCAGACGACGTGGTTGTGCCTCCCAGCACAGCAGTGCAGCAGGTTCAGGTCAACGCACTTTTGTATCTTTTCTTGTCGATTTAAACGTGAAACTATTTGTTGTTGCATCCTGTTGGTTCACATCTTGTTCAGACTTAAAAAGATGAAGTTGAGTTCTCTGCAGTCGGGACCTGAACACGACCCTCGCTGGGTCTAGTTTGTGATGCACTTACACTCTCCAACACCCGTAAACACCTCTCAGCTCCCCACAGAGACGACACCATCTTCTCCTTCTCGCCCTCCTGGTTCAAGTTGTCAACACACTCCTTCACTGTGGAGGGAGGAACAAAAACAGGGCGACAATCAGAAACCACAGGAACGGTGGTCTCTGTTACTGTGAGTCATCACACGGTCTAAACATCTCGAACCTTTATCGACTATGTGGTCCAGTCCTCCCAGTAGTCGCAGCTCCTCTTTGAACCAGTCTCCGGCTCGCTTTGAAGTCAGGGACAGCAACGTCTCCATGGCTAAATGACCCGTCTACGGGAAGAGAGGAGGGACAAAGAGGCTGAAATGTTAACGGTCTGATCAGCGCCTGCAGTTAAACAGGTCACGTCTCAGGAACTGGAATGTGTGGGAGTTGGGTTCCTTTCTCTGGTAGATTTCAGACTGCGTGGCTGTTGAGCGCTGGTATCCACGGAGACCTTCCCTCTTTGATTGTAAGAGACGAACACCCAAACCTGACATTCACTGTGGATGTTTTACAGCACAGAGGACAGAAATATCTCGACACGTGGGCGGCAGCGAGTCACCCCGACTGAAAGAGTATCATGAGTCAGAGGGAGAGGTGCAGCGCTCCTACACAGAGAACACGGTGGTAAACTGATCCAGTCTCCACTGATCCGCTCAGTACCGTTATGTTCTGGAGGTCCAGGTGCTTGTTGTGCACCGTGTCGCAGAGCTTCCTGATCTTCTCCTTCATCTTGGCGATTTCTCTGGCGCTGAACTGAGTGGTGGGGTCGGGGTCTGTCCCTGTACAGGCCCCGCCCCCCTGGTCATGGTCCAGGTCCATCTCCAGCAGCCGGATCATCAGGTCCAGACACGAGCGGTCCAGATCCATGTTCAACCGGTCTCTGCTGAGGATGTACATGAGAGACGCCGTGCACAGAGCCAGGTTCTGCAGAGATGAGTGAGAAGGAGTTCATAGTTATTTAAACCACGGTAAGCATTAGGAGCAGGGCTGTGAAGCGCCGAGAGACCTCGGCATGCAGACCGTAGGAGCCGGGGCTCGAACCGCCGGCCTCGTCACCAAAAGACGAGCCGCTCTCCGGTCATTACTGTCACCAGTGAGCTGCAGGTGCGCTTGGTTCATCCGTAGCGATCCTTACCGGGTGCTGTGGGGCGTCATTGAGCGTTTT
This sequence comes from Melanostigma gelatinosum, assembly GCF_949748355.1. Classification (NCBI taxonomy): domain Eukaryota; kingdom Metazoa; phylum Chordata; class Actinopteri; order Perciformes; family Zoarcidae; genus Melanostigma; species Melanostigma gelatinosum. The sequence goes on from NC_136654.1 coordinate 1,163,286, forward strand.
GAAGACCTGAGCCACCTTCCCTCTGGCCCTGAGGTGCATCCTGAAGCTGGGCATGGCGCAGCGCGTCGCCAGGCTGATCACACTGGAGAAACACACGACATCAGAAGATACAATGGAGCACTGTCGAGGGTAGAGTGGTTCTGGCGGCGTTCTTACCTAAGGCAGCGTGTGTTGAGAGGTTGTCCACTCTTCAGACCAGTAGCCAGGTACTCAAAGTCATCGGTAAACTCCTGGTTCTCTCCAAACTCCACCACGTCGTTGAAGTGCTTCACATGCTGCACGACTGTATACAGCTGGAAAACAGAGGGGCGGGCGGATCAGTGGAATATGTCCAAAATGTAGTTTGTAAAAACGTGAGGGGGAATGTGGGAGAAGGCCAGTAACAAAGGTCCAGGTGGATTTGAACCAGAAACGTTTCAATTACACCAGGATGACTGAATACCCGACGTCCACTGTGATGCATTTCTGTTTGAAGCTTCAGGTTCAATGTGTATTAAGTGAAATGAATAAAAATGCAAAAGTCCCTCACACATCAGAGGATGTGTGAGGGACTGAAGTATGTCGTTTTCGGTTGAGAGAAGCTTCTTACCTCCTTGTGCTCTTTGCGGCATTTGAGTGCAGTAATGGTGTCCTGGTACAGGTCCGTGGGGAGGGTGACACACTTGGTGACTTTGGGCGGAGGGGGAGGAGCCTTAAAAACCCCGTCGTCCTTCTTGGCATCGGAGGGCTCCTTACCGGATCCTCCCGCTGAGGCGGGCACCTGGTAAGATGTGGAAGTAACACGTTTCATGAGCTGCATGTGCAACGTGAAAACCTTTTTACTCCATCGCAGCGAGCTCTCAAAACTTACAGCCGTCTGTGATCGTGCCAAGAAGGTAGAAGGAGCCTCCTCTTCGCTCTCCAGCGTCCAGTGTCTGGCGTTGTACACAGCTTTGGTGGGAGACTGACATGAACACACACAAGAGAAGTGAGACGAAGAGAAATAATGCGGCGAGTTTACACTGCGAGGTCCGCAAAGGACTTCCACCGGTTACGTCAAGTCCAAACTACGTTCACAAACTTGTTTCTATGATTTCATTCTGCGTTCAAAAACAAAAGTGCTGGTTTACAGTCGGAGGCGTGAATAAAGTCCACATTACAACACACTTCACTTCCTCACAGTAGAAGAATGATAAGAAGACAGAAACAGAAAAGGAAAATAATAAGAGGAGGAAATAAAGACCGATGGAGAGAAGGAGGCAGAAAGAGGAGAAAGAAAACTGGATGCATATTAAAACTGGAGTCAGCCAGCACTGATCAAACAGCTGGACACACACACACACACACACACACACACACACACACACAGTCTCATGTCCTCTTTCTATATTTTTGCCAAACCTGTGGTTGGTGGTTGCCGGGGCATTAATAATGAAAAACAAAAGAGGGGAAGAACCGGGAGCAAGAGAAGAGAGTTGGCTGAAGAGCAGAGCACTGAGGGAGGTGTGTGTGTGTGTGTGTGGGGGGGGGGGTTACACCACAGGGTTAATAAGCAGAGACAAAAGAGGAGTTTGGGAATGAGCTTTGCTGTGCTGGAACATCAACACACCGAATTAAAATAATCAGAATGACACAGATGAACACCTGCCCCGCCCACCCACCACTAAGCAGCATGGGAGAGACCAGAGAGAGAGAAAGAGGGAAGGTGGGAGAGAGAGAGAGGGAAGGTGGGAGAGCGTGGTTGTGTTCCTGCTGTGGCTCGATTGTGAATAAACTAAATATAAAAGAACACATTCCTACTCTTTAAATGTTCTCTGGTCAGACAACGTCTGAAAACCGTTTGCATTGTATTTTAGTGGAAACGAGCTTTCCAGAAATATATTCAAAGATATGGTACAGTAATTAACTCCCCATGCTGCTCAGAGTCAGCAGCAGCTTTCAGTCACATCTGAAGCTGCTGTCACTGACCACGACACACTGGTTTAGTTTTCTACGGCTTCGTGTCCTTTTCAGGGAGATCATAGCCGATGAGAGAATAAAAGCTGATAGGGAACCAACCCAAACCCCAACGGTGTCATTACTCTGTCGCCATTACATTGTACGAACAACATTTACTTCATATCAGCAGTTCTATCTACGAACATGATGGAGATCATCCCCCTCTTTCCTCGTGGGCTGAACATACTGTATGTATTCACCAGGTACAGAGCACATTCATCAACGCGCTAGTTTCTGCCTCACTGTAGATGTCCAGAGTCAGACAATGAGCTCATCTGATGTTACAAACCAGTGGCCTAATGTTACCGTTAGTGGTAGAACAGAGGAAAGAGCCACGCTGGAGCTCTGCTGAGCCTCGTTGTTATGGATGTAATCACTGCCCCTCAATGAACCCTCTGTCATTACGATCAAATCGAATATCTCCCAGCATCCTCAGCGGACCAACCTAACGGCACTCCGGCTCCGCCAGCGCCGGCCGGAGACGCACAGTTTATTGTAATTGAAGCGGAGTTTTGACAACTCCACCGTAGGACGGCCACTTCAGACGGGCTGTTCCTGTAATGAGCTCCACTCCGACTCATTACGTCCAGTGAAGATGGAGCGAGGCAGTCGGAATGTACCGTGTTAGAGAGAGAAAGTCAATTAGAAGAAGAGGAGAAGGGAGGTAGAGAGAACTAGTCACACGGGTAAAAATAAAAGACAAAGTGGTCAAGAGGAAGTGATGGAGGCCGAGAGGAGAGCAGTGTTCAGCTGAGAGGGAGGTCAGTGTGCGTCAGGGCATGAGACTGGAGCGAGTACATCAAGTACACCATCATGCTCCTGTGGCCGGTGAGCATTTACATCTTTCACTTCAAAAGTTCCCGACAGGTGCCGAGCGACAACTTCCAAACAAAGTTTCTCTGCCTCGACGACCGGAGAGCACGGATCACAGTGCATGTCCTGGAGGCCGTTACACTGCAGTGCTTTGGGACTGTGGTGACCGTGGACCCGTCGAGAGGTTCAGGGGAAATAGAGGCTTCAATCTGGTGTACTTTGAGAGCAGAATGCAGAGGTTAGATCTGTGAAGGACTGAGATGTGCTCATGAGGAAACTGGCACAAATGAGGCCACAGTGGAGGTAACGAACAGGAAACACTCAGCTGCTAAAACGGGCTTTTTCCCGGTTCGAGTGCTTCGTTAAGTGGAAGTTATTTATTTTTCAAAACACTTTTCTGAGTTTTTCTCTGGCTGAATGTTCTGATATAACTGACTTTGTGCTGATGAAGAGAGGACGCACGATTTATAGAAATAACAAACATAAATAAGCCGACTGTAGCAGCTGTGGTGAAGAGAGGCCTTGCAGAGCTCGTTAAGACAAACTACGGATCTAATTAAGAACACGACGAGACTGAAGCCTCATTTCAATCCAGAGAGATTCATACAAGAGAAACAAAACAACCTCGAGTAAGAAACGCTGACGATTCATATGCACAGTAGATATGAGCTCCTTAAGACCGGTCTGGAGTGATGACATCGATCTGGTCAAGAACAAAAAGGCGCAGGGCTCTCATGAAACAGAGTCTGATAACCAGTCAGCACAGTCTGAGAGAGACGGGCTATTAGCACGCTGATGAATCAACGAGAAGATGTTCAGAGACGACTTAATCCCTCGTCCAGCACGGACGGGTGCACGCACACACACACGCACACGGACACACACACACACGGACACACACACACACACACGGACACACACACACACACACACACGCACACGGACACACACACACACACGGACACACACACACACACACGGACACACACACACACACACACGGAACACACACACACACGGACACACACACGGACACACACACGGACACACACACGGACACACACACGGACACACACGGACGGACACACACACACACACGGACGGACACACACACAGACACACACACACACGGACACGGACACACACACACACGGACACACACACACACACACGGACACACACGGACACACACACGGACACACACACACGGACACACACACACGGACACACACACACGGACACACACACGGACACACACACGGACACACACCTTTTTGAAATGTAACGAGGAAAGGTTTTGAAGTTGAGGGTTTAAATAAGCTTCACATACACAGAATGACCCACGTGAGCCACCATACTAACAGATGAGTCCTATCGAGTGTGGCTCTCTCATGTGTTTGGACAACGATGAGGCAGGAAGACGAAGATGATATGTTGTTGTTGGTTTGGCTCATTTTATGAGATTTATTTATATTTATATTTCTTGGTCTACTCATTCACAGCAGATCCATGGATTCTAACAAGTGTCGTTTGAGGCTGTAACATGAAAGCTCGCGGTGCTCTGGAGTGCATGTGTATGCAGCGTGAGCGCGGCGTTGTTTCTCACCTTCTTGTGCGCGCTGAAGATCCTCCGGAAGGTGTCCGGGTTCTTCTCGGTGGCTTTGCCCTGAGACGGCCTGCTGGGAGCCCCGGCCACCACTCTGAGGCCGTCCTCTGAGAAGTCCATCACGTCTGCAGACCAAACACACAGTCACCATCAACCACAACTCCACAGCCAGTCAGGAGGCGTGGAACCCTTCACCACATGCATCACATCAGCGACACATCAGCTGTGGATTGGACCCTTAATGCAGATACTTCACTGGAATAAAGAACACTGACTCGGTTTATATCCGGTGCTGCTGCTTGTCACGCTTTGTCGCTCATCTTCTCACACAATTACACTTCAAAACATCCAAACTACCCTCTACGTACATGTACACATGGATGTGTACTGACCCGCTCGTATCCGGCTGTCCTGCCTCTCAGAGTTCTTCTTGTTCTCCTTGGCTGCCGGTTGATCCAGCATCTCCAGCCTCTCCAGCCTCTCCAGTCGCTCCAGCCTCTCCAGGTTTTCGAAGGGATCCGGCAGTTCTTCAGTCAGAGTTTCCTCCATGGGTTCTACCACCGGGGTTCTCCCTCTCTTTTGGGCGGCCGCAGCCTTCTTGGCCCTCCTCTCTTCAGCGCCGTCAGCGCCGTCATCACCGTCGCTGTCGCTCATGTCGTCAAAGCCGAAGTACTGGATCTTGTAACTGGATCGTCCGTCTGAGTTGTCGCCGCTGTTCTCCTCCTGATGAGCGTCGGCGTCTTCGAAACCAAACAGGTCCGGCTTACTGTCCGTCTTTGACTTTGTCTGGGTTGGTTTGAACCTGAGGACAGGTCAGAGAAAACATGCTTTAATCCAAACGGTTAGGTTTCTCCCCGCTTCCACTTCCAGGTTGTTAAAACCATCCGATGCCACTGAGTCACAGTACAATGTACACAGTACAACCTGAAGACTGTTTGGTGCAGCTCTTTATTGAAGCTATGTGATGATCCAAAAGACTTTTTACGGCTGCATCATTTCATCAAATGTAAATATTCTGGCGGCGTTGTGCATCGTTTTAGACTCATGTACTTAAACCTCAGCCTGCCATGTTTGGAGTAGAAGTCCGTCGGTTTATGAACAGACTAAAACAGTCAAAGTGAACGTTACGACTGAAAGGTTGGTGTTGTTCTGCAGGTCTGGTGTTCCAGCTTAAACCGGTTAGATTTAATGCAAACAAGCTGAACTGGTATTTGTCGTTATAACCCGTTAATGAGTGGCTCCACCTCCACCTGCAGTAAATCAAACTGGTACTGCGTTAGTCATAAGCAATACGACAATGTTTGTTTAAAAACTGACCAGCGGCCACTCGAGTCCAGGGTTCACACACATTCTGCACAACTACACACTCACAGAACATCTTCAGACCGTGTTTGACTCTGTGAGCAGAGGACTGGTGTTGATGATCTTGCATATGATTTATAACGGCCTCCTCGCCCATGTTGGAGATGTCTGCATGTTTACAACAAAGCTTTCTTCTCACATTTGGCATCCTTATCCAAACAGGCTTCATGAGATTATCACGCCGGCCCTCAGAAACCCAAACAGAGTCGTCTCACTTGTTGCCGGTCCATTTGAACATAATAATGATGATAATAATAATAATAATAATAATAATAATAATAATAATAATAATAACAACAACAACAACAACAACACCAACAACAACAACAATGATGAAGACGATTCTGGTTCTACCTTGTGTTTTCTTGTTCCGTCTTCTTCCGCTGCCATCCCGCCTCTCCCAGCTCCGCGGTGCTGCCGGACCCGGCACTGCTGCTACCACTAGAGGGCGCCGCGTCGGTGCTGAACTCCTCCCCTCCGCGTTCCTGGATGGTGACGTTACACATGGACACAGAAGAGGGGTGCATCACCGTGAAGTCCCTCGTCCTGCCGCGTCCCCGACCACCACCCGCCGTCTTATTACTGCCGTCCGACGTGGACTTGGGAGGATCTGAGCCAGAAGCAGTGCTGGCAGAGCCGCTGGAGTCCGAGGTTTTGCCAGAGCCCTGTTTGTTGGGCCTCCTGTACGTCCGACAGTTAGAGTTTCTTACAAGTGAGGCGTTGGAGGAAGTCTGGGAGTAGTCAGACGGCTCCACAAGGAAGTCAGAGTCGCCCCCTAGGTCCTCTAGGCTCTCACTGGGGCTCCGGAGCCGTGGGGGAGAGGGGGGCATCTCAATATGCAGGGTCTGCTGGAGCTCAGAGCCGCCCACAGCTGTAGCCCAGAACAGCGTCGGGGCCGGGTTGCGAGGTTCCTGGCTGGGCGAGGGCGGACGGAGACCCATGATGGCGTCCCAGGAGTCGTAGGTGGACTCTGCCTTGGACCCCGTCTTCAGGGTGGTGGTCTGCGCCAGGGGCTTCTTATCGCTCTCAGAAGCATTTTGGTACCACGAGTAGCTGTGCTGGGTCTCTGACAGCGAGGGCGTCTGCTGGGACTTCCCTACAGAAAGGAAAACAGACTCAATCAGTGAAATATCAGAGAAGTGTGTTTTAAAGTGGAGTTAGCTCACAGTAAGGTGAATAAACTGCATCAGCTTGTAATATTTACAGCTACTTGAACATGCATTATATTTCATTATTGGTCATTTAGTCGAGAAAATGTCAGAAAATGGTGAAACTCAAACATCACAAGTTGACAAAGGAGACGAGAAACAGTCAAAGATAATGAATCGACTTATTATTTCAGCCACAATGCAACAGTCTGTGGTGCTACGATATATAATCACACATTGTATTCTCTGAACCGGACTTACTAAGAGAGTAACTGATCTGAACAAAAGGACAATTTAGCAGTTAAAGGGGAACAGTCAATAGGTTGATATGCAGAATTATTATGATGCTGTTAAATTCAATCTGATTTAATTCTTTAATAATGCGTTTGCTGACACGTTACCTCCAGACAGCTGACATCTGTCCACAGTTCTCAAACCTGCTCCATGTCTTCATGGTGAACACTGAAGCGTTCCAACCGACACAATACTGTCTGTGCAACCAGACAACACACGGAGTGCTTCTGGTTAACTTCACAGGCTGAAGAGCACAGCGGAGATGTGCATAAAGATTGCACCATTTTAAAAAAAGCACCGTCACACTGAAAACAGGTCACACACACACGCTACCGAGCTAAACGTCAAACACTCATTTACCAGTCGTGTACGTCTTCAAGAACATCAAAAACCGTCTGGATCCACTTGCCAGGACAAGACACACACACACAGGTTATTAGCACCCTGTGGCCATTTCTGTCTTCAGATAACAAACGGGTGACAACACTGGACTCGTTACTCTGAGCAAACACAGGAAATTGCTCCACAGCGTAACACCAGAGGACATCTGTGTCTGTGAAACAGCTGTGGGTTGTTTTAAAGGCCGTGTTATCGAAGCGCAGCAGACCTAGAAAGTAGGCCATTCTGCTGCTTCACTGTCTTCACAGCGGACTTGACAAATACAAATTTGAGAAATGAAAGGATCAAACATTTGCAGAGTGATGAGTGCATCTGTGTGAACTGCTGTAGAGCAGCAACAGTGTCGGCTGTGAAATGAGGATCAGTAGTGAGTGACAAATGAACAGAGTCACTGGAGACCAGCAGACAGCTGGAGGACATGCACAACACATCCGTCCCTCACGTTAAGATGCATTACTGCAGACGCCCTCTGGCATTTCAGAGAAGACTGCAACCAACCGAGCGCTGAGCACAAACACAGTGTGTGTGGACGACCAGGAGCTGTGTTCGCCAGTTAGCAGGTCTCAGATGGTGAAGTCTGATGGATGATTGGACTTGTTTCAGGCCGTTAGTCGAGGTATCCAGAGAGGACGGCGTGAGGAGGAGGGGGTGTTCTCGTCTTGCTCAGGACACACAGGCTGTGGGGGTGTGTGAGGACTGATGAGCTACATGGTGTAACATTCCCCAGAGAACTAATCGAACCCGAAATATGCTCAGTCTGAAGTACGATCACAACACCATTCTTTCATGAATTAAACTAACTACTGCACTCTGACCACCTCACAGTGGTTTTCATAACCAGTTACTCAGTAATAAGAAAAGTCCACCACGAACATAAGTCTGATCCTCAACGCTGCCACGTGCTTTAGATAAACCGTCTGAGGATACAGCCAGCGCCAAAACACCCGGTGGCCCTGATCCAGTGCAGTGGAAGCTTCAACGCCAATGAAAAGTTGAAATAACTTTCATCAAACCCTGCACAGTGCATATTTAGGCTACGAGTAGTAAATCTATTAAAATAGGTTTTATAGCTTAATCTCTCTGCATGTAAAATATATATCCGCCATGGCAACACTGACAGTACAATAGGAGAACATTTAATGACACTTTGAATGGTTTATTCCTTCATGCGTGCCTCTCTTCATGCCCATCAAGGACAAACTAATGAAGTTAGAAAGCCTGAAAATGTCCTTATTTCCCCCCAGAGAGTCTCTGCTCACACACGTCCACATATCAACTACAACGAGAGGCTTCTGTTCGCTTTGTGTCACTTCATGTTTCTCTCACAACAATGACTAACAGTGGTTTGAAAGGATGACAGCGAGGTGGTTTAAGAGACGTGAACAGACGATGTTCCATGTGAAGAATAGCAGATTGGCCTCAATCCTGAGGATTTACTCCAGGACATCCACGAACGCAGAAGACGGCACAATTTGGTCTAAACTAAACATCCAAACGTTATGTACAACTTTACATTCTGAAACACAAATTCACCGGAATAAAACCATAAAATCCATATTTCCTGACACACAGAACATTTAATGTAGGATTAAATAAACTAATTCAAGTATCTCTCTTCATTATCTTTGTACATTTTAAAAGTCGGACAGAGGGGATAACCAGCTTCTTATGTGATGTAGTTTTTACAGTTAATTGTTTAACAGTGTTTCACAATCTTCTGATAAACACCAGTCTGAAAGGAGCAACAGCCAACTCTACAGCATTGCCATACTTTATCTGAAGTAGTATTTTGTCCTGTTTACTGAGTCAACATAGCCGTGGCAGTGTTTCAGATGAACTTCAGCGTCGCGCTGGCATCCCTTCACATGTGGCTCAGCGCCGCAGCACTGGGCCGTGCTCAGAGGCCCAGCTTGTCGTTGGGAGTCGGTTCGAGTGGCTCTCGTCTCTGGCAGGAGGCCAGCAGCAGTCACGGAAGGCTGAGGAGCAGTCGAGCTGAAAGCGACCGGCTGCGTGTAGAGAAACTACAACACTGATTTCTTCTAAATCTAGAAACTGAAGGGAAGACACTTAATGATTTTTGTTTTGTGCCAAAGCTAATGTGCGTTTGGTTCACACGAGCCTCAGGATGAGACGGAGAGATGGCATCTGTCCATCGACGCTTGTTTTCAATCCGTTATGATTGAAAATCAGGGCTGACGATGAGCTCATCCCGGCCAGAAGTTCAGATAATAAATAAGTTCAGCGAAGGCTTAACTTCTACCACCCGACAGAAGCCGCTCAGAGTTGACATCAATAGATTCAAAGAATATTATTCACGCCACTATATCAAAAGACCAAAGTACGGAGCATTTAGAGCGTCACACATTCAGTGAGTGCATTGTGACCACACTGTAATTAAATTAAATCTGGGCTTGTTGTGTGCTTTAAACAGCAATCAATACGTTGCTGTACTAAATCTAGAAACGCCGTCATCATGTCATTCGCTGTTCTGTTCATATAAATATAAACTCAATATCTTTTTACTGCTGATTAATGAAATTAGTACCGCGAGGACACCACTTTAAAGTCCTCTAAAGACTTCTTATGACATTTTAGACATTGGGCAACTCCACTGATGAATGGATGAGTTGATACTGAATAACTGCAGATGCAGTCGTAGTCCAGGTTCAGGCTTTAAAGGTTTCATATTGTGCGTCTTACCTATGCTGGCACTGCTGCTGTTGAAGAACTGAGCCGTGTCCTCCACCACCCTGGGCTGGTTCTGGTCGTTGGGCAGCCACGACGTCCCTCGAGCAGACGTCAAAGCGTGGGACCCCCCCTGGAGGCTGGACAGAGACAGCCCCGGCCTTTTCGCTTGTGGGGGCTCAGCGGAGCTCGGCTTAGCGGGCGACGACTTGTTTCCACTGCGAGACGAAACCGGCTTGGATTCCTCGTCGCTGTCAAATCCAAACGGATCCTCGAATCCGTCTCCGCTCAGACGGGGCCTCTTGTAAACCTCCAGGACCGAGTCGTTCTTGGGCGCGCCGACGCGCTTGGATCCCACCTTGGCCTTGTAGGTGGTGTCGCCCCATTTGGTGCTCAGGGTGCCTCTCTTGGTGGACAGCACCTCGTCAAACTTGGACGTGCCCTCTCCTCCCTTGCGGCTGTAGGTTTTACCAAATCTGGATGTCATTGTTGCATCTGGGTCATATTCTCTGAGAGGAGAGAGCAGAACCGTCAGAGTTCACACGATAATAATCGAGTTCATAGGACTGTTTATCACCGACATCACGGATGTGATTCCTCACATCAAGAATATGTGTGTGTGTGTGTGTGTGTGTGTGTGAGAATAGGTAGACGCTTACATAACTTGTATTTTTATTTAACTTTGCAACAACAGTGACCAGTCAAGTTGATAAACGACTTACTCAAATAAATATTATCTCTCAGTGTTTATGCTCCCAAATAATAAAATGTGTTTTTGATGATTTGTATCATTCTAAGCAGCAAATTAAATGTATAATCAGATTAATAAAATAGATGACGTAACGTCAGCGAGGTGCGAGAATAACTAGCAAACAGCTCGAGTTCTTCTCAGCCAGCTGGTGAGACAAAACAAAGCTAACGTTAGCTTAGCAGCGAGCTAATCGCGTTAACATACTATATATATATATATATATATATATATATATATATATATATATATAGTACATAGTACATATATATAGTACATATAACGTTACTGCGAACATCAGCGCTGGTAGAACACAATGAGGTGAAACACATTAAAACACACAAACCAAGCAGTAAATAACAAATATAACGCACTAAGTTACTGTTAACGTTAGCATTAGCAAAAAGCTCAACACAGGAGACTGGAGCCGTCGCTAGCTTCAAGCTAACAGCTAGCTTTAGAGCTAACAGCTAACACAAGCCAAAACTCCAAAACATAGACCGTAAACGAACATCTGGTGTTATTTATATACTTATTTATAGACTGACTTGGTGAGCTGAATGGCCGATCGGAACAAAACACACTCCGGATCCGAAACGTTAAACTCGCACAGGCCTGCTGCTGCTTCTTCTTCTGTGGTGTTTCCGGGCCTGCTTCAAGCTGCACAAATATAAACAAGGCCGAGCGTGCAACGTTAACGGTAAAATAGCGGATTTTAAACGCAACAGCTAGAACCGCAAACCCAGACTGATGCGAACAGATGCAGTTTATAACCCCATATGATTATATCGACTTCTATTTTTCAGCTAAATCAGCACTCGATTGTCTCCTCCGGGTTGCGACGAAGGTTTCCATTGGACTCACACCGCTGCGTCAAGCTAGCCGGAGATAGGAGAACGTGACCGGAACCATGTTAATATATCCTTCAAATTAAAAGCACATGTCGAACATACGGAAAGAACACTTTAGCTAAGCACAGTTGGCATGCATGTATACATGTATATTATAAATTTGATATATGTATATAAAATGACATTCGAAAAATGTGGATTTGACAGAGACCTCATTTACATATTATTCAATGTCACGTTGATTGCCATGTTTTTGTGAAGTTTTACTTTTTAAATCATAACCGGAACTGGTTATATATCCTGTCTCGAGCTTCATACCAACGGCTTCATCAAATTTAGCACTTCGAATGCTGCGTTCGTTCAGGTGCTACCATTAAACTCGTAAAATGTAAATTCCATTTGATAAGCCCGTAAGTTAGGAAAAAATAATTCTGCAGCTCATTGACGAAGCAAAATGGAAAGTATAGATGAAACTCAACAAAGCCGTTTATGATATTCATCATTATTTTGTGCGTTACTACGAAAATTATGCGTTTTTTTATTTTATTTGCTGGGAGAATACTGTAGAAAATCTGTAACCTGCTTTTTTACATCATAAAAAATAAGATCATGAACTGCTCCCTACAGAGTGCTAAATCTATTGAAAATGCAATGTCCCAACCTTTTTATTTTGCTATGTGCAACATCATTACACTAGAGCCACAGGCTTCAACCACCATTGTTAAAAACAATTAATGTCAATAACGGATTTAATACATAAGGTAGGCTACACAAAATGTAAGCTCAAGTAGAAGAGAGACTGGGATGTTATTCAGCAATAAAACACATCACTTTATTTCAAATTTTCAGAGATTTTGCATGCTATGTTTGCATACTTATAAATGCTCTTTCTAAACGTTGTCCAGTCCAGAAAGACACAATTTCCTGTCATATTGCACGCATCCTAATGTCAAAATATTAACTTACAATTTAAATAACTGCAGAGAAAAATGTACATGATATACTTCATCTTGACCTCTCTAACTTTGCACTCTTACAGAGACCTTCACGGGCATTATTTTTAGAGGGAGTGCGTTCCTGGTGCAAAGGTATGGACACAGTTTCTCAGTGAAAGTGTGTGTGAAGGTGTGAATGTGTGTGTTCGTATCAGGATCAGAAAATGACAGCTTTCCTTTGTCCCAGACCAGATGAACTCTGATCCTCTGGAGCTTCTCTCTGACTTGGAGATCGATGTATTTAGTTGTTGGGGAGAAGGCTCTGTAGCCAACACCACTGAAGTCTACACTCCACACTGTAGACCCCACAAATCCTGTCCTACAAACAGACTCTGCTAACACCCCGAGCTCCAAGTCATTGTTGTGTCCGACCTCAACATCCCAGCTGTGAGTCCCTGAGTTAAATCCTGAGCCCAGGACAGAATCCCAGTACGCAAACCTCTCTGGGTTTTCGGGAAGCTGCTGGATCTTTTCGTGTCTCACGCTGGTCAGATCTCCAGAGAGGGTGAGCTCTGGATAGGCAGTGTTTGGGTCCAGAATCACAGGAGTGTAGGAGACCATGTCCTTCATCTTGTTCCAGATGTTGAAGGCCAGGTTGCCCAGGTGTTTGGCCTCGTCTATCAGAACTCCTGAGAGCAGCTGTGGATCCTCCAGCAGGGGGCGCCGCTGGACTCGTTCCACTGCAGCCTTGTAGTTGTTGAGGAATGAGACGTCTTCAGCTCTCAGCTCGTCCTCTGTGGCTCTGACTGTGTCTGAAAGAGCTGCTATCTCTCTGCTCAGAGCCTCCATCTTCTCCTTCATCACCTGACTCTTCTGCTCCTCTTCCTCCCTCAGTGCAGCCATCCTGGCCTCCTCTTCCTCCTCTAGAAACTGGTGAAGCTTCTTAAACTGCTCCTGAATCTGGCTCTCCGTGTGTCGATACTGGACCTTGATGTGTTGTGCAGTTCGATTGAAGTTCATTTTAACTTTGTTGAAACCCTTCAACTTGTCCTGTAAGGGCTTCAGGGCCTCCTGGAGCTCCTCTCTGTGGTCCCGTGCTGCTTCCTCGATGGGTCTGAACTTGTGGTCAGTGTGGATTTTAGCATCTCGACAGATGACACACGCTGGCTGCTGATGGTCCAGACAGAAGAGTTTGAACTTCTCCGAGTGCAGAGGGCAGAGTGTCACGGACACTGCTGGGGCTCTTTTCAGGGAAAAGGTCTCACACAGGTTCTTTAATGCCAAGTTACGAGGCGGATCCCTGCACAGAGACACTGTCCGGCAAACTGGGCACTCTTGGAATGGTTTCCCTGTCCACCAGATCTGCAGACAGGCTCTACAGAAGCTGTGGCTACACGACAGGAGGACAGGATCTTTAAAGATGTCGTGGCAGGCAGGACAGCAGAAATCCTCCTCAGAAGCCATTTTAGTCAGAGTGAAGAGTGAAACGCAGCAGTGCCACTCCTTTCTCTGGAAAAGCTCCCGTGAAGTTACTTTCACTTTGAGTAAACCTGATTCTGCTTCTGGAGTCGTCTGCTGGTGTTGCTGGCAGTCTTCCAGATATCCCAGTGCTCCCAGCAGTCCCTCATCAAGCTCTCTTGTCACTGGGAGTCTAATGTTGGTCTGAAAGCGGATGTTATCGTCTTTGTGTTTCTTGAATGCATGGAGGCTTGATAAGCTGTATTTCCTGTCTCAGGTGAGTCACACAGGTGGACTCTGACGGATCACAGCACCTCCCACATCCCACGACTGTCCCTCACACCTTCTACTTCACTGCTTTTGACAGTTCAGGTAACAATAAGGTTTTGTTTGAATGACAGTGATATCAACAAGTTGTATCTCATTGTTGACCTTGTCATGAATGATCAACACCACAGTCCCTGAAACAATGCAACGCTGAACCAGAGACACTACTGAAGAGCGTCTCCAAACATTTTATTGATCTGTTCAGAATCAACTTCTCATTTCCTCATGACGCTGATAGAAAATGTAATCTGGGTAACAAAACATGACAAAACATATTTGCTGTTACAAACTATGAGTTTCTCTTTTGTGTCGCTTCTTGTAAAATGTTACGAATATTTTAAGAGATCAAATCAAATCTCTGAACAATTTTTTAAAATACCTTTTAATATTATGCCTGAAATTATTATTGTCAGTGATAGTTATTATTAAGTTATACCTGCTCAAATATTCCATTTGACTGGAGATGAGTTTAATAACTGAAGCCAAAGACGCCCAAACTACCACCTCAGATCTCACTGCCTCTGCGGTGGATTCAAACAAATGAACTGTAAATGGTTCAAAACAAAGTGAAGCGTTCGACTTGAACAGTTCAACATCAACTGAAACCTAAAAACTGAAGTCATCTCCACCTCAAAAAGAAGAGGCTCTGGAGGAAAATAAAAGAAATGACTGAACCAATTGCTGACATGTTGGAATGAGTTGAACCTCAAATTGACCAATATTACAATATCTGTATTATACGATTTGTAACACAATGAAAACAGAAAGACTTTACACTGTTTCTGTGGACCAGTGTGTCTCCGTCTCCTTGTCTTTGTGCAGAGACGCTCCTTGCCATTGACCACAGGACCTGCAATGATCCCAGTGCTCGTTGACATGCACCCTGCTACGGCTGTCTGTTTCTTCAGGGCAGTCGGGTCGTCTTGGCATCGAGCCTCGCTTCTTCAAAACCTCAAACAGCAGTTCCTGTGGAGCGCTAAGCCGGGCTGGAATCCCCGCGTGGCACGCTGCTGCCCCTGTGCCAACAGCAGCCTCGCTGCCAGCAGGAGACTGGAGTGACTGTACCGTGAGGGGTTCAGTGTTCTGAGCAGCGTTGGTTGTCGAGAACCTGGCAGAGCTTTGCGGAGGCACCTGGAGTGTTCAGGCATCGCACAGCGCTGAAGAATAGACTGGCACAGGGGCTGGCATCGGGACTGGCAGCGCCTTCTTCAAAAACAATTAGGCCTTTGACAGCAACCAGATAGCATCTGTAGGATCAACTCTGGCAAAGACAGAGAGCGAGGAAGCCAAACGACTTACCACCCCGGTAAAATCCCTTTTGATGGTTCAGAGAGGAGAGGGGCCTCTGGTTCTTAGCGGCTCCCTTTGTCTTCTGTAGAGCCCTCAAATCCAATCCCAAAAGATAATCATTCATCAGCTTGTGTGCACACAAAAAAGGAGCTCTTTCAGGACTTTGATGGCTCCGTAGAAAGACTCTGGATAGATCTATGGGGGCAACCTGGCCTTCACCGACACCATGTTGACAACTCAAAGAGACACTAGCAACCAGGAAGAGACTCAAAATGACCTCAACATAAAACAACGACAAAGATACACAAAATGACTAAAAAGAGACACAAGGTGACTACAAAGACACACAATGAGAGACACTAAACAACTACAAAGAGGCAAAAAGTAACTACAACGTGACCCAGAATGACTACAATGAGACACAAAGCACCTACAAAGAGTCAAAGAATGACCAAAAGGAGAAACTAAGCAACTACAAAGAGACACTAAACAACTACAAAGAGAAACTAAACAACTACAAAGAGACACTAAACAACTACAAAGAGAAACTAAACAACTACAAAGAGACACTAAACAACTACAAAGAGAAACTAAACAACTACAAAGAGAAACTAAACAACTACAAAGAGACACTAAACAACTACAAAGAGACACTAAACAACTACAAAGAGAAACTAAACAACTACAAAGAGACACTAAACAACTACAAAGAGGCCCAAACTAACTACAAAGTGACCCAAAATGACTACAAAACGACATAAAATGACCAGAAAGAGGCAAAGATGACAACAAAGAAACACAAAGCAACCACAATGAAATGCCCAATGACTATAAAGAGACACAAAACATGAACAAAAAGAGGCTTAACAACTAAAAGTCTTGAGCTGAGATGTAGGACAGCTTGTGGGGCCTTTTGCATGTCTGTTCCACGGGCCAGCTGACTCATAATCAGTCCATGGTTCTGGAGATGATGTAGGGAGACCTACAAACTGAGGGCTGACATTTAGCATTGGATCATTGGTTGTTGTAGCAGCAGAGTTTTGATCGTGCAATCGTCCCCTGAACCGCTGTACTGCAGTCACTGTTACTGTAGGACACAGCACAATGTTGGACAACTGTTCTCATGAACACCATTGAACAGACCTGGCATGTCCCTTTGCATGCGACTTCATCTTCTTTGGGAGCTGGATTGAGAGTGTTGTGGGCTCTCTGGTGAGATTTTGATCGATGCCTTTGCAGTGTTAGTACTATGCTGTGATTCCCGCCTGTCACCACTAGATGTCAGAGTTTGCACATAATCGCTGTCTGTTGTCATTCATCTCTTCCTTTGCCATCTTGTTTTGTCTCTCATCTTCTCCTCTAATCTCCCTTTGTCATCTCTTTTCATATTGTGTGATGTATTCTCTGTTTTATTGTCTCTTACCCCTCCTTCCTGTTGTCCTACCTCCTTTAAGGGTGAAGTGACCTTTGACTTCTTATTTCTTTATTGTCTGTCTGTCAGTCCACCTGTTCATTCTGCACTGTTCTCCTCAACAAAGACTTTCTATCTATACACAGAAATGGGATATTTTGCAAAATATCCCATTTCAGAATTTCTGGATTATGATTATGATGCATCAATGTGTTCATCAACTCAGCTGGTAAAGGTAAAGATAATTCGAAATACTTTAAACTCCTGTGTAGCATGACCTTTAAATTACTTTATTGATATATTTACATTTTGTATTAACAATCTAAATCTGCAAACTAGTAACTGAAGGTGTCAAATATATGTAGCGGAGTAAAAAGGAATATATTTGCCGGCTAAAAGTAGCATTAAACTGCAAATATAAGTACCTCATATGTGTACAGTGCAGTATCTACTTGAGTAACTGTACTTAGTTACTTTCCAAATTTCATTTTGTATTCACATTTAGACATCACGTCATGTGTACAGCCCTTTGGCGGTAAGGTATTTTACTTTGAAGTCCACATGGAAGAGGATCGCGTCTGAGAAAGTGCTTTTATTTGTTTACGGTGAAACCGGAAGCTGTTTGCTCTGTGGCGGTTACTCGGTGTAACTTTACGCTCGTGCCGTGGACAGCTGCCACACTGGACTCGGACTGAGCAGAACCGTGTAAGTAAACCCACAAACACGCCGGATTCTGCGGCCCACACGGCCCGTCCGCGCACACACACACACGCGCGCGCACATCCGCCCAGAAAATATGAATAATGTAAATTCCGGAGTGTGGAGCAGGCGGGTAATGGAGGCGGGAGAGGAAATCAGTCGATGTGTTGTTAGGAAGGCCTGGAACAGTTTGATCTGCACGGGGAACAAATGCGCTCCGAGGACCGTTTAATGGACTTATTTACACTCGTGCGGCTGTTTGAAACAGCTGTTTGAAACAGCTGTTTGAAACAGCTGTTTCACTACACTCAATTAAATGTAGATCACTGTGGTTAATGTGCAGGAAAGCAGAATAGCTTTGTGTCTTGTCTCGTGTAACGAAACATTAATATTTGTAAATCTCATAATATTTACATAGAGGTCCATACATAGTGTCTGTGATTGATAATATAATTATAGTTATGGACTAAGGTGTGTCTCCCATATGAAGCCGAAATGATTCATCGATTAGTTGATTGAAAGAAAACGAATATGCAATTAATGTGGTCATCAATTAATCACAAACACCCGCTAGATTGATTTAGATGAGAGAGAAGCAGCCTTCCTGTCATGTATATGTTTTTCTATCATAAATGACTGTTTGTCCTGTAAGTGAATGCAGATGATCAGAGGTTTGTTCTCCAATAGAGTCTCATTGAGCTCCTGGATGTTGTGCAATTTGGAAACCTGACGCTCAAAATTAGTTTTCATTCTACAATGACACATATTCACATTCTGGGTTTCTAAGGCAGCAAAACAAAGTGTGTGTGTGTGTGTGTGTGTGTGTGTGTGTGTGTGTGTGTGTGTGTGCTCGCTCTTAATCCCTGCATGCTTTAACGAGCACTGTCCTTGTCCAACTCTGTCTCGACACACACAGACGAGGCTCATGAACACTTCCTGCTGTACACTGTGAACCTTTCTTCAGGTTGCATCCTAAAATTCCTCTCGTGCAATAAAAAAAGAACGCTTGAACAGACGGCGCTGGTTTATGATCCGTGTGAGGACACGGGAGTTCTGTGCGTTGTGTATCGGGACGCCTCTGGACTGTTATCACGCACGAGGCTTCATTCAAATCTGCACCAAGTTTGTTCAGTGTGTTTCTCCTCTTATCATTGCAGCTCTAATATAATGTACAGGAACATAGAACTGAACTGAATAGATTCTTGTCACCGCTGTCCAGCTGTGTGGGTCAGTATCGGCCTGATTCTCTGGAGGGTGTCGACACGTTTAGAGCTGAGTTCTGGTCTTCAACCTCAAAGTCTTTCTTCTAGTTCACGTCCACTGTGCTGTCACAGAGCCACCACAGCTAAATGTGTCACTATGATCATCTGTTCGGCACATTGATGTCACTTTTGTTAGAAAAACCTGCAACCTCACTGCAGCTCTGAAGCCCCCCCCCTTTACCCTGCGGAGCCTTACGAGCTGCGAGTTGTTCTGAAGTGTGGCCCCGTCCCCTCCTCAGCGTTCCTGTGATGCCCCAGGGCGGGCTGAGCTGGTCCGGGTCGCGATGCCTTATGTGGACCGACAGAATCGCATCTGCGGCTTCCTGGACATCGAGGAGAACGAGAGCAGCGGCAGGTTCCTGCGCCGGTACTTCATCCTGGACACCCAGCAGGGCAGCCTGCTGTGGTTCATGGACAACCCACAGGTGAGGGGGGGAGGTGTGCAGCAGCTCCCGTCTCTCACGCCTCGAGAGATTCCTGCTCGATGAGTCAGCACGGAAAACATCTGAACCATCCGAGCACGCTACTGCGCCTTTAAGTGCTCCTCACGCCGATCCCTGATTGTAACTACGCTAGTTTAACAAACTGACTTCATTTGAAGACGCGTTTAACGCGTCGCGTCAGTTCAGTGATGGAAGGATTTCTTTCCCTTCAGGCAACTATTCCCAACAATGAACATCAACGTGCAGGGACTTGAAAGCTGCTTCAGGGAGATAATCATCACATTTATCTTCCAGAAAAGTCAAGTCGTTAACGAAACCACAGTCTTTATTTCTGTAAACTCATGAAAGTCCGTTTTATTGAAAGTGAGTGAAGTAGAGTTGGTGAGGCAGAAGACACGTTAGGAAGGTGAGGGTGTTTGAACTACGGGATCAATGAGGTCTGAACAGGACGTTGTGTGTTCATGGGACAGCAGAACTTGACTGAACACAGACGAGAGCGTCTGGTTGAAGCCGTTCAAACACTTTCACTTGAGGGTGACGGTCAAAACCAAGCAGACAAACAGGAACCAGAACAGACAACGAAAGGTCAGCAGTCGTAGTGTTCATATTCCCCACAGCCGGGAATTCCTCAAACACAGCAGCTGATAACTGGTATATGCAGCAGTTATGGATATTATTTAAAATCATGTTTGATCGCCTCTCTTGGGCTTTAATCTGTCAGGAAATGCTCCTTTTTCTCTTTTAACCAAAACTGTGACGCAGGAATAATATGAACATCTTGTTATGAACAGAACGTCAAATGTCTCCCATATATGACATGAATATATTTATATATTATATCTTGAATATATATATATATATATTAATATCCCTTATTCTTTTTCAGGCCTTTTTTTCGGAGATGAGTACCAAACGTAATCCTTGTTTCACAATAATACGACTGGTTTTCAACTTGTGTGTCTTTTTACAGAATCTGCCTAAAGGTGCAGAGAAGGTGGGATCTCTCAAACTCACCTACATCTCCAAGGTCAGTCCACACACACACACACACTCACACACACACACACACACACACACAGAGATGGTGGGTTCATGTGTCTCTGGCACGTTGACGCTTTGCTCTGCTCTCTGTCGTTCAGGTCAGCGATGCCACCAAACTCAGACCAAAGGCAGAGTTCTGCTTTGGTAAGTTCTTCATTTCCTCTCCCCATCGTTCTTCCTCACCTCACTCTTTGTGTACATCCAGATGTGTTGTACAGTTTGTGTTTGTCCCTTTTAACATGACAGCCCCCCCTCCCTAGCCAGCTCCATTAGGAAATATGTTTCCCATTCTGGAAATATGCCCTGAATCTGAACTGTAAGAGCCCGAGCTGATCACCCTCTTCTGGCTGAGCTTGACCCTCCAGCCTCGTTAAACATCTGGAGAAGGCCTGAAAGCAGAAGAGAGGCTTTTAGAGCAGCACATTAGAGTTCACGTCCCTCCTCTCCTCTTCCCTTTCTCCTTCCTTTCTTCCTCTCCCATCTCCTTCATTCCCACTGCTTCCTTGTTTCCTTCCTTGTCCCTTTCCTCTCCCGTTAGCTTCATTTCCTCTCTCTTGTCCCTCGCTGCTCGTTGTGGTTCCTCTGGTGGCCAACAGTAGCTTTTTGTCCCTCAATAGGAGGAAACTGTACAATGACTCTGACCTGTGTGTGTGTGTTTGCATCTGGATGGGACGTTAACACACACACATCCTCTGAGAAACCAGAAGCCAGCTGATATTTTCAGATCATGATTTGACATGACATTTATATTTCTGTCTCTAGTTGTAAATGCAGGAATGAGGAAGTTTTATCTGCAGGCCAACGACCAGCAGGATTTGGTGGAATGGATCAGTGTTCTCAACAATGCCACCAAGATCACTGTGAGCCACACACACACACACACACACACACACATATATACACATACACACACACACACACACACACACACACATATATACACATACACAGACACGCACATACACACATACACACACATACACATATATATATGTATGTATGTATGTATATATGTATATATGTATATATATATATATATATATATATATATATATATATATATATATATATATATATATATAGACAGTGACGCTCATTAATGTCAAAGGTTAACGTTGGTGATATATTACATTTGCTTTATTGTCCAACAAGTGTTAAGTGTGTATCAAAGCCTGATATCTGGTCTTCCTCTGTGCCATCGAGCTCCATTGTTGTCCAAAAACTATGAAACACACGTCCACCTGAAAGAAGCAACAAAATAAATTGTAAAGTCCGTAGGTGAGCCTGATTTTAAGTGCCTGAGAATTGTGTGGAACCTGCAACCCACCAGGAAGTAGACGTAGTTCTGGTCTGTGTGACTCTAAATGGACCATAATGTACTAAATGAACATCATGCTGTATTGAAGAAGACTTGAAACTAGAGATTGAGACATAAACTCATGTTTACAATGTTTACTGAGGGAATAAATCAAGAGAGAAGTAGAGTCATTTTCTATAGACTTCTATACAACCAGAGGAGTCGCCCCCTGGTGGACACTAGAGAGAATGCAGCTTTAACACATGAAGGATCAGCTTCACTCAGCAGAACCGGAGGTTGCCGCCCGGTTTAAACCCAAACCTCTTAAAGACCTGTGGGTGTGAACCGGGTGTTTGACAGACTGGACTGTCGTTAATCTCGTCTTTGTCTTTAGGTGCCAAAGCCAGGCGAGGGCCAAACGACGGCCCACACAGAGACCCCCCAGGAAGTACTGGGAGCCATGAAACAGGTCTCCTACAAGACTGAAATCATAGGAGGAGTCCCCATCACCACCACCACACAGGTAACACACTCACTGTCAGGTGTCTTGCTTCAGCAGGTCCGGTCCTGTCAGTGTTGGCATGCAGCCGCAAACACGTGACCAACACGCGTTGACACAGACGAGTGACGGCTGGTTTCAGCTTCATGACTGAAAACACAGAGATGCTGTGAAGCACATTAAGAGTCGGTGTGTGGAACGATCTCGGTATTAAACGGGAACCGTACACTCGGTGGAGACGGAGGAAGTCATCCGATGATCCGATGATCCGTATTTACTGGTTGTGTAAATAAGCAGCTATTTGCTGACATGTGCAACATGTTAAATGTTTAGTTTTATGAATATCATGAGGCGATATTCCACATTGTGTGTGTGTGTGTGTGTGTGTGTGTGTGTGTGTGTGTGTGTGTGTGTGTGTGTGTGTGTGTGTGTGTGTGTGTGTGTGTGTGTGTGTGTGTGTGTGTGTGTGTGTGTGTGTGTGTGTGTGTGTGTGTGTGTGTGTTGTAGGAGCAGGGGGAGGGGCAGAACGAGGCGGAGCGTGGAGGTTTGAAGCGGGGTCAGAATCATCTGCCCTACTTCCTGTCCAGAGGAGCGCAGGACCAGGCCATCATCAAGGCCGGATACTGTGTCAAACAGGGGGCTCTGGTGAGAGCACACACACACACACACTGTCCACTAAAACTATGAAGAATATACACTGAAATGTAGTATTAATGTTATCACACGAGATTGCAGTTTTGCACGTGTTGCAGTTTTGCATGTGTTTAAGGGAGAAGAAAGCTTACGATTCTATGAAGTACCTTTAACCCTTCATGGTCTCACTGCGCTGTACAGGCTTACAGTCTTTTAACCCCTCATTGTGCACCAAGACCGCTCAGATTTGAACACCGTTCAGGCTTTGACTGTTTGAGCTCCGACACGGTGGAATAAACTCCGTCAGATGTGTTTCTGTCTTTCTGATCCATCCTGACACTCACTGAACCTCAGTGAGGATGTTAATGATCTCACTGAACCTTAGTGAGGATGTTAATGATCTCACTGAACCTTAGTGAGGATGTTAATGATCTCACTGAACCTTAGTGAGGATGTTAATGATCTCACTGAACCTTAGTGAGGATGTTAATGATCTCATAACCTCAGTGAGGATGTGAATGATCTCACTGAACCTTAGTGAGGATGTTAATGATCTCATAACCTTAGTGAGGATGTTAATGATCTCATAACCTCAGTGAGGATGTTAATGATCTCACTGAACCTTAGTGAGGATGTTAATGATCTCATAACCTTAGTGAGGATGTTAATGATCTCATAACCTCAGTGAGGGTGTTAATGATCTCACTGAACCTTAGTGAGGATGTTAATGATCTCATAACCTCAGTGAGGATGTGAATGATCTCATAACCTCAGTGAGGATGTGAATGATCTCACTGAACCTTAGTGAGGATGTTAATGATCTCATAACCTTAGTGAGGATGTTAATGATCTCATAACCTTAGTGAGGATGTTAATGATCTCATAACCTTAGTGAGGATGTTAATGATCTCATAACCTTAGTGAGGATGTTAATGATCTCATAACCTTAGTGAGGATGTTAATGATCTCATAACCTTAGTGAGGATGTTAATGATCTCATAACCTTAGTGAGGATGTTAATGATCTCATAACCTCAGTGAGGATGTGAATGATCTCACTGAACCTCAGTGAGGATGTGAATGATCTCATAACCTCAGTGAGGATGTTAATGATCTCATAACCTTAGTGAGGATGTTAATGATCTCATAACCTCAGTGAGGATGTTAATGATCTCACTGAACCTTAGTGAGGATGTGAATGATCTCATAACCTCAGTGAGGATGTTAATGATCTCACTGAACCTTAGTGAGGATGTTAATGATCTCACTGAACCTCAGTGAGGATGTGAATGATCTCATAACCTCAGTGAGGATGTTAATGATCTCACTGAACCTCAGTGAGGATGTTAATGATCTCATGACCTCAGTGAGGATGTTAATGATCTCACTGAACCTCAGTGAGGATGTTAATGATCTCATGACCTCAGTGAGGATGTTAATGATCTCATAACCTCAGTGAGGATGTTAATGATCTCACTGAACCTCAGTGAGGATGTTAATGATCTCATAACCTTAGTGAGGATGTTAATGATCTCATAACCTCAGTGAGGATGTTAATGATCTCACTGAACCTCAGTGAGGATGTTAATGATCTCATAACCTCAGTGAGGATGTTAATGATCTCACTGAACCTCAGTGAGGATGTGAATGATCTCATAACCTCAGTGAGGATGTTAATGATCTCACTGAACCTCAGTGAGGATGTTAATGATCTCATGACCTCAGTGAGGATGTTAATGATCTCACTGAACCTCAGTGAGGATGTTAATGATCTCATGACCTCAGTGAGGATGTTAATGATCTCATAACCTCAGTGAGGATGTTAATGATCTCACTGAACCTCAGTGAGGATGTTAATGATCTCATAACCTTAGTGAGGATGTTAATGATCTCATGACCTCAGTGAGGATGTTAATGATCTCATAACCTCAGTGAGGATGTTAATGATCTCACTGAACCTCAGTGAGGATGTTAATGATCTCATGACCTCAGTGAGGATGTTAATGATCTCATAACCTTAGTGAGGATGTTAATGATCTCACTGAACCTCAGTGAGGATGTTAATGATCTCATAACCTCAGTGAGGATGTTAATGATCTCATAACCTCAGTGAGGATGTTAATGATCTCATAACCTCAGTGAGGATGTTAATGATCTCATAACCTCAGTGAGGATGTTAATGATCTCATAACCTCAGTGAGGATGTTAATGATCTCATAACCTCAGTGAGGATGTTAATGATCTCATAACCTTAGTGAGGATGTTAATGATCTCATAACCTCAGTGAGGATGTTAATGATCTCACTGAACCTTAGTGAGGATGTTAATGATCTCATAACCTCAGTGAGGATGTGAATGATCTCACTGAACCTTAGTGAGGATGTTAATGATCTCATAACCTCAGTGAGGATGTTAATGATCTCATAACCTCAGTGAGGATGTGAATGATCTCACTGAACCTTAGTGAGGATGTTAATGATCTCACTGAACCTTAGTGAGGATGTTAATGATCTCACTGAACCTCAGTGAGGATGTTAATGATCTCACTGAACCTCAGTGAGGATGTTAATGATCTCATAACCTCAGTGAGGGTGTTAATGATCTCACTGAACCTCAGTGAGGATGTTAATGATCTCATAACCTCAGTGAGGATGTTAATGATCTCATAACCTCAGTGAGGATGTTAATGATCTCATAACCTCAGTGAGGATGTTAATGATCTCACTGAACCTCAGTGAGGATGTTAATGATCTCATAACCTTAGTGAGGATGTTAATGATCTCATAACCTCAGTGAGGGTGTTAATGATCTCACTGAACCTCAGTGAGGATGTTAATGATCTCATAACCTCAGTGAGGATGTTAATGATCTCATAACCTCAGTGAGGATGTTAATGATCTCATAACCTCAGTGAGGATGTTAATGATCTCATAACCTTAGTGAGGATGTTAATGATCTCATAACCTCAGTGAGGGTGTTAATGATCTCACTGAACCTCAGTGAGGATGTTAATGATCTCATAACCTCAGTGAGGATGTTAATGATCTCATAACCTCAGTGAGGATGTTAATGATCTCATAACCTCAGTGAGGATGTTAATGATCTCATAACCTCAGTGAGGATGTTAATGATCTCATAACCTTAGTGAGGATGTTAATGATCTCATAACCTCAGTGAGGGTGTTAATGATCTCACTGAACCTCAGTGAGGATGTTAATGATCTCATAACCTTAGTGAGGATGTTAATGATCTCATAACCTCAGTGAGGATGTTAATGATCTCATAACCTCAGTGAGGATGTTAATGATCTCATAACCTTAGTGAGGATGTTAATGATCTCATGACCTCAGTGAGGATGTTAATGATCTCACTGAACCTCAGTGAGGATGTTAATGATCTCATAACCTCAGTGAGGATGTTAATGATCTCATGACCTCAGTGAGGATGTTAATGATCTCACTGAACCTCAGTGAGGATGTTAATGATCTCATAACCTCAGTGAGGATGTTAATGATCTCAGTGAACCTTAGTGAGGATGTTAATGATCTCATAACCTCAGTGAGGATGTTAATGATCTCATAACCTCAGTGAGGATGTTAATGATCTCATAACCTCAGTGAGGATGTTAATGATCTCATAACCTCAGTGAGGATGTTAATGATCTCATAACCTCAGTGAGGATGTTAATGATCTCATAACCTCAGTGAGGATGTTAATGATCTTCAGAGCACGATTCCTAACGTTAGTAAGAGAAGAGAAAAGTCTCCTGAACTCGGAGGCTAAACTAACGAGTACTCGATGTTCATAGCTCTGCTCCTCTTCCTCAGATGAAGAATTGGAAGAGGAGGTACTTCATGCTGGAAGAAAACGCCGTCAGCTACTTTAAATCTGACCTGGTGAGAAAATATGTGTTGTTAGTTCTAAAGTCCTGTTACAGCAGAGAGCTGTTACCAGGTTACTGCGGTGCACGAAACACACAGACTGTGGGCGACATTACACCTAATCATGGACACACACACACACACACGACTAGAACGCGTGTGTGTGTGTGTGTGCAGCGGGGCTTCGGTTAGGTGTGTCTCTACACGCTGCGGTTTGTGTCTTGAATACCTCATATGATCCACGTGTGGAAAGATTAGCGAGTCCTAACCGCAGCCTGTCTGCCCATAAAGAGACACACCCTGTGTGTGTGTGTGTGTGTGTGTGTGTGTGTGTGTGTGTGTGTGTGTGTGTGTGTGTGTGTGTGTGTGTGTGTGTGTGTGTGTGTGTGTGTGTGTGTGTGTGTGTGTGTGTGTGTGTGTGTGTGTGTGTGTGTGTGTGTGTGTGCAGCGGGGCTTCGGTTAGGTGTGTGTCTCTACACGCTGCGGTTTGTGTGTTGAATACCTCCTCATATGATCCACGTGTGGAAAGATTAGCGAGTCCTAACCGCAGCCTGTCTGCCCATAAAGAGACACACCCTGTGTGTGTGTGTGTGTGTGTGTGTGTGTGTGTGTGTGTGTGTGTGTGTGTGTGTGTGTGTGTGTGTGTGTGTGTGTGTGTGTGTGTGTGTGTGTGTGTGTGTGTGTGTGTGTGTGTGTGTGTGTGTCAACCTGTTCAGCCCTATCTCTCATATGAATCGGTATAGCTCCTCAACCTGAAGGCTTTTATGCATATTTGGTGAACGTAACATTGTGTGTTTCCAGTCGTGATGCATTCAGGTTCTTTCGGTGAATTTCTAGTTTCCAGCCACACCGAGATTATATTGTAGACTGAAGAGAAAATGATCTTTTGATCTCAACTTGCTTGTATGTTTATGAAGGTTACATTTGTTATATTTATATTTGTAATAAGAGTTGAGACGGCATCAAGTTGGTTGAAGGATTCTGGAAGCTTAAGGCCTCAAAACGTCTCTAAATAATCCATCTTCCATTGTGACTTCAGTAACGAGGGCTGGACCCCGTAGTGGTTTCCCTCTTCCTCAACCTGAACCAACCCGTATCCCTACCGGAGCCACATTACAGAAGCTGGGCTTGGGGACAGTCACGCATGTAGAGTGGCAAAGCTCCACTTCTTGAATCTAAAACCTCTCAAGTCATCGTCAGAGACCAAACTATATGTGTGAATGTATAAGGAGAGAAACGCAGTGTTTTCATTTAAGAAGCTGCGTGGATCTGCTGCTGGTTGCTTTGTATCGTTGGCTGATGAAGTACATGAAGTACATAGAGTACATAGAGTACATAGAGTACATAGTCACGAGACTCCTTTGACAAAGCAGTAATGTTACCTCTCAGGTCACAGGAGCTGCTGCCAAACCTTCTGTTTGTGTCATTGTGTGATTCTTTTGTGTTTTAAAGGCTTATTTCAGAATCGCACAAGAACACAAACTTTTGGTGAATTTCTAGTTTCCAGCCACACCAAGATTATATTGTAGACTGAAGAGAAACGTGTTGTAAATACAGCGTTAAACTGCAGACGTCCACGGCAGTGCGTTGCTTTGCTCCCGTGCCTGTTCTCATGTCTGCTCCTCTAAACTGTGAGCGCTCCGATCGCCATCTAATGCTTCAAAACATCCAAACGGTCCCTTGAAGATGTTGATGGACACAGCTCACCTGTGGTCCTGCATGTTTTTGTGTGTTGTCGTTTCCTCTCTTCTACCTTGCAGGAGAGGGAGGCGCTGAAAGTCATCCCGCTGAAGGAGGTTCACAGAGTTCAGGAGTGCAAACACAGGTCAGTGTGCGCTGTTGTCAACAGGGGAACATGTGCTGCTGCTCATTAATAACTGCTGCTGCTCATTAATAACTGCTGCTGCTCATTAATAACTGCTGCTGCTTTGTCCTGCAGTGACCTGATGATGAGGGACAACCTGTTTGAAATGGTCACCAGCTCCAGAACCTTCTACATACAGGTAAGACACAGGGACAGGGCTGTGTCTAACGCTTACTTTCATCCTCATGTCTTTTGTTTTTATTTCAGCTGAAGGTCTTTAGTTTCTAGCCATGCTAGAGACGAGGCTCTAGGGACGATAGTCTGTCCGTCGAGCCTCCACTTTAGTCACACTGAAATATCTCAACTATTGGTTGGATTCAGGCGGTTAAGCCGAAGCTTCATGTGTTAAAGCTGCATTCTCTCTAGTGTCCACCAGGGGGCGACTCCTCTGGTTGTATAGAAGTCTATAGAAAATGACTCTACTTCTCTCTTGATTTATTACCTCAGTAAACATTGTAAACATGAGTTTATGTCTCAATCTCTAGTTTCAAGTCTTCTTCAATACAGCATGATGTTCATTTAGTACATTATGGTCCATTTAGAGTCACACAGACCATAAAGCAGGGGATGCTTTAGGGCGGGGCTACACAGTGATTGACAGGTCTCTAACAGACCATAAAGCAGGGGATGCTTTAGGGCAGGGGTGTCAAACTCATTTTCACTCTGGGGCCACATCAGCATCACGGTCGCCCTCAAAGGGCCGGTTGTAAATGTAAGACGGTGTAAATGTAACTACGGTACTCCTAACATAGTTAGTTTAGTTTCCCGGGATATCTGTGACTTCCACAACACGTACTTCCAGTTGTGTGATTTCTCCTCCGCCATTGTTTCCTGTTGCTGGTGCAAAATGCATTCTGGGATATTTGGCTGTCCCAAGTACAGACAAGTCACCTCCGATGCATCCCGGGTAAAATGGGCAGAGCGAGCCACATCCGGGCATTAGGGCCGTGCTTGGCTCGATGTGAACTTTGAATTGGAACAGTACTTGGGCTGAGACTGATGACGTTTCAGTACAGAGAAGTACGCATGTTGAGAAACTTGTTGGAAATCCTCTTTATGGGCTGTTGCATCTCCTGTCCACCTGTTGTGATAGTTTTAATGTCGGCACACAGACAACATGCCATCTCATCACTTCGACTTTCTATCTCATAATTTCGACCATGGGGATATTTTTATTTTCACATCTAACTTTACATTTTTGTAAAAAAAAAAAAAAAAAAAAAAAAAAAAAATTATTATTATTTTTTTTTTGCTGGCGGATTCGTGGGCCACATAAAATGACGTGGTGGGCCGGGTCCGGCCCGCGGGCCGTATGTTTGACACCCCTGCTTTAGGGCGTCGCTACGTCGCTCCTCCTCAGTCCTAACATTTTATAATTTTTGTTTTACTGCTTCCTCATAAGCACTTTATATGCATGTTTTAACACCGTAACATTTTACATTATATTACTGCTTTGTGTATTTACATCATACAACATCCTCTTTCTGTGCGTCAGGCTGACAGTCCAGAGGACATGCACAGCTGGATTAAGGCCATCTCAGGGGCCATCGTGGCTCAGCGGGGCCCCGGACGCTCCGCTACTGTAAGTATCCTGTTCATACTCATAACAACAGAACACCAATGAGTCTGCATGAAGAGATCTGTTAACCAAGAGCAAGACCTCACTGCAGAGATGTGCACATTGAGAACGTGAGCATTTTACATTGTTGTTTGAAATAACTTCATTTGTAGTCTTTTGAATTTAAATAGAAACGCACACCTACCGTCACCAAGATGATAAAGAGTGCATTTTGTTCAAATCTTCCCTCCCGTTGGTCAGCAAATCATTTCACATCCTCCACATGAAGGAGGAGCTGCGTGTTGCGGCGCATGTCTGATCAGGTGAAGTGGCGCCATCGTGTGGCAGAAGGAGTTACTGCGAAGACAAACCCACGAGGAACATGGAACATTTATATGAGATTATTTTCATCTTTAGATGATTTAGATGCTTAATTTCATCTCACATCATTTGTCTCTCACGTTTAGGAACATAATAATAGCTCAGTGGTCCATCACATGTCGCACAGATTCACTCGTTTTATCATTTCTTTGATGAGTTTCACAACCTGATGATGATGATGATGATGGTTGAAATGTGTTTTCACACCATGGAAAGTGTTCACAGTGTGCACAACAACTTCCACTCTGTGCAACATGTCTGTTAATTCTCTCTCACACACACACACACACACACACACACACACACACACACACACACACACACACACACACACACACACACACACACACACACACACACACCTATCTTTCTCTGTTCTTCCTAATTTCTATCCGTTTGAAGAGTTTCTTTCCAAAGCCACACAATCAGCCACCAGAAGAAGAAAGTTCAATTCATATGCAACAATCTTCATGACTGTAACAATCTTATATCAATGGAAGTGTGCAGCCGCCCACAGAATGTAGTTGAGTTCGCCGATACCTTCAGAACTTCAACAAATAGTTCATAAAAAGTTAATGTTGTTACATTCTTTGTCTCGTAGTTTAATGAGCAGACTTGTGACATTTTAAAGGACTTAACGTTTCACGACGAGGACGTTTTCACTTTCCTCCACTTTAAAAGAAGACGTCACGACTGAATGGGACTCGTCTTCCCCTCTAGATGGAGGTGGATGGAGGTGGATGGAGATGGAGGTAGATGTAGATGGAGGTAGAGGTAGAGGTAGAGGTGGAGGTAGATGGAGGTAGAGGTAGATGGAGGTAGATGGAGGTAGAGGTAGATGGAGGGAGAGGTAGATGTAGATGGAGGTAGATGGAGATGGAGGTAGATGGAGGGGTGGTGCTTTGGAAAGCAGCTCTTCACATGACCATAACCGAGCTGTAAACTGTTGTTTTCAGGTCCGTCAGGCCAGAAGGTTGTCCAGCCCTTGTATACAGAGGTATACGCCATTCTGCAGCGGTGAATGCAGCACGTATGTGACCCCATACCCCCCCCCCCCCCATTAACCCCACCTACCAGCCTCCCCTTTGCCGAGCATTTACCTTGCAAACACAACAGGAGCTCTCTGGTTCCGTGTCCATCTGAGCCCTTTCTATCATGAACCAGAGTGAACCGGGTTGAAGAGACTCGCCCCCTGCTGTCAAACCCTCTAAGATCACAGCTGGAGCAGAACGTCTACAACAAACCTCTAGAAGTGTGTGTTGCTGGTACTTTCCCTCTGAGCCGTGTTTGATGCCGGCGTGTAGGCAGGTGTGCTTTACTTACTTCTGAGGATCGTTTTCTCGCCTGAATGCTGTTTGTTGGCAGCGTCCTCATCCTCCATCGAAACCCGGCCCACCCCGACATCATCGTCTCCTCTTGGTCTGACATCGACGACCCAGATTCTCTCTTTTAATGTTGACATGTTAGATGAGAGAGTTGGGTCAAACCATTGTTACGTTTCATTCTCACAACAGCACCAACCATCTCTGACCTGTCCTCTTTATCTGTCTGCTTTATTTCCTTCATGTTGTGCGTCACTGTTCACGTCTTAATAACATTTACAGCGTTCCTGACTCCCAGCAGAACAAATTCACCATGAGCTTTTCCTTTCTCCGCTAACTGTGTGTGTGTGTGTGTGTGTGTGTGTGTGTGTGTGTGTGTGTGTGTGTGTGTGTGTGTGTGTGTGTGTGTGTGTGTGTGTGTGTGTGTGTGTGTGTGTGTGTGTGTGTGTGTGTGTGTGTGTGTGTGTGTGCGTGCTTTCCAGAGAGTGAGGTGTGACAGTGACGTACTAACCTTCCCAAAATGAGCCCTGCTGCCTACTTCCTGCCCCTCCCGCCGCTGCTCATTGTCCAATCACCAAGCCCCGCTGCCTCTCTGCTTCCTGCAGCCGCTGTTCGATTCCCGCTCCGCTCCTTCGGCGACCGCAGCGTTACTCGTTCGTACGTGTTGCTTTTTTAACCGCATGAAGCCTTGTGTTACAACCCCAACTCACAGCGCTTTCCTTCTGGACGGATCTTGTGTGACCTCAGCAGTTCAGCCGGAGTGGAGGGCGAGTCCTGTTGGGCGTTCATACTTCATCTTGTGACTGTGATCTGGCTGCTGTTTTTACTTTCCCTACTAACACAAAATACTTCATTTGAACCCATAAAACCTGCATGTTTCTTCTTCTTGTATCCAGAGCGAATGTCAGAGTTTACCTCGATGTTTCCTCGATCACCAGCAAACGTGACTTTGTAATCTGGCCTCTGACAGAAGCTGTTCAATAAGAGTCTGATGCTGATGATGACTGTTACACAGCTCACCCTGTTTGGCGCTCTGGTTTCTACAGACCTTAAATCTGTCTTCTAGAGCTCCTCAGATACTCACAGGAGCTCTGAGAGGCGAGTGAGACATGAAACACGTCTGGTCTGAATAGTTTCCCTCCTGAAAGACATAAGCACCGGTTACAAACCATCGTTTCTCATCATGCGTGTGTTGTTGATGTGTAAGAAGGTGCTGCTTGCAGCGTTAATGTTTTAGATAAATGATCCTGGAGAAAACCTTTATTTCACTTGTTCTTGAGTCATAAGCACAGAGGACAGAAAACGGAGAGTTATTCGTCTCTCTTCCCTCTCTGGGCTTCTGAAGTACTGAAAGTGAAAATGAGTGTTTTCCAAAACATCAACCTTTAAGTTAAATAAGATTCCTGGTGAACGAGGTAACCTGCAGCTTAATCAGCTGCCCAACAACGAGAGACTTTCTCCCGTTTACCTTTTATTTTCTCCTCATCCACCATCATCCATCCATCCATCCACCGAGTCATCGCTGTGCTCCCTCCATCCGTCGTTCACAACCGTCTGTCTCTTCCGCCTCTCACTTCCTCTCTCTCTCTCTCTCCAGGAACCCAGTGACTCCTCTCCCTCCCCAACATCCTCCTCCACCTTCTACTACCCCGACCAGGACCTGCTCCACCCACAACCCTCAGCGGGCCCTCGGCTTCGCGCTGGACTCCCACCAGCAGGAGAGCTTCCTGGGCCTGCTCCCGTGGAGGCTGAGCGGCGTCCCCTCCGTGATGATGCCCCTCCCCTCGGCGCGCTCCCGCCTCTCGCTGCAGGAGACGGTGCTGTCGCCACAGTAACGGAGGACCAGTCGCCGTGGAAGCGGCGCAGCGAAATGGGGTTTAATGGCGGCGGAGAGGAGGAGCTGAACGGTCGCACCGCTGAGAAATCTGACATGCAGATGTCCCTGATTTGATTTGATGATGATTGACAATCTCTAAAGGACACACACACACACACACACACACACACACACACACACACACACACACACACACTGAAAGGTGCTCTGTGTGCTCAGAAATTTATGTGTGCACATGTGGAGTAGGAACTTCTTCCTCTGCCGTCTCTTCCTTCACTCTTGTCTTCCCGGATATTATTTTACAAACAAACTGCTGACAAACAAAAACCCACGTTGTCATGCAAAGATGAACCGATGTGTGCTGTCGTACAGTGAAGCTTTAGATCTGTTTCAGTGGCTCATCGCACGGCGGTGGGCCTGGTGGGTTCGTGGTTCATGTCGGAGACGGACGAACCCGAGCTTGTAGTGGTGTCGTTTTCTACAGCAGCAGCTCCGTGTCGACGCTGCAGAGAGACTGACCAATCCAGAACCTCCGTTTGTTTTTAAGACGATCCAGCTTGATGTTAAAACTCTTTGATCCTAATTACCGTCTCTTCTTCTTCTTCTCCAGTAGAAACGTCGTCCTGTCAAACAAACGTTTTAGCGCTTTCGAGCTCCAGAGTCCTGATTCGCTGGCGTTTCTACGTCTGCACATTGTTTTCATCTTCTTCACAAACACGTTTCCTGCCGGTGCCGCACAGAATTGAGACCGAAGTCGTACATTTTCAAAAAAAAGAACCCGGATGTCATAAATTCTGTATGAAAAAATCTACAATTCTCTCTTTGATTAAAGTCACAAATTGACAAGAATAAATCTTGTTTCCTGTGCTCAGCACTTGAGGTGAAGTGGATCTGCGTGGAGCTTCAGCTTAGAGTTGAACTTTGGAGAATGAGCTCAGATTTAAAATGAGAACTCAACTTTCAACCTTAATCCCTATAAAATAACGTATACAAACATTTAGGACCGGAGATGCAGAGTTCTTCGCTGCTATCAATCTGCTTTATTTTAAAATGATCTGCATGAATTCAATAGCTTTCTAAATCATAGAAGATTTTAAATCTTTCAACTGAAGCAAAAACCTGATTTTGACCAAAGGATGAGGATCGACTGTTGGGTGACTCGTCCTCGTTCTGCTGAGCGCTCGCAGTGAAACCGCTCAAATGTTTCTGTGAAGTGTTTTCATTCACTCACCTCCTGCACGTTCAGCGCTCTTCTGTGACTCCAGCTGTTGATGTGTTTGTGTTGTTGGTTTGTTGATCTGCACATTTAGTTTCTTGTGATTTTGGAGCTGCAGGCGAGCAGAAGCTCAGCAGCTTCTTCTTCTGTGCTGTTGCCTGCGAGCTCTGCTGGTTGTGGGTGTTTTTAATGATCTGGTGTGCTTTTAATTTTGATGATTTATTATTTACATTGAGGGAAAACAAACTACATATATGTACTGATATGTATGAACACGTGTGCATGGACCCCCCCCCCCCTTCCATTGCTGTTCCCTGTGAGACGTACGTTGGGTGAAATGCCTGCATTGTTCTTTCTAAAGTTTAAACAGATGATGCAATGAGCTGTTCTGACCCTGTTTATTGTGTCCGTGATTCAAAGACCATGTGCTCTGTTTATTAAAGACTTTTGAACATTTAGTTTTACTGGAGTCCGGTGTGTTCTTTGCTAACGGGAGGATTGAGAACAAAGCAGCGGCTGGAGGGTTTAAATAGAGCAGATGTTTCTCATTTCAAATTCTGAGCCCATTGTTTAATTATGATTTGGTGATATTTGCACATATTTGGGTTGAGACAAAAACACAAAAAGGACTTCATAGGACGCACCTGTGATGAATAAACGGTAAATGCAAACTTGACTGAACCTAAAGAAAAGTCCTGAATATAACTGACTCTCAGCAGTAATATGGGTAGTGTTGAATAGGGTTGAGGGTTTGGTTCCTTCAGTG
This sequence comes from Melanostigma gelatinosum, assembly GCF_949748355.1. Lineage (NCBI taxonomy): Eukaryota > Metazoa > Chordata > Actinopteri > Perciformes > Zoarcidae > Melanostigma > Melanostigma gelatinosum. Next base: position 1,199,288 of record NC_136654.1, read on the forward strand.
AGGAGCAGGTCTGCGTGCGTTCTCCTGGCATCACTGTTTCCACATGTTGTAAATCTTCTCCCACACAGTACTTCATCTCTCAGGAGGTTTGTCCATTCCTCGTGCTCTTCCTCATCGGGTGGAGGCTCTCCAGATGAGCTCTCCAGATGAACTCTCCAGATGAACTCTCCAGATGAACTCTCCAGATGAGCTCTCCTGATGAGCTCTCAGATGAGCCCTCCAGATGAGCTCTCCTGATGAGCTCTCAGATGAACTCTCCAGATGAGCTCTCAGATGAGCCCTCCAGATGAGCTCTCCAGATGAGCTCTCAGATGAACTCTCCAGATGAGCTCTCAGATGAACTCTCCAGATGAGCTCTCAGATGAACTCTCTAGATGAACTCTCAGATGAACTCTCCAGATGAACTCTCAGATGAACTCTCCAGATGAACTCTCAGATGAACTCTCCAGATGAACTCTCAGATGAACTCTCCAGATGAGCTCTCAGATGAACTCTCCAGATGAACTCTCAGATGAACTCTCCAGATGAGCTCTCAGATGAACTCTCCAGATGAGCTCTCAGATGAACTCTCCAGATGAACTCTCAGATGAACTCTCTAGATGAGCTCTCAGATGAGCTCTCAGATGAGCTCTCCAGATGAACTCTCAGATGAACTCTCCAGATGAGCTCTCAGATGAACTCTCCAGATGAACTCTCAGATGAACTCTCCAGATGAACTCTCAGATGAACTCTCCAGATGAACTCTCAGATGAACTCTCCAGATGAACTCTCAGATGAACTCTCCAGATGAACTCTCTAGATGAGCTCTCAGATGAGCTCTCAGATGAGCTCTCCAGATGAGCTCTCCAGATGAGCTCTCCAGATGAGCTCTCAGATGAACTCTCCAGATGAGCTCTCAGATGAACTCTCTAGATGAGCTCTCAGATGAACTCTCCAGATGAGCTCTCCAGATGAACTCTCAGATGAACTCTCCAGATGAACTCTCTAGATGAGCTCTCAGATGAGCTCTCCAGATGAGCTCTCCAGATGAGCTCTCAGATGAACTCTCCAGATGAGCTCTCCAGATGAGCTCTCAGATGAGCTCTCAGATGAACTCTCCAGATGAGCTCTCAGATGAGCTCTCAGATGAACTCTCCAGATGAGCTCTCCAGATGAGCTCTCAGATGAACTCTCCAGATGAGCTCTCAGATGAACTCCAGATGAACTCTGATTTTTACATCTTTATTTGTTTGTGCTCAACTCGATCACGTCATTGTTTACCTGCTCTCTCTCTGATATGTTGCACTTCTGGCCACGTTGCAATCTGGGATCTTGTATATTCGACACAGAAGGTGGTGGAGTGGAGCTGTTCATGAGCATGATGGGTAGTGAAGAAGGCAAAGTTCAAATGAATGAACTGACCTGAAAGAAACCCGCGTTCATACATTTGTTGTAAAGAATTAAAAGATTTCCACTTCCGATGTGGGGAAGCGTGTTCTGGTTTCAGGGTTAAACTAAATCTCTTCTGGAGGAATTGTAAAGTCAAAACATCTGCAGTGGAAAAGACTTTGCACTTTTAAGTTCATGTTTTATTTTCATCAGACTGTGACGAACATGATAAAGCAACTTCACATGAACCAAACTTTTGAGACCAAAGTGAGAGTGTGACCCAAAGCACAGAGCGAGTTATAAAAGGGCAGCGTTACTGTCTACACACTGCCTTCACTTCATTATGTCACATCTGTTCTTCTCCAGCTGTTAGTCAGCGCCGTTCAAATATCCACAGAAATATTTCCAACATCAAGTTCAGTTTGTGTGGACCGCTGAGGCCTTCGAGAGGAACTCGCCGAAATAACCGTCAGTCATTCATTCCTGAGGGTGACGTCTCGTCCAGATGTTTCCTCAGATCAGAAAACATCACAGAGATCTTTAAACACAGTTTAGCTTCCGTTGCACTGAATTCGGTCAATCGTACAGAAATAAAGCGGGCTTGAACCCGAGGTGGTGCTTAAATGTTAGTGGGGTGAGAGAGTTGTGTTCAAGCTCCTCCAGGAAACGTTCACGTCCTTCAGTGACTTTCCTTTGAGTCTGTGTTGTTTACAGATGTGAAGATGTTCTAATTGGATTTGCAAGTTTTGAAAATCAACTCTTTTCGCTGTGGAAATACACGAACGTTTTGCAGCTGAGAATGAATCAAGTGAAATGAGAAACATATTTTGGACAGACAACACTGACATCACATCATCTGCCGAATGCATCGATGAAGCGCTGGTTCCTGTCAGACGCGCATCAACAGCTTGATTTCTGCTGACAAACCGCTCTGAACTTCTGAAGCACTTTCATGCTGCTCTGCAAACGTTTGTATCACTTTCTCAAATGACGCTGAGACGGTTTTAGGATCTCTTCACAGATAACAGAGACAGTGGGTCACTTCAGGCTCAGCCAAAGAGCTTGATCCAAAAGCTCAGAGCGCCACCGGTCATGGCTCTTCTGGAGCGAGCAGCTGTCAGTTGCTCATCGGCTGCCCGTCCTCGGAAAGAAGCTCTGGAAGCTCCGCAGAGGAGGTTTGAGTTGATGTGAGCATGTCAGCGAACGTTTAACTCAATATTCTGTTATTGCTGGTACTTTTTATTAGATGCATTACTACATAAATAATACACGACAAAATGTCCACATTTACAAAAGTACTATCATCATAACACATCACTTATTTGATGTATTTACTGGTTTATTTGAACGGGACAGTGCACAGAGTTAAAGCCAAAAGGCTATTTTTCATCTGTAGTCCCAAGAGGCAGATGTTTACAAAACAAACCTAAAAACAATGTAAGATTAAAGTTAAAAGGTGAAACAATATTGACACTTAATGCGTGGACAAACAATGAAAAAGGTTCGAATAACTGTTAAAATAGAAACATGGACTACAAACAGTATTATGCTGTCGCTGTTTAGAGACTAAAGAACATAAAAGCATACAGAGTATGTGGAATACATAAGTTGGCTTCCTTCCCTGGTGTAGTGTGTACTACACTTCGGCTACAACGTCTTTAAAAACATCTTCTTATTACTTTTCATGGGATCTTTTTCATGCAAACAGACTTATGTTGCAAAGATGAAGCGCGACATGAACCTAAATGTGAACTCAGATGAATCTTTGAGCACCGTGTGATTCGCAGCTCGTGCAGCTGATCGAGCGCATGGTCCTAGTTCAAGCTTTTGATTACCAAACTTTCAACAAATGGCAAAGCTTCAGAGGAGTAAAATGAAGCCAGACACAGAAGCTGCTGCAGCATTTCGTTCCTGTGAGCAGCTGTTATCGGTCGCGGTTGAAAGAATAGTCCAGCATTCTTTGGAAATATGCTTCATTACTTTCTTGCTGAGAGTTAGATGAGAAGGCCGACACCGCTGTCATCTCTGTATGCCAAATATGAAGCTGCTACCAGCAGCATGTTAGCTTAGCTTAGCATTGACAATGGAAACAGGGGGAAACAGCTAGCCTGGCACTGTTCAAAGGTCAAAAAAAGCACTTTTAAAGCTCATTGATCAACATGTTGTATCTAGTTTGATCCGTGCAAAAGACGATTCGTCAGCCCGCTGTGCAAAGTAACTCCCTGGTCTTGTCTCCGGGAAACCACAAAAGGAACTTCCAGGAACCTCATAGGAACTCAACTCTATACTGCGCTTCAACCGGAGGAACCAGGGTGCAGTTTAGGCACCAAACATGTTCCTTCTCTGGGTGTAGTACTGTTAAACAAAGAGCTTTAGTTTCGGTAGATGTGGGGGAAAAAACTAAAATGAACATTTAAAATGTCAAAAAGGTCCGATGTTGATTCATTATCTGTTTAAATTATGTTTTTATTCGCTATGACTTTGTCTACTTATCACACTGAACCAAACAGCTGACCTCACACATGGTACTTCCACCTCAGGTTCCGGTCAGGTCGTCCTGATCTCAGGCTGCTGGTGAAACAGGAAGCTCTTACACAACCTGTCATCTCCACCCTGTGATTTACATTCAGCGGTACACTTGATCAGCGCTGGGATCTCCTCCGTCGAATGAAGCCACCGCCACTCTCGGGCTCCGAGTTGACGTTTTAAAATGGGCCCCTGCTAATAGACACCAGAGAGGACCATGTGTTTCTTCACAGAGGAAGACTGAACCCAACCAGTGCTGCCAGTTGAGGATTTAAGAATGAGCCGTGATGCTGCCAGTGAGGACAACATGAGTCACTGGAGCCCCGCCGCTGTAAACTCAGCCCAAAAGCCTCGACATCAAAGGAAAAGCTGCTTTATTTGCTTTTAAGTGCAGCTGCATGAGTCGAACATAAATTGTTTGTACAATGTAAATGCCCTCAGCTGGACGTTTGTACAGGTTTTCCTTTTCCTCAAAAGATGTCGGTGTGAGTGACTTCTTTGGCAGTTTGCTCTGTCTGAAGAGGGAGATGCTGCCCAGAGAGAAGTCAGGTTAAGTCAGACCTGAAGAGGCAAGATGGACCAGAAACCATCGACCATACGGTTCAGGTCCGGTTGGGTTGAGTCCAGCTAACAACGCGGCGGAACGGAACCAGGAGCATTGAAACCACTGTTGTTTCTACTTCTTCTGTCGATCTGTTTCAGCTTGTTCGTCCTGATTTGATCTGAACGTCATTGTTTGTCTCGATTTAGACCAAAGTCAGCATCGGAGGCCTGATGTTTGTAAGGGAGGCGATTACAGTTCATACCTGAAAGCACAAACACGATGAGACTGAACGCTGCGGAGCCGCCCCGACACGAGGACTTCACTGGACTGTTTGGACGGATGGGAGGAGGCCTGAGTCATCCGAGACACACACACACACACACACACACACACACACACACACGCTGTGCACAGGCAGCAGACAGCTGCATGTTAACGCACGCCAACTCCAACTTTGTTGTTGTCTTTTTCATGCTCTCTATCCAACTCTGACACGCACATGCATAAATCAAAACGTTATTGCTGACTGACTCAACTCGAGTGGAATTAGATCACACACACACACACACACACACACACACACACACACACACACACACACACACGAATGATGAGCTGTCCAACTGACCCCGGACATGTGTCCCCTGAGACTGGAGCGTTTTTGTTCATTTATTGCCATATATATCCGTTCAATGTGAATTTCGTACTAATTGTACACGCATGACTCAAACATTTTTGAATTTATATTTCCAGAGTGAATCATGAACTTGCTCCAGAACGGCTTTAAATGAACTGTTTCCAAGAGGTCAAGAATAAACTTTGAAACTCAAATTTAAAAACGTTATTTTCAAACGTCTCGGGCTCGTTCATTCCAAGTTCACGTCCACGCAGCAGAGGGAGCGAACAGCACGAGGCCGGAGAGTGAGCTTTACACACATGAAGAGAACAAAAGCAGCACAGAGTGGATGATGAGTTTGGAAAGAAGGATGTAGAAGGCGGACAGAGGACTATTTTATCACATATAGTGATATAACATTGTCTTGGTGGCTAACAAGCATACACCCAATTCACATACAATTATATTGAAACAAACAATCCATGAATAAATAAGAGCAGGTGAGAAAAGCTGCATTGAAACGTGGTGACGTCTCTTCATTGGGTATTGCAGTGCGAATGAAAGAGTCTCTTTTTGGCCAGAGGTGCAGGGAAGCGGCTGCCAGATGTGAGCAGCTGAAAGGAGTGATGGAGGAGGTGTGGAGTGTCCTCAGCCATGAAGCCTGCCGTTCCTTTCACTGCATGACTGTAAAGGTCTGGGAGGTGGGTTGGAGGGGTGCGGGGGTTTCGGTTGCATGCTTGATGATTCTTGACTTGACTTAAACCTGCTGCAATGTTCCTGTTATTCTGTTAAAATGCCGGACATTCAAAACCTTAGCCTGCAGGAGGAACATGCACTGTTGAGCCTCTTTGTCTGCATGTTGTGTGAAGGACAGGTGATAGTCGGTACTTAGAAGATCTCGACCTGTTCCTCCTGACAGGTGAGTGAGGTGCAGTGAGAGTCACGTGACAGGTGGGAGAGTCTGAGGGCCTCTGGTGGATGGATGGAGGATCGCAGGGGTGTGAGGGGAAGTGATGAAGTGGATGGAGACAGGGACCGAGGGACAGACATGGTGAGATCTATCATTGTCATTCAGATAATGAATTAAGACATCCAGAGACAGCTCTGTTGATAAACAGAAACAGTAAATCAGTAAATCACATCAGTGAGCTGTAGAGTGAACTGTTGTGAGGTTTTAGTGATGGAGCGTCCTGCAGTGTGTCTGAGTCAACCTCGAGGTTTTAATTCATTTCTTATTGTCGTAGCTTGAGCTTGTTTTCGTTATCTGGTGGATTTAATAAACTGCATATCAATAGATTTAATACACTGCATATCAATAGATTTGCACGCAGCTGACTGATGAATGTACAGAACATGTACTCTCAAGTGACTTTAAAGTAGCACATGAAGAGAAAAACATTTCAGAACGTGCAGTTACTGTCCACCATGCACGGCTTACACCACATACACCCCCCCCCCCCCCCCCCCCGACAGACGTCACACGCGCCCTCCAATCGCCTCCTGTGTTTATCCGGCAGCTCTTATAAACCGGGACAGCCCGACACTGAAGTTCCAAACCACATCAGTCAGTTCTCTGACCTCCGCTCTGCATCCCACTTTGACTCTCACAGACTATCACCGAGCATTGCATTTCAATTTGAACTCCAGCTCCCGGTCTTTTCTTCCAGAGTCTTTCTGGCTCTCCCGCCATGAGTCTCCGGTTCGTCCTCTGCGTAATGGCCCTGCTCCTCTGCCCGCATCGCATCGCCGGGTCGAGGATAGCCAAACGTTTCGCAATCGGCTGCTCTGAGAAGTGCGACAAGTCCAAGTGCGCGCCGATCCCCGCAGACTGCTTGGCCGGTGACGTGCTGGACCGCTGCGACTGCTGCCCGGTGTGCGCGTCCGGCGAGGGCGAGCAGTGCGGCGGCACCGGACACCGCGAGTGCGCCGAGGGGATGGAGTGCGCGGTGACCGACGGCGTGGAGGTGTCCGCCACCGTGAGGCACAGGGGGAAAGCCGGCGTGTGCTCCTGCACCAGCTCCGACCCGGTGTGCGGCAGCGATGGTGTCTCGTACCGGGACGTCTGCGAGCTGAAGCGCGTCAGTAACCGCGCGATGAAGCTGCAGCAGCCACCGGTGATCTTCATCCAGAGAGGAACCTGCGAGGAAGGTGAGAGCTGTGTGTGTGTGTGTGTGTGTGTGTGTGTGTGTGTGTGTGTGTGTGTGTGTGTGTGTGTGTGTGCGTGTGTTTGTGTGTGTGTGTTTGTGTGTGTGTGTGTGTTTTGAACTTGGGTGACCTCAGCAGCAGCTTTCTTCTCCTCCATCTGTTCATCAGAGTTGTCAAACATCCTCAGATCTTCCAAATAATCCATTTTCTAATGAGCTTTTGTCTTAATTGACACATTCATGGAGCAATGTAAAGTTTAGATCTGTGTTTCTGAGCTGAGATAACTGAGTAAGTTATCCTGTGACTGTCAGTTGTGGCCGTTCAGTAAATGTGGGTTCAGCTTTAATTCACAAACCTCAGGGTAACCTCTGCTTCTATACATTCGATGCACAATCAGCAGCATGTCAGTGGTTTCACAGCAGGCTTCATGCAGATTGAATGCGTTTCATCAGAACTTAAAGCTGTTTCCTGCCGTCTGTCGATGAAGATCTCCTCCTCTTCCTCGCTCTGTCTCTCTGGCATCTGTCCATTTACTGATCAGTCAGATTTGCATCGGCGCCTCACACTGCACCAAACTCTGAAGCTGGGGTTGTTTTTCCTCCCTCTCTCTCTCTCTCTCTCTCACACACACACACACACACACACACACACACACACACACACACACACACACACACACCTCTCTCATCCTCTTTCCTCCCCTTCCATCTATAATCTCTCCAGGAAAAGGACAGATGAAGGAAGAGGAGACAGAGGAGTTTGCTTCTCCTCTGTCTCCTTCTTCCTCTCCTCTCCTCTTTCTGTCCATTCATCTCATCTCCTTTCCTTGCACGTCTTATACTCCCTCACTTTCTCTCCTTTCCTTCCCTTCTCTCCTTGTTGCTAATTTACTCTCGTCCTATCTCTAATATGTCCAACCAAGAGAGAGTGACCGGATTGTCCCATCGCCTCTTCTGAGGACTTCTTCAGCACGTTATCAAGTCTTCAGTGATGATTCATCTCTGGAGCCGATTGGCTGATTGTGTAACTTCTGCAACAGACACAGATCTGAGTCAATCGAAGTTATTTCACCAGATTTGAAGGGATCCTTTTATGGATTTTTTATTATTTCTGCTTGCTGTCCAGTCTTGTGAGCTCTTTGTCAGATTGACAGGCTTGGATACAGAATCAACAAAACACGGTTGCACGGTGACTCAACTGTGTCAGGAAGTGGAGGAATGTTTCCCAGTTCAGGCTCGTCCAGCTCGTAATGAGATTCCACATGAAGTTCAAAGCGTGGTGTCGTTTGGTTTCTGGTGGATGGAATGTTTGAGCTGCTTTCAGGAGACAAAGTTTTTGTGTTCGCAACAAAAAGCTTCTCAGCCAACTTGTAAGTGTGGAACTATCATCAAAAGACAACCCGTCCGTTCTTAGAGTTGATTGTTGCAGAGACAAACCAGGCTGCAGATATATAATGAATGACCAATGAATCAGCTTCTTTTTCTTCTATATTAAAGAATAATAATGCTGTTCTACTTTATCTTTCCTGTTATTTACACATTGCATGAAAAGACCAAGCAAACTGTGTTAGTCCGTCTCCTCTACCGGTGGATCGGTCCATTGTTTTGAACTTGATGGTGCATTCAAGGACACTGACATCTGAGCGCAGATTAGCAAACGTACCTGCTGCAGCTTTATTCACTGAGTCACTGCAGAATGGACCTTTTTCAGTCTGTTACCGACACCTGCAGTGTGTTTCTCCGCTCGTCTGACTGGCTCCATTCAGTTCACTTCAAAGCTGCAGCAGCATGGCGCACCACTAATCCTCCAGCCAAACACACACACACACACACACACACACACACACACACACACTTTTTTTTTGTTTGTAACAATAACAGAATACACATCATTTATATGCACTAAGAGCTGCAACGATGAGTCCATCGACTCTTGCATAATCTGCAACTATTTTGAATATTGATTAATTGTTAAAGTCATTTCTACAGAAGGGTTTTTAGCTACAGCAGCTCTCACAGAGACAATAAGTAGATATGAGATCAGCCCATTGATCAAAATCAAAAACGATAGATATGCCTAAAAATGAACTCCTCGTTGTTGACATGTTCCTGTTACCTTGGTGTTGTCTTTGTTCTGTGGTGCAGAGTACAAAAGCACTGGAACCCTGATTCACTCCGTGTTTAGCGGCGTTGACGAGCCGCTGGCTGCCAGCAGCCATCATCTGCTGATTGGTTGGTCTGAACGCTGCAGTGTTTCTAACTTGAGTTCATAACGAGTCCAAAAAATACTGTGTTTCTGCACCAAGAAATGTTGGCGGAATGCAAGTGACAGAGAACACAAGGCATTGTGGGTATCAGGAGATGGGGTGCAGTTCCCCATGTTTAGAAAGCCAACAGGTGAATGCTGAAGTGCAACACACCTGGTGGAACAATGCTGGCTGCCAGAGAGACAGAGGAAGAAGTGACGGGAAACACGTGAAAGTTGTATCATGATGCACCATGATCCTGTTCAGTATTACCCGAATGTCTCTACATCATTCTGCTCTGATGACACATGTTGTTGACACCAACACACACGGATGAGAGAGTGAGAGAGTCTCCTGACTGGTCCCTGCAGGTCGGAGTGGGAGGGACCAGTGAAATGAGAAAATAAAATAAAGATGTTGTGAAACCAAGTTGGGGTTATGTAAGGTGATGCATGGACTGGTAACCCCCCCCCCCCCTGTTATCCCGCTGTATCTTTCGAGGCTCTGAGTCATTTCCTTTGTTTTATAAGCATCGCTGAGAACAGACAGTCTGCAGCTGCTCTCAGACAGTTCGTATACTGCACTCCACATCTGGAGCTGGTTTAACGCGACGTTATGCACGACGATTGACGGCACGTTTGCCACATACAGACATTTTATCTTACCTGGCAACACGAGCCGGTCTCTATGGGGTCAATACGGTTTGAGAGAGTACAACACATGATTGACTCCCAGTACCGGTGCTGCTGCTGAGCAAAACCCAAGTTATCATGAGGTCTGCCATGGGAATGCTTTCTGTGTGTGTGTGTGTGTGTGTGTGTGTGCGCGTGTGTGTGCGTGTGTGTGTGCGTGCGTGTGTGCGTGTGTGCGTGTGTGTGTGTGTGCGTGAGAGATGCAGTTCATTGACGGTATGTTTTCCCTCCTTCAGGTCAGCAGAACCCCGACAGTCTTCGTTTAAAGTACAACTTCATCGCTGACGTGGTGGAGAAGATTGCACCTGCTGTCGTTCATATTGAACTGTACCGCAAGTAAAACGACCACCTGACGATTCTAACAATGATCTGGTGACATTTGTGTTTTTTAATTCAAATATTAGATGGATCGTCATTCAATTTGTTACCAATAAGAATGAATATCTTCCTCAGGCTGCATTGTAATAACTTTGGTGATCGCCTGAATTGAATCTTCTTTATGTCTTCACTTGGTTCCTCTCAACCTGTAGTTCAGTGTATGTTTAGTTTTGAGTGAACATGAGTTCCTGTGATTGCTGGCCTCTCATAACTCTTTCTGCTCAGGATGATCTTCTCAAAGCGGGAGGTGGCGGTCGCCAGCGGTTCTGGGTTTGTTGTGTCTGAAAACGGACTCATTGTCACCAACGCCCACGTGGTGGCCAACAAGAACCGGATCAAGGTACGCAGAGCAGTTTCACAGCCGTCGAGACAATATGCAGATTATGTTTTTCTGATAAATGGTATTTTAATCTTGTAGGTAATTTCTCATATTTATTGTTTTCCAAACGTGTCCACTTCATGACGTTTGTTTCGTGGTTGAAACAAACATTGTCAGTGATGATGAGCTTCAGTATGCCTCTGCATTTAATTCATAAAACAACCAAAGAATATCAAATGAAGTGGCAGTTTATCAGAGGAAAGGCTGGTGCTGAGTGAGATCACGTTCTTTACTGCTTCCTCCAGGTGGAGCTGAAGAGCGGAGCGACATTCGACGCCAAGATCAAAGACGTGGACGAGAAGGCCGACATCGCTCTGATCGAGATCGATGCACCGGTGAGCAGAGACGATGGATGGATGGTTCTTATTGCTGTTTTTAATTTACTTATAGAGACTTCACCTTTGACCTTCTATCTGTATTCAGCGTCAGCCTCTCCGTCCATCACGCTGGATGTCTTAGACGTCACTGATGATCATTTCCTCAATGACGTTTCTCTTTCTTCTGAAGTCTGCAGACGTTTTTGTAGTTGGTACTAATGAGGTTCCTTGCTTCATCCCAGAGATATTTGGCTGCTGCAGTGTTTATTTATGTGTCCGATTTTTATTTTCATCTGGAATGATTCATTTAATTTATTTGCTCATCCATTTGCTGTCCAAAAATCGTCATAATCTCTGATTTATGACAAAACGTAAGAGGAGAGTTGAAATGCAGCATAAAATAGAGACGTGTGTTTTTAATGATATGCAAGAAACCACTCGGTTTCATCCTTCCATCTTATCTTCTCTTTCTTGGTGCTGTTTCATGATGCAGCTCTCTAGAAACCGCCGCCCTCCTCTCCTGTTAAAAGCTCCTCTCATCTGTCTGCTTCTCTCCTTTTGATTTTCCAAAACAGAATCAAGTATTTATTGCTTTTTTGGAAAGAAAATGTCTTTTATGTTTTCCTGAGCATCCCCTAAATGGAAAGCCATCTTTTTATTTTCGCTCAGTGCTATTTGAGGCGCCTCAGCAAAATAATCTCATGACTCATGAAAGCCGATATCAGCGGGTCAGGAGACAGAGGGGAACTTTCATGTGGGTTCATCTCAGTTGTTTGTCTTTTGACGCAGCACAAACAGCACGTATCATATGACACAGAAAACTCAAGAATACACTGAACTGTTCTTTGCCTCCTCCGGTCTGTGGAGGGCCGGTTCAGACCTGCTGATGCATCCAAACACAAACTTCCTGTCTGCCATCTTGATCTGCCATCAGTGGAAAGCAGGGGTGTGTGTGTGTGTGTGTGTGTGTGTGTGTGTGTGTGTGTGTGTGGTGAAGATGCTTCCACAGACAAACACACAAAAGAACGCAAACATCCCCACAAGCATAAAATAATGTCATCTGTCCAAAGACTGTTTGAGCAAAAACGTCAATTTGCCAAATAACAAACAAGTTACAAATGGTGTTTTGGTTTTGTAATTTGAATTCAATAATTAAGGATTAGTTTTGGACATGATTGAACTCACTTTAATATTAAAATGTTGTGGAGTCTATATGACCCACACACACACACACACGAGGTGCTGGTCATGTACAGATGTGTTGAGCATACCTGAATGTTTTTGGACATTCTTTTCCTGCAAGTCCATCAAACTGAGAAACAGAGAGATTCAGTTTGCATGTCGTCTTCATTGGTTGTCTGGAAATGTCTTCATCGCTCCACAGCTGCCCAGATGTGAAGCACATTCACATCTGTCTCATCTTTCATTTCATTCTCTCTCTCCCCTCTTACCTTGTTGCTCCTTCCTTCTCTTTCTCCCTGACTATATTTCCCTCCCGTCTCTCTTACTAAACCAAAAGTGGGTCAGAGTGTTCGGGCTTGTTACTTAACAGAAGAAATGGGCAAAACATGTGTAACAAACACACAGAGAGACAGACAGAGAGACAGAGAGACAGACAGACAGAGAGAGAGAGACAGAGAGACAGAGAGAGAAATGCAATTCTACTTATGTTTACTTTAACAGATTATTACTCATGAAAAGTCTTTACTAGGCTCTTTACGTCCAGTGCCAACATAAACTGAGTGTGTGTGTATGTGTGTGTGTGTGTATGTGAGTGTGTATGTGTGTGTGTACGTGTGTGTGTGTGTGTGTATATGTGTCTGTGTGTGTATGTGAGTGTGTATGTGTGTACGTGTGTGTGTGTGTGTGTATGTGAGTGTGTGTGTGTGTGTATGTGTGTGTACGTGTGTGTGTGTGTGTGTACGTGTGTGTGTGTGTATGTGTGTGTGTGTACGTGTGTGTGTGTGTGTGTACGTGTGTTTGTCTTTGTATCCCGGTGGGGACTTTGACCTGACTGCACACAGACCCATGGGGACTCGTGTCACCGTGGGGACAAAAACTGAGGTCCCCACCGGCAAACCCCTCCTACAAGCTTCAGAACAGTGTCTAGACATGCCCCATGTAGTTTTCTCAGAAGTCCCCTGGAAACCATTTTCAAGAAAAAAATGTGTGTGTGTGTGTATGAATGCTCCCCTAGTGTATACACACTAGTACTGCAGTCCCCATGAGGTAGGCTGTTCTTGAAGTGTGTATCGCTGTTTGTCCACTCTCTGTTGCCCCCTATTGGTCAAAGGTAGTATTACAGTTTGGGAATACACTTTAAATGTGTCTTTTTGACCAAAGATAAGCATGAATGAAATGCTACATTTGATAAAAAAGAAATATATGTATAAATACACAAATACTTAATATTAATATTGATATTATTTATATTGCTATAGTTTTTTAAAAATTTGCATAAAAACAACGATAACCATAATGTATATTGTCTATATATTTCTCATGTAAAATGCCTGTTTTAAGTTTCTTCCATACAATTGTAATGATATTTTACCACAATTCATTATCTCATCATTGATATTATTGACAATAACAACAACAATTATAATAATAGTCTATATTTGATTTATTTTGCCATGTCAGAGGTGTAAGATCAATAAGGTCTTGTTTTGTTGCACTGCTTTTTTAAAGCTAACTTTTAAACAGTGCTCACTGTTCAATGACAATGATATTGATGATAACAGACAAATGCAGGTTTAGAGTTGTATCCATAAACATAAAATAGGAGTAGAAAAGACATTTTCCTTTAAATCAATACAGCAGGATGGTTTGAGGGGCGGCCATTTTCATGTGTACACTTACTATTGCAATCGTTATATTAGGCTAATCTCCGTGTAAACTACATATGGCAAGTTGCGGACTCACTGAGGAGAGGTTTTGCAGTAATGACTGAAAAGACAAGGGGAGTAGTAACATCACAAAGCATAGAGAGTCGCAACTTAATGCTTCATCCACACACTCTTGTACAGCGTGGGAAAGCACATTGATATAGCCAGATGCCGTTCTTGAAGTCGGAGAAAAATAAGTCCCATTACTCCCATTATTCATTCACTTGTTGGCGTGTGTGTGGGCTGGTGTCAGCAATGTCTTGCTCCTTATGTATTTATGTTTTATGATTTTGGACTCTACAAAATTAATTTAATTATTTATTTATTATATCTTTAAGCATGTTATAGCATTCTGTGTCAGTTTTTGATTTGATTGTTCTATTATTATACTATTCAAATGCTATGCATCTTCTATAGTAGGTCTATAATACGCCAACTGAAACAGTATAGGGTTACGGTGGTGTGCTTGTATATTTACCCATAGTGTTAATACTTAAAGTGCTTTCCTGTTATTTGTAGCCTATAGTATCACTCTAAAACATATTTTACTGTACGATGCCTTCAGCCTGAAATCAACAGGGTGTGAGCTATTTATTCAGGTTTTAGGAGCAGCATATCAGACAGGATATATTACGCAGCAGGATAAAGAGTCGTGAATTTCTACATTGAATAAAATATACTAGGATAGTTTGGGTTTGGTTGTCCTCCAAGGATATTTGAATATTTTTGACTTAAAGTATGCAATTTGACATCATTTTGGACCACTATTACGACCATAGATAACGCTGCAAAAGCTAAAAAATAAACTTTCTGTATAGGGAGTTAGGGCGAGGGACTGTTAGACCCAGCGATGCTGCTGGCCACCAGCCCGCTGTTGTGACCATCTTCTGTAACTAGTGAAGCATTTAAGCATAGTGGAATTAGCAAGCTAGCTAACTAGCCAGTTGTCTAGTTTGCTAGCCAGCTTGCTAATTTAACAATGCTTGAATGCTTCTCTATTTACAGAAAATTAGCCACCCAAGTTGCTACTCATCTGGCTGGTGCTGAAAGTGGGCCCTTCTACATTTCACTCTTTGGTGTACCATGATTTATTTTTCGCACCAGCAGTTCTCACAAGCAGCTGCGAGCTCATAATGCTTTTCTGACCTCTTCATATCAGTTTCTCTGGATGAATCATGATGGCAATTCATAACAGTGCAGTGCCAGTGTTTTTGCACCGTGCTTAAGTATGCTTAGTATGATTTTACAGGGCAAACATTTCCAGAAGAAACAAAAGGTCAGACAAAGCCTGTGATACATGTAAATAATGGAATAACTCCCTGCCTGCTCAGGAGAAAGATAAGCTACCTAGCTCAGTAGCTAGCCATCTATCTCTGGAGCTAAGTCTGCTCTCTTCCAAGCTGCAACAACACTTAGCCACACAGACGTGCGTTGTCATTATAACAACTAACTCTTCAATAGACCACGGAAAACCGTAAAATGTATTTCTATGGTGGCACCCCTTGTAGCTAGCAAAGCTCATTGTAAGTTGTTTTGTAACAACTAGCTATATGGTGGCTACAGGCCTCATTTTTTAACTCTTACTTTGAATATTCCCGTGGTGACCTTCTGATCTAATGCATGGAATCTGAGGATAAAACTCTCTTGCGCACAACACTATATATATACTATAGGAAGAACTTGGAGCAACATTGCATTGGGGTAAGGATAAAAACCCTGACTTTTTGTCCCGCCCTTCCGGACTGCCGAGTTACGATTTTCCAAAGTTCTGTACAGTTTCCCGTAGTGATTTATGGCATTTTGCAATCATTTGGCTTAAATAGACGTTCAGTTAATACCTAGAAAGCAATGGGCTAGCATGCTGACAATTTCACAGTAATTAAATCTTTCCACATAGATTGAGTGGTATGAAAATCAATGGGAAATTCCGTACACCTTTCCTGTAGTAATTTATGGCATTTTGACTTTATCTTGACTTTATTTGGCCTAATTTCCCCAGAAAAGAGTGGGCTAGGAGGCTGACATTTTCACAGAAATTCAAGCTTTGCCCATTCATTAAATGGTATGAAAATCAAGTGGAAATTCCATACACTTTCTCCATAGTGAACTATGGATTTTTGACCTAAGTCGGCCTAAATTTGCATAGAGAACAACGGGCTAGGACCCTGAAATTTCCACAGCCAGTCGACCTTTGGCCAAAGACCACGTGGTATGAAAATCAAGTGGAAATTCCATACACTTTCTCCATAGTGAACTATGGATTTTTGACTTAAGTCGGCCTAAATTTGCATAGAGAACAACGGGCTAGGACCCTGAAATTTTCACAGCCAGTCGACCTTTGGCCAAAGACCACGTGGTATGAAAATCAAGTGGAAATTCCATACACTTTCTCCATAGTGAACTATGGATTTTTGACCTAAGTCGGCCTAAATTTGCATAGAGAACAACGGGCTAGGACCCTGAAATTTTCACAGCCAGTCGACCTTTGGCCAAAGACCACGTGGTATGAAAATCAAGTGGAAATTCCATACACTTTCTCCATAGTGAACTATGGATTTTTGACTTAAGTCGGCCTAAATTTGCATAGAGAACAACGGGCTAGGACCCTGAAATTTTCACAGCCAGTCGACCTTTGGCCAAAGACCACGTGGTATGAAAATCAAGTGGAAATTCCATACACTTTCTCCATAGTGAACTATGGATTTTTGACCTAAGTCGGCCTAAATTTGCATAGAGAACAACGGGCTAGGACCCTGAAATTTTCACAGCCAGTCGACCTTTGGCCAAAGACCACGTGGTATGAAAATCAAGTGGAAATTCCATACACTTTCTCCATAGTGAACTATGGATTTTTGACTTAAGTCGGCCTAAATTTGCATAGAGAACAACGGGCTAGGACCCTGAAATTTTCACAGCCAGTCGACCTTTGGCCAAAGACCACGTGGTATGAAAATCAAGTTGAAATTCCATACACTTTCTCCATAGTGAACTATGGATTTTTGACCTAAGTCGGCCTAAATTTGCATAGAGAACAACGGGCTAGGACCCTGAAATTTTCACAGCCAGTCGACCTTTGGCCAAAGACCACATGGTATGAAAATGAAGTGGAAATTCCATACACTTTCTCCATAGTGAACTATGGATTTTTGACCTAAGTCGGCCTAAATTTGCATAGAGAACAACGGGCTAGGACCCTGAAATTTTCACAGCCAGTCGACCTTTGGCCAAAGACCACGTGGTATGAAAATCAAGTGGAAATTCCAAACACTTTCTCCACAGTGAACTAAGGATTTTTGACATAAGTCGGCCTAAATTCGCATAGAGCACAACGGGCTAGGACCCTGACATTTTCACAGCCAGTCGACCTTTGCCCACAGATTAAATAGTGCGAATATCAATTGGAAATGGACTGTGTTTATTTCACCCAACAGAAAGGATTCGAACCAAATGACACTTATCTTCCCAAGTGGCCGAAAGCCAGTTTACACCAGTCTTTTCTCTAACTTTTTATACTTTAAAACGGGGTAGAGTTTTGAATCCTTTTCTCCTTCAAAGAGGGGCTCGTCACCATTACATACCTATAATCTGGACGTCGTAACTGCAAGTTAAGGTCCCCAAAAACAGCCACAAAGGGCTTAATTGGGGCCTTAATCCCTTATATTAGTGGATTTTTTGACATATGCAAGAATGGCCATAACTTCTCAAATATGGATCCCAGAACCCACATATTGTGGACACACATTGTGGACTAGGCCTACAATAGGATCACCTGAATAAAATCCCTCTAGATTATCTAGAAAAGATTTTTGCCTGTATCAAACTCCGACTTCAGCATGGGGTACACGTCCCTAAACTGTACACCCTGTCGCACTCTTGGTGAGATTAGACCAACTTTTACTTCTGAAGATGTCAGAGCCCTGCTTTTTTAATATGTTGTAGACAAGCCCCAATGAGGCACATTCAAGTTGGATGGGACTCCCTAGCACTTAGCATGCCTGCGCGGGAAGAGGGGCAGTTGGCCTACATTTGAATGGGGCATTTTGAACGATAAAATGAATGGAAAGTGATTACCCAAACGGCCCATCCTTCAACTAGTCATAACTTCTCACAACATGGTTGAATTTGATGGGATATTATGAACTGGGTAAACTGGGTGAGATGGGTGAACTGGGTGAGATGGGTGAACTGGGTGAACTGGGTGAACTGGATGAGATGGGTGAACTATGGATTTGTCACCGAACTCGGCCCAAATTCCCATAGAAAGCAATGGGCTAGGACCCTGAAAATTGAACGGTCAGTCGACCTTTGGCCGATGACCATGTGGTATGAAAATCAAGGGGAAATTCCAAACACTTTTCCCATAGTGAATTATGGATTTCTCACCGAACTCGGCCCAAATTCCCATAGAAAGCAATGGGCTAGGACCCTGAAAATTGAACGGTCAGTTGACCTTTGGCCAATGACCATGTGGTATGAAAATCAAGGGGAAATTCCAAACACTTTTCCCATAGTGAATTATGGATTTCTCACCGAACTCTGCCCAAATTCCCATAGAAAGCAATGGGCTAGGACCCTGAAAGTTTAACAGTCAGTCGACCTTTGGCCAAAGACCATGTGGTATGAAAATCAAGGGGAAATTCCATACACTTTCTGCGATGGTACACTTTCTGCTATGGTAAACTCCGTACACGTAGAAATTACGGCCTTTTGACTCAATTCTGCCTAAAGACACCTAGAAAACAATGGGCTAGGAGGCTGAAATTTTCACATTAAGTCAACCTCTGCCCCAAGATGAAATGGTCTGAATATCAACGGGAAATTCTGTACAGTTTTCCCATAGTGATTCATGGCATTTAGCATTTATTTGGCTTAAATAGACGTTCAGTTAATACCCCTAGAAAGCAATGGGCTAGCACGCTGAAAATTTCACAGTCAGTCGGCCCTTGGCACCAAACCACGTGGTATGAAAATCAATAGGAAATTCGGTACACTTTTCCCGTAGTAATATATGGCATTTTTCTTCATTTTAAAGTTATTTGGCCTAATTACCCCATAAAACAATGGGCTAGGACCGTGAAATTTTCACAGTCATTCCATCTTTGCCCCATCGTTAAATGGTATAAAACTCAATGGGACATTCCAAACACTTTTCCCATAGTGAACTATGGATGTCTCTACCCAGATGACACTTATGTTCCGACATGGCCTTCAACAGTCTTTTCTCTCAAAATGTCCACTTTAATTTAAAGTAGAGATTTGATTCATTTTCTCCTTCAAAGAGGGGCTCGTCACCATTACACACCTATAATCTGGGCCTCGTAGCTGCAAGTTAAAGTCCCCAAAAACAGCCCCAAAAGTCAAAATTGAGGCATATGACCTCATCTTTCGGCCTGTTTTGGCAAGTGAGAAACGGGCCATTAAATCGTAGTGAAAGGTTGGAACTGCCTGATTTTTGCATAAATCAGTCGCCTGTGATAAGGTGATGCAGGATCTAAAGCGAGATATCTGTAGAACCTTGGGAAAGCTAACTTCCGGTAGCAGCATGCTAACGACTTGAATCCAATTGAACCTTGAAGAGGGTCCTGTTTTGTCCATCATATGTGAATTTCATCAAAGAAGGCCATTGACAAGTGTTTTAAAATTGATCAATATTAAAAAGTGGTCACAATCCAGATTTTACCAGTCTTTTCTCAAACTTTTTATACTTTAAAAAGGGGTAGGGTTTTAAATCCCTTTCTGCCTCAAAGAGGGGCTCGTCACCATTACACACCTATAATCTGGGCCTCATAGCTGCAAGTTAAGGTCCCCAAAAACAGCCACAAAGGGCTTAATTGGGCTCAATTGGGGCCTTATTCACTTATATTTTGGCATATGCAAGAATGGCCATAATTTCTCAAATATGGGTCCTAGAACCCCCAGATTGTGCACACACATTGTGGACAAGGCCTACAATAGGACCACCTGGAAAAAATCCCTCTAGATTATCCAGAACAGATTTTTGCCTGTATCAAACTCAGACTTCAGCATGGGGTACATGTCCCTAAGCTGTACACCCTGTCGTACTCTTGATGAGATCAGACCATCTTTTACTTCGGAAGATGTCAGAGCCCTGTTTTTTTAATATGTTGTAGACAGGCCCCAATGAGGCACATTCAAGTTGGATGGTACTCCCTAGCACTTAGCATGCCTGCGCGGGAGGAGGGAATTGGCCTACATTTGAATGGGGGATTTTGCCAGGATAAAATTTATGGAAAGTGATGACCAACTGGCCCATCCTTCAAATAATCATAACTTCTCACAACATGGTTGAATTTGATGGGAAATTGCTTGGCAACATTCCCCTTGATGACTTGAATAGGAAAATATTGCGGAAAAATCTGCAGACCCTCTGGAATGCTATCTCCTGTTAGCAGCATGCTAATGACTTGAATCTAATTGTACCTTGAAGAGGGTCCTCTTGTGTCCATCATATGTGAACTTTAGCATAAAAAGCCATTTACAAGTGTTTTTATTGCACCCAACAGAAACAGCAACATGTACACATCATTAACAGTCTTTTCATAATATGTTAGTTAAATACACATATAAATACTTCTGTTGAATACAATGGCTTGTAAATAGTTGTAGTTTCTATTTTATGAATATCAATGGTTGTATAATTTTTTAACAGTTCAAAAATGCTTCTATTACTTAACTTCATTAGAAATGCTTGTTTCATTTCAATGTCCTTTTTTAATTGAATTTTTTTTTTACATACTTTATACTAAATTCTAGTTGAGCAATAAAGTCTCAACTTAAGCAGGTATTTTATGTAATCCTTCCGTTTTAGTAATTACTATTACCTGTCTAAGTTATTAACAACGGCTGCAGACCAGGCCGAGCCTCAGAGCTCCCTCATGCTGATCGTGACCGAAGGAGTGGGGGATGGGTGAGGTTACGGTGGGGACAGTCAATGTCATGTTCTGTGTAAAGTACCTTAAGTTTCATTGCTGACATTACACAAAACCTGACGTTTACCATCATCATGGGGACCATGGCGTGGCCCCTCCCCCATCAGTGCATGCGCCCGTGGAGAGGTGACTCACTGCCTCAGACTGTCGAGCGGCTCCACACACATGTAACTTGACGGGCTAGCTGTGGAACCTGGATGGAAATGGTAAGTTTTTAATTATTGTCCTTGCTCCTAATGTTGGTACATGTACTGCCATATAAAAAGAGCTGTTGCAATGTGCTGGAAGTTAACCGAGATGGACAGCTAATATTAGCTAACACTAAGCTAACATGTGCAGCTAGCATGTGCAGCTAACAGAGCTGTGAGTGGAGCTGGGTCTGGATAAAGGTGGAGGTGGGTCTGGATAAAGGTGGAGGTCTGAACTAGGGCTGGGCGATATGGCCTAAAAAAAAAATCTCCGATTTTTTTACAAAAAATCCGATTCACGATTTAAATCGATTTTTTCCCCCACAAATTTTTGCAGATGACAGAAGCTGTTGAAAACATTTTTTTATTTTATTTTGTGATGATTTTCCCTCGTAGGTTGATAAAAATAAAGTGCAAACAAAACCTGAACATTGTAGAAAGGTGCCTGTAGTATACAAAAAGTATTTGGTCACTCTTTTGTTTCCCTGAATCATTTAAATATAAAATTAAATTAAACATAACATTAAATGGCATTAAATAGTAGCCTTCCATTGTAAACAACTGTGCAAATGTAACTTTTTACACTAAGCTTTTCTAACTGAATACACTGATACAAACACAGCATGAAATAAAATGTATGTGACCCTTTAACATTCACATTTTCAAAAGTGCAACATCTGATCTAACATCAACATAACATATTTTGCACAGTAAATAAGTGCATGTAAACAAAATCAAGTGCATTCACAACATAACCAACAGTATTAAACAGTAGTGCATGTTTTTTCTAAATATTTTTTGCCAGGAAGACGGCATCGCTTGTGCTCCCGCGGTCCTGCTCCCTGCTCAGGGCGCAACGCTTCTCCCACTCGGCGGCATGCCTCTGTTTGAGGTGCTGCATTAAATTTGTTGTGCTGCTTGATTTTGTAGCAATAGCTTTTAGACAGACCTTACATCGTGGTGCTGTTTGTTCGGTGTCAGATGACATGAACCCGAACCATTTCCAGACCACCGAAGACACATTCTTCCCTCTCTTAAGAACGAGAGCTTCACTGCTGGCCGCCATTGTTTTCGTTTGTAAACAATGCGCGCGCACTCAACTACGGGAACCCAACGGGGGGGAGGAGTGGGGGCGATTTTCTCGATTTTCAATAAAACACATCGCCTTAAAGCACACATTCGAATTAATCGATTAAATCGATTTATCGCCCAGCCCTAGTCTGAACAGACGTGAGTGCAGCTTCCTGCTGTCACAGTGTTTTAACACATTGATATTCAGGCTAAATGTAGCCTCTGCTCCAAGGAGATGAACTACAGCAACAAGGGCTCACATGTCCTCTCATCACACTGTTCACTGTTTCGGGCTTGTCACCTTTTTCACTCATGAGTTTGCAGGTATGCGATCTGAGACCAGCCTACCGTTAACGGAAGGCTGGACAACTAATTACAGTTAACTACAAATGGATAATTTACACATCGTGGGGCTTTTTTAGTCACAAAATGATATTTAGATATTGTTTAGAATTTATATTTTATCATCATTATCTTTTCCCACAGAACGTGAATATTATGCTCAACAAAGAGACATATTTGACATATTGAGTCAAGGTTAACTTTAAAAAAAAGTATTTCTTCACATGTAAGCAGATATTGTAATTCAAATAACCATGGGTATTGAAGTAGAATATTTAGCCTCATACTTTCAGAAATAAGTAGATCACCTTACTATAATGCAGCCTATAAGACCAGAACAAATTACTTTTAATTTCAGTCAAAATGTAATAATAGCAGCTCAGGCAACAATTTTAATTACACAAAATTCTACCACTGCAGCTTGAAATACTGAGAAAGTATTTTGTAATAGTGGAGAATATTATACTGAATACTTCAGGGAGTCTATTGGTTTCAATCCCAAACTGATCATACTCTCAGGGTTTAAATCGTATAACTATTTAAAAATAGTCTAGACGCAAATGAAACACATTTTGACCCATCAAAGATGATGTTGAAGTTATTAGTTCATCGTAAACCATATTAACATTTCTATCCTCTAATATATTTGCAGGCGCTGATGTGACAGATGGCTTTAGCCCTGAACAGACCAACGAGGTAGGATATGTCATCTTCTTTGGGTTCTTAATTGACAGTTAACCTGCTCGACTGTGAATGTCGAACAGAAATCAAAACAATGCTAGAGTAATTCATTTCTTACAGACTACAGCTAGTTAATCACACATATTAGACTTCCATTATTACGACAGTGTTTCCCACAAGGATAAATTAAATAGTTTGCACTGCAGCCACTTATTCATAATGTCTGATGAAATATAAGTTGTAGTATTTGTTGTTTGGTTGTGTATTATTTTATTTATGTAAAACAGTGTAGACTGGTAGGTAGGTAGGTAGGTAGACTGGTAGGTCGACTGATAGGTAGGCAGACTGGTAGGTTGGGAGCCTGTCTAAACATTACAAAAAAATGATTTGTTTTTCAGGAAGAACACCAGCGGTCCAGTGACAATACCGATATTCTTGACCCCACTCCAGCTGATGTCGATGAGGACACAAGTGTTCCAGAGCTCATGAGAACCGACAGTGGAGTTGTAAGTTTATTTGCAAAACTTCACATTCTAACATGAAAAGGGCCATGACATCTGTCAGTTTACAGGAATCAGGGTAATATTTTCAGAGGCTGTGATGATTATTGAAAGCGGTAATGTGAAGTGCCACTACGAGACAAAGCACAAGTCTTTTGAGCTAACGTCTCGCATCTCAAATAAAGGCACAGGAAAATAAACCTAAGAGCCCAGCACTCAATTTCTTTTCTAAACATGTTGCCTAGTTTTAGTCTATTGTTTTGTCTTGACATTTATTATTGTTAAATGCTTGTGATTTTACAATGAAGAATATCCAAGTCTAATCCTTTCTTTTTTTTAAGCTCAACAGACAAATGCTCAGAGACAAAAGAGAACCTCTATCAAGTTCTGAGTACAGTGATGAGGATGATCCACATCCAGCCAAAGGTAATATTTCGAGTAAATGTGAGGATTGTGAAAATTTCTGATAAAATATTTCTCTTGGAAAGAAAGCACACACTGTCCAGGTACATTGCTAGCCTTAATCATTTGCATGCCTTTTACCTTGCCTGTATTATTTATTGATTTATTTCCAATCACTTTCCCTAATACAGTTTCCTTAAAATACCACATGAGTGTTTATTCTGTGGGCACCAACAGATTGTAGACACTATTTGATTGGATGTATGAAATTAATTGAAAGTCTGTTATTCTCAGTTTTGCTTGTGTTTTAATAGGTAGTTTGGATGAAAAGATGCTGGTTGGAGAGGCCTCTGGTCAATCACACACAAAAAAAGGTAATCTTTTCAAAGTTTTTCAGTTTCTCACCTAGGATCAAGTTATTTAGTGAGTCCACTGACATGAGAATACATTTTATAGATTCCCTATCCAAAATAGAAATAAACTAATAAACTATCATGTATCGTTATGTAGTATGTAACTTAGTTAATACGTGTATTAAGTAGTTCAAATGAGCTCCACCTTTACCAGCTGCAACATTAAAGTGATACATTCATTAATGCATCGATAATTATTATCCAATGATTTCAGCCTACTATAAATATATTATTTTGTCCATTCTGCATAGTGAGTATACTTTAACTTTCAATATTACTCTGTGCGTTTCTATCACGCACCTGGTTTTTGTGTGCCCAGGTTTTGAGGCTAATGAAACACCATATTAAAGTAACTGGCATCATTACGTAAGGAAATATAATTTCACATCATCCAGTATATTGAATTCAGAATCATCTATGTAAAGGACTCATTTGTTCAGGTCAGTAGATCTCATCTAGTCCTAAATCACATAATGTCCTCTGGACTAAATGGACAATGACCAGTTGTTTTAAATGAAGTACTCCACTTGTGTCATGTAATACTGAAGCTAGTGTTAGTAAACCGTGTCTTTGTTCATACTTCTGCAACTACCGTCTATATTTCTGCTGCGAGTTCTATTTTTGTATTAGACACTGTTGCTCCAAATACTTATGTTACTGCAACTACAGGTTGTTCTACTCGTATTTTGTGTACTGCTACAGTCAAGATCGATACAACATTATAGCCTCAGTACTTGCTGGTTTTTGAATAACATTAAATTACTGTCTCATTTTATTCAGGGTCATCACAAACAAAAAAACAGAAGTGGACCAACGACGAAATCCAGGCTGTGGAAAAAACACTCATGGACCACATCAGATCTTGGAAGGTTCCTGGAATGCATTCAGACGTCACCACTAGCTCTCAAAGGAAGGAGGTGGGAGGCAGTGAAATTTTACACAAAAAACCGAATTGATGCACTAAAGCGAAAGTCTTTGCAAGAAAGGTAAGCTTTTACATTTGTGCACTATTGTGTTCAGATGGAAGACTACAGGTACAATCTTTGCTGGACATTTATGCACTTCTGTTGCTGGACGTTGTTCAATATTGTCAAATGGAAGGTTTAACAGGTTTTTTGTTTTTTTTGAAGAATTCATAATCGTGCCTGTTCTCTTTGACATTCCTCGTTTTCTTTGTTAAATATTTGAATATTTCTATTTGCGTTACGGCATTAAAGTTGTACGAATCTATTTTGTGATACACAAACATATTTTCGTTGTATTTTTTGTTATTTAAAACCATTTCACTACACTTAAAAAGTGTACATTGCAGTGCAGTTGTAATAGAAGTTGTACACAACAGTTGTGAGGCATTGAAAGGTTTTGAAACAGTAAGTGTTGAAATAATGTTTACAGAATTACAATTTAAGTATTGTAGTAGTCAAGTTCAGTATTTGTTTTGCAAGTGAAATACTACTTTGAAATATTATGCTGAGAGCATTGCAGTTGTGATACTGTGATATTCAGCTCCATCATTTGTAGGTTTTTTTTTCAACTGAAATACAAAGCACTGAATATCACAGTATCAAAACTGTAATGCTTTCAACTGTAATATTCAGTGTACTATATCTGAAAAATGCACAGAACTTTGAAATAAAGCTGTGAAGTTTGAACATTTCTGATTCTGATCTGACATTTACATTGAGTGGAGTTCAATATACACAGATGAGTCATTATACAATTACAACATTTAATGGTGAATCCACAAATGCAATATTAAATGAATTAACAAAATATAATACAGAAACAACTCTTTTTTTTAAATAAAGCTCTAGTTTCTATAAACTTACCCTCCATTGAATACCTTATATAGGCTTGAATACCTTATATAGGCTTGAATTCCGTATATAGGCTTGAAAGACACATTTTTAACAGTGTCCCCTGGTGGTGGTTTGTATTATGACATGATAGGAGCGTCCCCGCTGGGATAGAAACACCAGACAAAAATTCAGTTTTTTAAATTTGAGAAGTTTTGATACTTGAGTTGATATTTTGGTTCCCAGGACCAAAACAAAATTTATGTGATGAAAAGTATGCCGTTATTCCATTCAGAAAATGAGGTCCCCACGCGTAACCTCTACACAGGCGTCCCCACCATGTAGCAAAAACGTGTATGTGTGTGTGTGTGTGTGTATGTGTGTGTATGCGTATGTGTGTGTGTGTGTGTGTGTGTGTCTGTGTGTGTGTGTGTGTGTACGTGTGTGTGTGTATGTGTGTGTGTGCGTGTGTGTGTGTGTGTGTATGTGTGTATGTGTGCAATAGCAGTCGGGCACGCTCAGCTTTTATGTGTTATGGTTATGTACTGAAACTGAAAGCTAATTATTTCCAGCCGTTCATCAGAGATGCAGCCATACGAACACCAGGACGAATGCTGGCGATCCTCACAAAGTGATGGAACTGGACTTGTTCTGGATCTCTTCCCTCCTCGTGCTGTGATGACACATGGCTGTGATTCATTTGTTTGGCAATACTTCTTTTTGCACATTTGCGTAACTGTAGAAAAATGCCAACCGACCACATCTGTTTTTAAGCTCTTTGTTGTTTTGTGTCTCAAACGGCATAATTTCTTCAACCAGACTTCTCTCTGTTTCCCTTCCCCGCGTGCGTCCGGTGGAGCAGACGAAGCTGCCGGTGCTGATGCTCGGCCGGTCGGCGGACCTGCGTCCCGGCGAGTTCGTGGTCGCCATCGGCAGCCCGTTCTCCCTGCAGAACACCGTCACCACCGGCATCGTCAGCACCACCCAGAGGAGGGGCAAGGAGCTGGGCCTCCCCGACTCCGACATGGACTACATCCAGACCGACGCCATCATCAACGTGAGTGAAGAGAGCGAGCCGGACGGACAGACAGGTCTGTGGGGAGGCTGTCGTGATATTCAGCAATTATGCCCTCAAGTCGCCAAATTCTGCAAAACCTGAGTTGTGTCAGCATGACACAACCCAAATTGTTTGCATTTATGATAACCATGTGTGTGCGACTTAGTATACATAGATGTTTGATGCATATTCAATGTTGATCCAACTGTTTCCAACTCCTGATTCGTCATAATCCTCTGCATTGATTGGCTAACTTTAAAGATCATAGTGCAGGCGCTGAAGCTTCCTTCCATCTTCACCAACATGCAGAAATAGTTCATCATATCACTTCAGAATGTGTTTTGCTCTAACCTGCTGTGATTTCTTCTTGCTTTTACATTCTTTGTTTGCTTGTTTTTGTTCTTGCAGTACGGCAACTCAGGAGGGCCACTCGTCAACCTGGTGAGTGAAGGAAAACCTGCGAGAAAGTGAATACAAGCTTGTTCCATAAATACAAACCGGATGAATTAGAACATGAAGCATGTTGTTAAGGACTCGAATGATGTTAAATATGATAACAGGTTGTTGATAATCAATCATTCATCATTTGAATGTGTTTTCATCGCTAAAATTGAATGTAAAAAAGCTGTTATGTTTATCTCCCCCTGAGATTCAAATGAATTGAACTGTTACATCACCGATACAGAACAAATAGTTTCTTCTTACTTGCGAAACAGAGCTCCACGTAATCTCATATCAACAAACACCAAGACCCCTAAAGTCCTTGTTGAGCAAAGTTAAGAGTAAAGAGGTGAGTCATGTTTGGCAGTCCGCAGCGGACTCTGATGATCAGTCTGTTTTGGGCCGTGTGCCTAAACGAAGGACAGCGTGGTGTTCAGCGAGCTGCATGTGTTGGACTTTACTTGGAGGATGAACTGATGTGTTTCCTGCAGGACGGAGAGGTGATTGGCATCAACACCCTGAAGGTGACGGCAGGAATCTCCTTCGCCATCCCCTCAGACAAGATCAGACAGTTCCTGGCAGAGTCGCACGAGAGACGGGCCAAAGGTCGGCTCCAGCTCCACTCTTTAGTTTACAGAGAGACCACCAGAGACAGCGGGACAGGGACAGAGAGACAGAGAAGGATGGTCATTGTAAAAACATACAACGAAGTTCAGTTGGCGACTCGTCAGTCATACAGCAGCAAGAGAGAAGGACATGCGATGAAGATCTTTATCTTCATCTTCATAACAAACAGGAAGTGAACTTCATGTCCTAACCAACACATTTATGTTTTCTATTGTATAAATATTTGGTTTAGTAGAAATGAAAGCCAGGACGAGGAGGAAAAGCCCTCTAGTGTCCCTCAGTATGAACTTTAGGCTCCTTACGCATGCATTATCAAAATGTTACATATTTCATATAGCGACGTTGTGTACTTTCATGTGGGATGAGCATGACACAGAAGTGAAAACTACAACTTACCTTATAGTTAAAAGTGAGGAGTGTAAAAAGAGATTAGTCAGCCAAATTATAGATATTATATATATTACAGTCTCAGTATTTCACAGGCTGCAGAATGAGTTCACAGTATTAATTCACTGAAACTTACTGCCTGCCATGTTCCAGAAATGATTGTTGTTGATTGTAAAACATGGACATCACGTAAGCCGAACATCCAGAATGCAACGCTGTTTGTCAAAGGTCTTTGCAGAAGATGTGTTTCTGTACTTTACTGAGTTGAAAGAAGATGATGAGCTTTACATTTTCTAAATCAACGATACAAACACGTTTCTTCATGTTTTTCCAGGTAAAACTTTCCAGAAGAAGAAATACATCGGCGTCAGGATGATGAGTCTCACATCAACGTAAGCTTCTGACGGTAGCTTCTAACGGTAGCTTCTGACGGTAGCTTCTGACGGTAGCAGCTTCTGACGGTAGCTTCTGATGGTAGCTTCTGATGGTAGCTTCTGATGGTAGCTTCGGTAGCAGCTTCTGACGGTAGCTTCTGATGGTAGCTTCTGACGGTAGCTTCTGATGGTAGCTTCCGTAGCAGCTTCTGACGGTAGCTTCTGATGGTAGCTTCTGATGGTAGCTTCTGACGGTAGCTTCTGATGGTAGCTTCTGATGGTAGCTTCTGACAGTAGCTTCTGATGGTAGCTTCTGTAGCAGCTTCTGACGGTAGCTTCTGATGGTAGCTTCTGATGGTAGCTTCTGACGGTAGCTTCTGATGGTAGCTTCTGACGGTAGCTTCTGACGGTAGCTTCTGACTGTAGCTTCTGTAGCAGCTTCTGACGGTAGCTTCTGATGGTAGCTTCTGATGGTAGCTTCTGACGGTAGCTTCTGATGGTAGCTTCTGACGGTAGCTTCTGACGGTAGCTTCTGACTGTAGCTTCTGACTGTAGCTTCTGACGGTAGCTTCTGATGGTAGCTTCTGACGGTAGCTTCGGTAGCAGCTTCTGATGGTAGCTTCTGACGGTAGCTTCTGACGGTAGCTTCGGTAGCAGCTTCTGATGGTAGCTTCTGACGGGAGCTTCGGTAGCAGCTTCTGATGGTAGCTTCTGACGGGAGCTTCGGTAGCAGCTTCTGATGGTAGCTTCTGACGGTAGCTTCTGATGGTAGCTTCGGTAGCAGCTTCTGACGGTAGCTTCGGTAGCAGCTTCTGACGGTAGCTTCTGATATAGCGCTTTGTGTAAAAATGCTACCATTGAGTATTTTCCTCATATGATAATGAAACTCCTCGACCATCTGCAACAAAAAGGTGTTATCTTTTGTATTTCTATCAGATCAGACTGTTCTGTTGTGTAAAAGAAACGCCACTTAAGTCTGAGAACTGCAGTGAGACTAATTCATTGATTCATCTCCCTGATCCCCGAAAGTATGTTTCTCAGTCCGGACATTCCTACATAACAAGGGTGGTGATGGTATCGAAGATGTGACCTCATGCTTAAGGTACCTGCTGTCAAATGAGGAGTTTAATTAAGAATGCAGTCAACCCAGGCCCCGCCCACATCCTGCAGAGTGACGCCCAAGCTGTCACAGCAGGAAACGCCTCTCAACACCAAAACAAGCATCACTTTATGACCTTTAGAGAGACTGGTGGGGTTCAGTTCAATCATTCACGATGCGTCATGATTCTGTCATTCTGTTGTTGGTGACTAAATGTTCACTGTGATAATGATCTCATGTTTATTTTCATTGTAAGGTGAAATAAACTGAATGACTGAAAATGTATTAAAAAACTGCAAACTGATATAATAATATACAACATACATTTTAAATCATGAACATCGGGGTCGTTGATGGAAGTGATTTGGTCTGTGGTTTGGAAAAATGACATCATTTTATCTTCAACTAGTTTTCAGAAGAATCTGTGGAGCCTCAGCAACCTGATTGGATTAGTACATGCTGACCGAATGATCGGCAGCAAGATGCTTTCTCAAAATCAGACCATTGTTGAGGTTGCAG
This sequence comes from Melanostigma gelatinosum, assembly GCF_949748355.1. Taxonomy (NCBI): domain Eukaryota; kingdom Metazoa; phylum Chordata; class Actinopteri; order Perciformes; family Zoarcidae; genus Melanostigma; species Melanostigma gelatinosum. The sequence goes on from NC_136654.1 coordinate 1,230,233, forward strand.
CTTTTCAAAGTTTGAAATTTGCAGTTTTACAACAATTAATCAGAGCGATGCTTTACATGTTGAACCAATGCTTCAACCCTTCAAGTTGAATGAAGAACTCACGTTCTGGCTGTTTTTCTCCCGTCAGGCTGGCGAAGGAGCTGAAGGAGCGGCAGTCTGACTTCCCGGATCTCACCTCCGGGGCGTATGTCATCGAGGTCATCAGCCGGACTCCAGCTGAGGCGTGAGTGTCTCTCGCATCGCTTCTGATTCCCACATTATCTGGTGTTCACTGCCCAATATGTTAAACGCAGGTTAAAAGATCCGAGTATGAGTAATTCTGCATTAGTCGTCTGAGGTGAGTTTCACGCCAGCACAAGTCTTCTTGGAGTTCAGACTCAAAGCTGCTGTTTTGCATTTGGAACGAGCTGAAAGCTGGCAGTGAAGGCATGAGTGTTTCCCACCCCTCTGGCAGGGCGTTCAAACTGCTTCAGTCATAGTCGGGAGAATTCTGATTCATATTTTCGTTGGAGCCATCCACATTTAATAAGGTCTTGCTTTAATTATAAAAACAAAGCTGCTGAAAACGTGGCTTTAAATCTTAAACATTTCTGTACAACATTATTCATAATGACCACATAAGCAAATAGAAAGCTACGCTCAGTAGAGTTGACACCGGTGTGTTCTCATGTTAATCTGTGCAAAGGTCTGCACCAGCTGTGTGCAGCTAAACTGCAGTTCCCGATTTAACACTTGATGTTGACTGTTTTAACGCTTCCTCTGCCTCTTTGTCTGTCCACAGTCCTGCTGCGTTGACTTCTGTTAGCTGTATTAGCCCTGTTAGCTGCTAGCTCCGATAGCCAAACACACTGTAGGTCTCTCGTCGGCTGCTCACAGCTAAGTAGCTCTCATTGTTTTACCTCGGGCTGCAAATCAAGAGAGGTACAAATCATGGTATCAAACAGTCAATTGAAAGGGTTTTCAATAAGTGTGAATCCCTGCAACCTGAAAGAAAAGAGGTCACGAGCATACAGTGAGACTGATTGGTCCAGTAGTATGTGCGATTAGCCGTGGACAGACGTAGGGATGCACACACACGACTGAATGCATAATCTCCATGCAGAGATAACAAACATAGTTCGTATGATAGAAAAAAAGGGTTTCAGGGCCTTTAAAACAACACAAGTGGAGTATGCATATGCTTTGATGAGGAAAAGTTAGAAAAGAGATAAAAGCCCTTCTTTCTTGGTAACAGAGCTGGCCTGCAGGAGAAAGACGTCATCATCAGCATCAATGGCGAGCAAATCACTTCGGCCAGTGACGTCAGCACGGCCATAAAGCGGAACGACGCGCTGCGAACTGTGGTGAGGCGAGGCAACGAGGACGTCCTCCTCATCATCGTCCCCGAGGAAACCGAACCGTGACCCCCTCAGCTGAATGAGCAAACAACCAACAACCCAACCAGTCGACCAATCCCGAGCTGGCTCTCAAGTGGTTTTCAACCAATCATGAACACTTTGAAAAACATGGCAACCAATAAGGGAGTGTGCGTCTGGGGCCACACCTGCTGCGTTTATGAACTTGTAATTATTAGCTCTTCCATGCTCTTCCATGTTACGCTCACACGCACCTTCAAAAGGTCCAACTTCATCACCCTGGCAACTGAGGCTTCAACCCTGTACTCGTACTTCTCATATCAGTTTTTCCTCTAATCTTTCCATCGTCACAGACCTTTTATATTCTACTTACTCCATCTGTCGCTACAACGATTTAACTGCAGGTTACCGTAGTTTTGTTGTGTATGTTCTTGATGGAATATTTTTTGAATAGTATTTTTGTCCTTGATTGTTTAATGACAATTTTTTCAAAAAATGGGAATAAAATAGTTTTTAAAACTTGTTTTTATTGACAGTGTCAATAAATATCTGTCAGTCGATATTTTATCTCAAACATGTTCCTCAATCAGCCAATAGGATCAAACAATAAGCATGAACGCTGAAGTGTCTTAAAGCTGCATTCTCTCTAGTGTCCACCAGGGGGCGACTCCTCTGGTTGTATAGAAGTCTATAGAAAATGACTCTACTTCTCTCTTGATTTATTACCTCAGTAAACATTGTAAACATGAGTTTATGTCTCAATCTCTCGTTTCAAGTCTTCTTCAGTACAGCATGATGTTCATTTAGTACATTATGGTCCAGTGTATATTCTGTACATTCATGTAAAATACTGTTGTGTGCATCCTGCTAGAACACGCATGCGCAGGGACTTTGAAAGAGGAACACGCTGGAGGGGACTTTCGGAGCGAAGTGATCGAGCTGACGGAATAAACGTGAGGCTTCACGCTGACGTCATCCTCTGTAAGTCCTACAGCTACTGGATCACAACACCTCAAACCCAAGTAAAGCACCATTAGTAGCGTGTTAGGCTGCTAGCGTGTAGCTACAGCAGCATGGGCCACCAGCAAACATAAACATGCGTGTTTCTTCTTCTTCTTCCAGTTTAATGGCGGACTACAAACCAACGTTTAAGGTGCATACCGCCACCTACTGTACCGGAGTGTGTAACATCATGACTTTGTGACTACTGTCATTTGAACACAATGATAATGTTATTCTTAATAAATAAAATAAACAAACAAACCAAAATTAAAAAGAATCATAAAAAAATGAACTTCATGTCGAAGTTATATTCTGGATATTAAACCCGTTCCATTCAAAAAATAAAATGTCCTTTGATGCTGCACTACTTCCTGTATCTACCACTCTGCCCTTCAGTCTCTTTCCACGCTGAACTTCCTCCACTCAGCTCATGTTCAACACTTTCTTCACAGTTGCATATCTCACATTTATCCCACTCTGTCTTTTTCATGATGCATACGGTGTCATTGTGTCCGAACCTTAATCTACAGAAAGTAACATCTATTCTACATTTAAATGTCTTGGTTAATGTTGGAGATTGTCTCTATGGGCTGTCGCTGTCTGACCAGACATCTGCACATGGTCTTACAATATGTTATCCTCCTTATGTCATGTGTGACACATTTCACGTCAGTCGGCTCTGCTGCCAGCTGGTTCATGCACGGTGCCTTTGGCATCGACCATCTCCTCGAGTAACGGCAGCGGTTCTCCACATACAAAGAACCTCATGGTTCTATTCCGACCAGCGTTCCTGGACGGAACCATCGGCTCAGTTGATTTGAACTCTTGAGCAACGCTTTCCTGTAACTGCCTCCGTCGTCCGCACATAAATCAGCACTGTCGGCTCTTACAAGTATTTTCTGTAAAGTATTCTCGTGTCTTGCTGTCCTCCAGCTTTCTGAAAGGCACCGAGCTCTTGCCAAGTCAGTGCCTTGCTCAACAGAATCATCTCATTGTTCATTCCTCTCTATGCAGGTTTGATTGTAATTTACTCCCCTTTGTTTTTTGAAGAGAAGTTAACCCCCCCAACAGAATACAGTCATCTGTATGAATATATTTTTATTGTTTTTAATATCAACATCAGGTCAAAACTGTCCTTGTAATAGTTTACATTGGCAGCTTTATGTTACAGACATGTCCATTATTTAAAACATTACAGTGTCGTATTAAAACACATTTGAATCAGTTACGTGTTATATATACAGTATACTATATATATATATAAACATATATATATTCTGAGATTCGAACCAAACGACTGAAACAAACGTGAAGGCCTGATTAAGCAAAGACTTCCAGTCATGGTGTGAATGAGAAGAACTGTCGCTCAGGACACTGACGAGTTCATGTGGATCCTGAGACCTGGAGGACAATAGTTTACGTGCACATGTTACATGAATAAATAAGTGTTCTGCTGGTGTTGCATGTATATAATTGTAATGTTAAAACCTGCCAACAAGATCACATGCATGACTACATTGCGATGGTTTAAAATAAGCTGCTTGCTGTCAGACGGCCTGTTGTTGGTGACGTATCTCCAGGTACTTTCTTTTTCATGTGGTTTAACTTTCAAAGAATGCATTGCAGCCACAGGGCGTGATGTTAGTAACATGGATATCTGCAGTTACAGATTCTTGCTTTCTGTCGGCTGAACTTACATCCAGGACATTCACTCCGTCCAACAGTGGAGCAAACACACCGTGACAGATGTTTCTTTGGCAGCAGGACACGGAGTCAAACAGCATTGTTTTTCTTCATAGCAGGTTATTGCGATACTTGTGTTATTTTATCAATAATCCCATTTCAGCCCTTTTTTCTTTCGACTGTGTCTCTTAGTCGTCTGCGTCCTGCTCTGCTCTCCCTCTGACACTGAGGTGTAGCTGAGAAGCTTCGGGGGCAGGAAGGGTTGCATGTTGTTCGGCCTTCGGCGGTTCTGGACTCGGTGCGTGGCCGCCGTCGGGGCGGTCTGCTCCGACGGTCCCGTGGACGCTGAGCAGGGCCTTCTCCAGCTTCTGCTCCAGAGCGTCCAGGCGACGGTCCACATGCTCCTTCAGCCTCCTCTCCATCTCCTCCAGACGACGCTCCATGGCCGAGTCCAACTCCCTGCAGAGCGGAGGCAACACGAGGCAACGTTACTGCCAATAACAAAAAGGTGATCTGATGAAGTTAAACTCAGCGCAACTTTTAAAGATGAACAGTAATCAAACAGCAGTTTGATAACTCCCAACATGTCATTTTTAGACCAGGTCTCGTTAGTCCAGGTTCTGACTCATGTTAAACATGATAACTATGTGACTTTCTATTAAGCACTTCAATTAGTCATATTTAATTGTAGTGGAGAGGAATGAGAGTGATTCATGAACAAACATGAAGTCACATCAGAGACAAAAGCTCAGATATAAACAGACAGTAAAAGTAAAGCAGCCACACAGGCAGCGCTGAGCACCAGAGTCCTGCTGCAGCACTGCTGTCGTCCTCAATGTCTTTGCATTTGTTTCTTTTTCTCAGAATTACTTTTTAACCCTCAAGGATCTCAAAGAGTCGAGTAATTGAGGGGAAATCAGCTGGTGATGTACTTTGAATGTCTAGTTCTATTTTGTTCGTTGATGTATTTTTATGTGCAAGCGTCATTACAAATCACTGGTCAAGATTTGGTGAGAAATTTGTTGTAAAAGTAAGAAATCAATTTCTGCACCTACAGAATCACGACAGACCAGAATGCAATGCAACAGCAAGACGGGTTTAGGTCGTAAGCAACATTAATATCAAAGTTTCTCTTCTGAAAATAAAAAACACTTTCTATCGCTGTCATTATCGCTCCCTAACCCTACAAGCAACAACGTCCTGCATTAGACGAAAAGCATTCTGGGAAATCACAAGCTTTCCAAGAACATCAAATACGAGGTTGGAGGACAGCCAGTACACAAGAAAGAACAAAGTTCCAGGAACAATTCTTTCACTTTTCACTCGAGATAACTGATCAGCATCTTTAAAACAAGCAAACACTCAATTGACACTTTTGTTCGTCCCTCAGTTTACAGATATTCCTCTTCCTCACGTTTTCTGGAATCTAATTCAAAGTATCAAACTGTGGTAACTCCACTGATGTGTGGGTGAAACGTACCGCTGAGCTGCCGTCCTGTCCTCGATGTGGAGTCAGACACATTCTCTCTGAACCCACATGTGCTGCTCTGCTCCGTCAAAGAGCCTCATTATCAAACTGCAGCAGCAGCAGCAGCTCGTAAACACGTGTTTATTGTAGAGTGAAAGTAATGTTACATTGAGTTAACTGATACTGAGCCTGTGTGTCAGCGGTGACTGAAAGATTTGATTTATTCAATGAGGGTTGGTGCAGTTTGTCAACAGTTGAAGGACTCAAACATTCACGATGCTGATAAATGAACTCCATTGTCTCCGTATCAGCCTCCTCCCTGCACCGCTAACCCGGACTATGTGGCCGGGTCTGTCAGCTGAACACAACCGTGACCAGAAAAAGAAGAAGATAAAAGCTTCAGTGACTTTATTACCAGGCGGTCTGATGCATTATGAGATTTTGTTTGTGTTGCCAGGCAGATTGGAGATCAGTGAATGTTCTACCATGACGCAGTGGGAAATGTTTGGGCGTCAGCTAACAATGCGACCTAACACAAGCAGAAGCACTGTCCCATTGAAGAGCCCGTTTCCTCCACACCGACCTCGGCTCCCCAACAACGTGACCAACACAACGACGTGGCTGCAGAGATTTAAACACGGTGATCAACTTCAAATTTGCCAAACTGTTTAATACCACCAAACGAATGATTACTACAGGATAAGACTATCTCAAGAAGTGCTGTTATCATATCGTATAGTATAGTAGTAATAACAATAACCATGTGCTATTATTTAAAACATTTGATCTTCCATGTTTGGGAGCCTTCGTTAGCTGCAGTAACGTCTTCCTGCCACAAGGTTGTTTCTCTTCCTGTGTTGTTTCTCTGCGCAGCAGCGAGTTGTACTGAATTGAAACACTCTTAACAGGACGGACTCGCTGAACTTCACCCACCATGAGCCGTTTCTCATCATCTTCTCCTTCTCTGCCAGCGCCGTCGCGTCCTCCAGCCTCAGCTGGGTCACCTGACCACAGAGGCTCTGGAGTATGGGCAGAAGCTCAGGGCCGGAGCCCACGGCCCGGCCGGGCCCCTGAGCCTTCAGCAGGTGAGACATCATCTCCGCCAGCTGGGCGTGGCTCGCTGGACCTCCGGTCCCGCTGCTCGCTGGAGATGGAAGAACACATCACAAACCGCTCAGCTCAAGAGTTAGGAATTCCAAAAGTCAGAAAAGAATCACCCAGACGTTCTGTTTCAGGCCTCTGCAAACGATTTTCAGGCTTATGCTGCGTTTCACACTTTCAATGTTCTTGAGGATGTTTTTTATTTTTTGATCAAAGCAAGACGAACACAAATATAACCTCGCGGACAAGTGACGTTTTTTTACTGCGACAAATAATGTACAACAACACGGAGGCTCCGTAGTACGAACCATGACGGCATGACTTACCTTTCACAATATATATATATATATATACACACACACATATACAGTATATATATATATATATATATATATATATACTGTATATGTGTGTGTGTAAAGGCCTGAAGAATCACATGACGAAAGGACATTTTCTACAAAATATCCATAAAAACTTTAAGACATTCCGAATTGTGATTTTCAACAACGTTTCAGCAAAAAGGTAAAGTCGTTTTTTCTGAGTCACGCCTTGTGTGCTCCTTTTTGACCGAGATAAATGACGGTGCTTACTCGTGTTGACACCAGACACCAGCAGGTCTGGGGAGGAGGAGGAGGAGCCGTCTGACATCGCTCCGTTCTGAGCCGGTGGAGCTTCATCTGCAGGCCTGATGGAGCCGACTGGACGCTAGCGACACAGAAACAACACCATTCATCTGACATGCAAACATTTTCTCAACACACATTTCACTGGCATGACGCTGCTAGTGGACATGCTAAAGAAAGGATTTATCATTGCAGGACATTCAAAAATAAATGATGATAATAACTGATACCCTGGAGCCTGGGGGCTGGTTGCTGACGGCTGCTGGGGAGATGTTGGCTCCTTGAGCCAGGGCAGAGAAACCTCCACCAGCCATCAGGAGAGGCAGGAAGCCACCCAGAGAGCTGGTCTGGTTCTGGAGAGAAACACAGTTCCTGTCACGTAGCAAGTTGATTTTCATAGTGAGCTGGAATGAACTGAAACCAAAGGTTTCCTGAAGGTGGATAACTGATCTCAAACCTAATGGCACACAAGTGAAGTGAAGTTCAAGCAAGTGGAAGGTTATGAGCTACAACATGAAGTCCCTCAGCATCGTCCTCTGACTGAAGTCATGGCTGCTGCTGCTGTTGTTGTAATTCCCTCTCTTTGCCAGAAGAGGTCATTGAGGTAATAAGTAACTCACTGCTCCTTTACTCCCACCTTCTGCTGGAAGTGCACCATCTCCATGAGGTTCTGGGCCCCCGGTGAGAGGCTCGTCCCCATCTCCTCAACCAGACACTGCACCCGCTGCATGTCGATGCCGGGGCCGCGGGCCGCGCAGGGCTGGAGCGTCTGGAGGCCCACGAGGACGCGACACACCAACACACTGCTGCGACCGCCCAGGGAGAGCAGCTGGGACACCGAAGCCAGATGATCAAACTCAAGTCAACACAAATGTAGAATGTATATCATGTATAGAAATTGTCCCAAGCACTTAAAAAATGTCTCAACAGTTTGAGGATGAAAGTTTAGAAGATCGACGGTCTCCAGCAGACGTCAAACGTCTCTCTGAACGCGGCTCACCTTCACTTCACAGGCGGAGGCCGGATGCTCCAGGATCAGCTGTTTCTTGTAGAAAGGCCCTCTGTCTGAACTGTGGGCAAAAAAAGAGCGAGGAGACAGCGCTTCAACTTACCGTCGACATTCATCAAACTCAGACGTGATCTGAACTTAACCAGAAACCGATCCATCAAAAATGTACAACAAATGGATCAATGGCGACGAAATGAAAGTTTATTTAAAGCGTCTGTGACGTAGTGGCCTGCATTCAACATCGTACAATGGAGATCAAACTCCAGACTGGCTTCATTCACGAATGAAGCATTTTTGGTCATTATATTCTTGATTTTGTTCATTGGCTCGGACTTAAGTCCAATATACTGTATACCTGTCTGGCTGGACGCTGTCGTCCCTCTGCCCTCGTACCGTACCGCAGTATTCTCCCGTCTGCTCGTACACCTCCATGGTTCGAGCCTCGCTGACGAGCAGCAGGCGGCTGATGGCGGTCGGGGAGCAGGGGGTGCAGCGGAGCGTCAGAACGCAAGGGGAGCCTTCCTCTGTCTGCTCCAGCAGCACTGGGCCGCCCCTGTGAGGGGAGGACACGTGTCAAAGGTGGCGTTCACTCAGCTTTGCCCCTTTTACTTACATAACGTGGTGAGGTTTGTTTCCCCACGTTACACACACACAGTTAACTTCTGTCAGTCTTTACCAAAACGATGAAAACAAACAGGGAGAATCCTATTCTTTACAGCAGCATTTAACACAAGTGTTCACGAACGTTTCCTACAGATAATTACTTGAATAGAAGCTTCTCACCAGTTTGTCTCGTCTCCCTCTGGCGGACTGAGCTCCTCTTCATGATCCTCTATGTCACTGACGTGAACAGGAAGCAGCACCTGAGCCAACTGAGCGTGACAGGTCCAAGCAGCTCCGCTCTTCACAGCAATGTCCACCATGATGCTGCTGAGGCCACAGGGGCTGTAACCTACTAGGAGACTAGCTAGGACACAAAGTAGGGAACAACTTAGGAGACAGGGTAGGAGATGAGTATTGAGGCAATTCAGGGAAAAAGTAGCATGTTATGAGATGTTTAGGAAACAAATCAGGAGCGTCTACAGACTTTAAGAACTTAACTATATGGATACATCTGACATGTCAAAGAAGATGAACTTCACATATGTTGTGTGTATGTATGTGCAGGAGGTGTAATATAGTTTACATTGTACTCAAGTTCTCTACTTGAGTACAATGTTGAGGCGCTTGTTCCATTTCATGCTACTTTATACTTCTATGGCACACATATTGTACTTTTTACTCCACGTCATATATTTTACAGCTTGAGCGACAACATCTTTGCTGAGGTCGATTATTAATGCAGATTAAATCAACTAATCAATTATTATATCAGATAAACTACCCAGCAGTATATAGTAGCTACACATGTAACTACACGTTAATATTAATACATCAATAAATACGAACCCAGTGATATAATACATATGAATCTGAAATAGGCTATTCTGCCCAATAAATACATCTAGTTTAAGTATATTTAATGCTATGTACTTATAGGTTCTGCTTTAACTGCAGGTTAAAGCATTTGACAGCTGTGATGTTGGGGTGTTTTGACTCGTATATTTGTAAATCAATATAAATATAGATTATATTGAGACCGTTAAGTCTTTGCTACAGCACCATAAATAAACAATATAGTTTGCTAATCTCAAGAAACTTTCACCTTTAATTTACCTTAAAACAGCCCCGGTTGAAACTGTTGATTAGCTTGATTCCATCCGATTTTTTATTTTCGTCTTCGCATTTCTTCAGACGTTTTTAAAAAACTGCAGATGAACCGGATTCAAAGGTACAACCGATGATAAAACGGTGAATTTCTGACCAGTAGCTAAAACGCTAAATCCACTGCGACGAACTACAGCTGCCTTGTATCAGGCGGCACGCGACGGGAGTGTTGTGATGTGACGTCATCAAGCAGCGACTCACGTCAACCCAGGCGTTGATGTTCTATTTTTGGTAAATAAGCACCTTTGTTTCCCCCAAGTACAACAAATAATTATACGTACTGTGTGTCATGTATTTGTATATAGTGTTACGTTGAAGCTTGTGACATTTTTCAACTATATATTGTGATTCGTGAACGTCAGCAACCTAGCTGACTTAAATCTCTAACGTTATGTCAACAGCGTTAGCTTGGAGCCTGAAGTTGCTATTAAATGTTGTCATTCCGTCAGGATTTGTCCTCTATTGATTATATACGAATCCTCGACTTAAATAAAAGTGTCAATACCATAAGTATAATTCCTGCATTGGAAACTTCACTTTAGTAAAAGTATTATCAGCCAAATGTACTTTACTTAGAGGACAAGTATTGTGCAGTAAAATGTTCCCTGTGTTTATCTACCATATGTTTCTGGATTATTATTATTACTGCTGCATCAATGTGTATGTTGCATTTTACTGCTGTGCATGTTTAGATGTGGTAAAAAGTACAATATTGACCTCTTCAATGTAGTCACAATGTTGTCACAAACCGGGCCGAACGGCCATGACAAAAAAGGGAGACGCATTCAATGAGGCAGTTGATTAATTATTTATGAAGTTTAAAGAAATGAAAAAGACAACATAAACAGTGGCATGTGAAGTCAGTCATTTCAGCAGTGTGGGTGCGTGTGAAGTGTATATGCAGTGTTGTATCGTGTAAAACGAACCGGAACCAAAGTGGGTCTCAGGAAGGAGCCCGAGCCAACTGAAGATCCAGAGGCTTTTATAAAGGGTGCACTGGCACACAGGGCCAGTGGAGTTAATTGCCTCAGGTGTTTCACTCTGCCTGACGACCCTCTGCCACACTGCAAGGAAAGCAGCCACACAGGCCACACAGGTAATTAATGGTTCTAACTCCTTTTGAAGCAGCGGATGGACTTCACAGAGTGCTACGGAGACACAGTCTCCAGTGTTGCTGTTGCAGCTCGCTCCGGCTGCAGGAAGCGGGTGAGGAGGCTGATGAAGAGAGGTTTCAGCGCGGACTGTCGAGACAACCGCGGTTGGAACGCCCTGCACGAGGCGGCAGCCGCTGGCAGCGAGGAGTGTGTGCAGGAGATCTTGTCGGCTGCGCGCGGTAAGAAGTCATTGTTCAACTCAGGGTTGTAGTTCTCATATTTTAGAAACTGGAAGAAAGAATGCTTAGATATGTTTCTGGATAAATAACTTCAAAAAAGATTTTCTGCCAATGAACTAATCGATGAATTGATTTATCATTTTGGCACTAAAGTGGACCCACAGTTCAAAACCCAAAGATATTCATATTTACAATTGTATAGACAAAGAAAAGCACGACATCCTCACATTTAACATCAGAGATACGACGGACTTATTTAGTCAGACATCTGTATTCAGTGAACAGTACTGAACACAATTGTTATTCACTGGTGCAAAACAAAAAGAATGAATGATGCAACATTCAGAATAGGCATGATGTGCAAACAACAATGTACAAAAACAGGCGGTTAGTTCATCAAGTTTTTCAGGTCGACACAACTTTTGTTTTCCTCTTCCTGTGTCTGACTGAGCAACAGGCTCCCCCCGTGGCTGTGCTGCGGATGTGAACTCTGTGACTCATGGGGGGGAATCTGCATGTTACCTGGCAGCGCAGCGGGGACACCTGGCTGTTCTCCGACTGCTCCTGAAAGCACATGCCAACATCAACCAGCTAACGCATGACTTGTCCTGTCCTCTGTACGCAGGTATAACGCGTTATCAAACTTGTGTTCATGTGTTTTCTGTACTGTCTACAAACCTGACCAAATACATTTCCTTTGAAAAGTTAAATTGGATGCGATTGGATTAATGTTGTCTGCAATATTTACCAGCTGCTATCTGTTGTCCAACAGCTGTTGACGGCGGGCACAAGCAGGTTGTAGAACTGCTGGTCAGTCAAGGTGCGGAGGTCGACCGAACACACACCGCGTGCTGCTGGACCTGCCTTCATCAATCTGTTTATAAGGTAATTATGGAACTGAAATACACACAACACTGTGCGGTGTATCCTCACTTGTTCTTCATTTTTATTTTCTCAGGGTCACAGTGAGATTGTACGCATTCTGGTCGACGTGTGCAACCTGGAGGCTCTCGACGACCATAAGATCTCCCCTGTCTTTGTGGCTGCACAGTATGGACAACAGCAATGCCTGGAAATCCTTGTTAATGCCGGTAGATAGATATTTTTAATTGATGCCTGTTAGTATAACTTTGTTTTTTGCAATTTAATATTGGTCAGGGACTTGATCAACATGCACCAGAGTTATCTTCTTGTGTCCCAGCTTCTCTCTCCACCTCTTCTTTTCACTCCTCACTTACACCAGTAATCCAGTGTTTCTTTGGATTTAGGGGCCAGTGTGAGCGCTCAGGCAGCTGATCTGGCCACACCGCTGCTGATCGCCTCTCAGGAGGGCCACCAGGCCTGTGTGGACTTCCTGTTGGACCACGGGGCAGATCCCAATCTAGCCTGCAGTCGTGAGTGGCCACAGCTTCCCATTCATGCTGCCGCTGAGTTTGGCCACATCGGGTACTGACTCATAACCCGTCTCTCAATCATGTATTGTTGTGCAGTGATTCCTGACCTTTTGTAATGTGAAGTGATGTCTAGTTATGATCCCTCATCATATGTTACATTTGTCAATTTGTTGTGAACTGTCTCAGAATGTTTAAATTGAAAAAAATGTGAGATCTAAATAAGTCATTTTTTATTGTTATTTGATTAAATGTTGGAAAATAGTGCAGTTTCCCAGGGCCCAAAGTAACAATATTTGATTCATAACTGACAATGAACCAATTATAAGACTTTTCGGTTGATTAACTAACTGATTAATCTTCCTCTCGTCTCAGTACTGATCATTAATATCGACGCATTGTTCCCTTCTTAGGAGGTGCTGCATGCTAAGGTAGCATATTGTTTTCCCCTGACTCTGTCATTTCATCAATGCAGTGTCCTCAGGAGGCTGATCGCTGTGACGGACCGTGTGTGTGACCGTGGTGATGGCATGGTGAGTCCACTGTACCTGGCCGTCTACAGCCATCAGAGCAAGAGTGTCGAGATGCTCCTGAAGGAAGGTTATAGCCCAGACGCTCAGGTCCGCTCACGCATCCTGGGCGGCCGATCGCCGCTCTCCTTGGCCTTGAGTCGCACATCCATCGACCCGTGCAGGTTCGTTAGGAATCAGATTTGACCCCCTCACAGAGTCCACAGAACACAAAACCCATGGACTCGTACTTGACTTTGATTAAAATCTCTTTCAGTGAATCAGTGAGGTTGCTGGTAGCTGCAGGAGCAACTTTGAGTGAGGAGGACTGGATTCACGCCTTGGCCAATGTCAAAACAGACCTGCTGCAACTGATACTTGAGCACAGATGGATCCCTCGACAGGAGACTTTGACCAGGGACTGTCCTGTGCCGACTCATCATGGGAAAAGTGTGTTAAAGCTGCAGGAACTGAGGGAGCTGCTCTGTGTGGCACTAAACCAAGTACACTTTGCCGTCTGCTGGCTTCCGCTGCTTCTAAAGGCAGGACTGGAACCGTCTTTGCTGCTTCAGCCCCGCATGTAAGGCTGTCCTCTCACTTGTCCACTCTTTGTCAAGTATCAGATGGCTGTACTCGATCTATATCTTTCTGTCCTCTTTGCGTTCTAGGTTGGAGCAGGCAGACAGCGAGGTGTTGAATTACCTGCTGGAGTTTGTAAACTGGTCGAATCTATCTCTCCCATTGAAACATATTCTGGATGGAAGACGGGCAGAGAAGACCTGGGAACCACGTCCACATCTCGGTACAGTGACAAAACATACCGGTGCACTGCAGATTTGCTTTACAGAACTGTAGTAAACTTTGAGTGATGACAATTGTCCCTTTCTTTTCTGCCCTCCTCCCGCTAGACTCCATTCCTTGTCTTTCCCACATCTGCCGGCTGCAGGTTAGGTCAGTGCTGGGACCAGATCTACTGATGAGGACCAATGTAGTGCAGCAGCTCCCTGTTCCCGCCCCACTTCATGTCTTCCTCCAATTCAGAGACATTCCAGAAGCTACCGACACGCACTCACCGCCATCATAACCACTTTCAAATTGAACACAGGGATACAGCAGCACACACCAACACAGACATGTGCTGTGACACCTATTCACATTTAATCATCTTATTTCACACTGTTTGACCATTTGATATGTTTACTGTGTCAGCTTGTTGCAGCTCCTCATGGCAGCTCAATGTTGTTTCAGTGTGTGTGTATGTGTATACCTATGTTTTTACAGCACTATTCAATCACATTAAAATATTTTTTGATGTTCTGTTCATCATTGTACACACATTTCCGCAAACATTTGAATATATTGGATCTTTGAGACTTTAGGATTACAAGAATTTCAAATATAGAAGTTCTAGATGTGTTTTAACAAAGGTTGACGACACAGGTGGGCCAGAGAGGTTTAAGAAGATACTTCATGTTACTTTTCAACTATTATTTCACTCATGTGCAGATAATAATATGCCCATGCTGTTTGCAGTCAGCTGTTTCTTTGGGCCAGTGCATTTATGTTTAAATTTGATCTAATTTATTTATTTTCCGTGTTTGTTCAGTTGACATATTGATGCTCTGTTTGTGATACGACAATAAAGGCATTTGGTCCAATTGTGATTGGTGCAAACCGTTGTCATGAACCCAGAGACCAGATCTGATTGGTTAACGTCACAGCTGTTTTTTGTGGCAGGAGGAAATAGAATCCAGAGCGACGTAGGAAACAAGGGAGCTCGTTTTCAGGGTTGTTTACGTGACATAAAACCTCTGTAATGTAAGGCCGTTCAACTACAAATTGAGGAGAGATATGCCTTAATGTATTTCATACGTGAGTATGTTCAATTCTTCCCTTTTTATCAGTTGCATATGCATATTTTCCGGTCGATATCGGCGGTGTTGCTGCAGCTTGCTAGCCTGAGTCCTTCGTTAGCTCAGGTGATGCAAACAAACGATAGATTTCTGTCCGTTCATGTTGCGCACAGCCTCGTGCACAAAGACGGTGCTTCTCTAATTCAAACGAACAATTCAATAGCTCACTGAAACGTAAGCCTTGCCAACACACACACACACACACACACACGCGTGTTCCTACCGGGTGTGTGGTTCCAGCCGGAGCCCCAGTGAGCTGCTCTGAGCGGAGGACTCACTGAGGTGGTGGGGAAAGCTGTGCTGTGCTGTAACAGCAGTTTTAAATATAGTGTTTCATCGAGTTCATTGCTTTTGTTCGGCAGACATGCAGAATGAAGGAACTAAATGCAGTGCACACTGCAACAGTCAACACATGCCCACCAGTGCTGTCAGCAAATGCAATGTGTTTATCTCGTGTGCTAAGATTATATTACTGCTGAAGAAATAATCCATGCGACAGTGAAGGTATTTGAATGTGTAGCTTCCTCTATGAACTATAATTCCACAGCAACATACTGTATGTTAGGCCTGCACCGTTTAATCCACTGTGGAGTTCCTAGATGAGTTGCTTGCTTGTAGTCCAGATTGATATATTTTAATTGCTTTCTAGATTTTATTAATGGAGGAAGCAAAGCTTTCCGAAGCACCGAATAGCTCTGAAGCAGTTGTGTTGAAAATGGTTCATTTGATACAGTCAGAAATGGTGACATTTGCTGATCAAACCCTTGGTGGTGTGTGTGTGTGTGTGTTAATTTGTTCTGTGAAGCTTGTATTATAAAACAAAAAGGCCTCAAGTAAATGGAAAGGTTTTCATTTCCCTTTCATGTCTTTAAACGTGCAGCTGAGGCCAGCATTAGGGAGACGGCTTCTCGTCCGTACGTCATCCCGATGAGGAATGCTGGAAGTATGCAACCCATGTACAGAAGAGATGCTGGAGTCTGGCACCAAACGAGAAGTCTTCTCTACAAGAACCTGCTCATCAAATGGAGGACCAAGCAACAGAGTCTTCAGGTGCTGCGTCTTATTGGAGCAGACTGATATGAACCTGTTCTGCTTTGCAGTGGTTGACAGTTCATATCCCACAACATGTCATGTAGCTCAGTCAATATTTAGACTATTATTAATATTTAGCCTGGAGCCGCTGTGGAGCAGTGACGTACGCCGTGCAGAGTAAATGGAGAAGAACTGGGCTTGTAGTGTGTGTGTATAACAGCTTGTGCAGGTCATTTGTAAATGATCGATACTGAATTTCATATTTTCACAACATAAAACCTGACTCATTTGTCTTTTATTACGTTGCTGGTTTGCCTTTATACATAAACCTTTTTATTGGAACACAGTTCTCGGTTACTTTTACTTCTGTTGACGGTTGTGCCCGTGACAGCAGGGAAGAGATGTTTGTTGTGCCCGTGGTGTTATCTTGGACTCCACATACCTTCTCTCAAGGCTAGCAGTATTATGTCTGGATCTGTGAGTCCGCTCTCTCTGTGGTTATTCCAGGGAAACCTCAGCTACACGTAATGAGACTCATAATCTGCTCATGTTGTCACAAATGTAGCTGCTCGAGTGAATCAAACCTCTTGCCCTGGGTAGAGTACTCCTTCATTGATACAGGAACACTAAACTGTGACAGTATAGAGTTTGGAATTGGATGAAAGAGAGCTTGTGCCTCTTCCTCTACCTCACATTCTCCTGTTTGTTACACCATGCATTTTGTATTTGCGCTGATGCATTTTTAATGTCGCTGTGTGCATCGACCTCTCTTTGGCGAGGCAGCACTGAGGGACCTCCTGAAAGTCCGACGCTGCAGTGCGATGAGTACGGCTAGTTTACTTCATACCGGAGATGACAACTGTTTGTCGCTGGCTGTTTCAGCTCATTTATAATTAATCAAAGGAATCTTTTTATGGTGTTCTGTGGGAACTGCGCGTGAGGACAGTGTTTCCTGAATGAGGTTTTGAGTCTATTGTGCACAGATAATCTCAGGTGAACAAGATTCTCTGATCAAGTTTTCTCAGTGGAACTGTCTCAACCAAAGCTCTGAAGTAGTTCTTTGTTGAAAGCTCTTTAATGCGCTCTTGACATGCCAGCGGCTCCCTGTGTCTTGTTTTAACTGACTGATTCTCAAGGCGACGCTGCAGCATGTTGTTTATTGGAAGAGAAGGAATGTCTCTTGTCGTTTGTCTTGATACTAGATATGAGAGTCCCTGAACACAGTCAGTATTAGAAGCTCATGACTGTGAAATAAAATAATAATTTGTAAAGCCTTGAAGCAAAGTGCTCTATTTACTGGTAGATTCATGTTAGAACACTCACATTTGGTCACACGCTTTGTTACCAAATCCGCCTGGAAGGAGATGATGGGACGGACACGGATGATGGTGAATGTGTTGTTCGCCTGGGAAGAGCTGGATGATGTCAGACTTGGAGACGACTGTGTTTAGCTGGAGACGTCGTTTGAAGATTTCTTCTATCCGTTATGTGTTTGGTTGGACAAAGGCTGAACTGTGGAAAACTATTGGTGGTTTTCTCATCAGCGTCTCTCCGTGTCTGTCTTTGCAGGAACTGATCCTACCTCTGCTACTGCTGGGTCTCCTGATACTCATCAGCACCCTGAATCCTCACGTCCACTATGGAGGCATCGGCACTTTGGAGCTGGAGCGTGACGACCACTTCTTGAAGGGCCTGGGCTACACGCCAATCAGTAACATCACCAACCACATCATGGAGGAGGTGGCCCAGTGGATGCGTACGTGCCTGAGATCCGTCTCCTCCTCGTGTTGATCTGTGACTGAGGGAGGAGAAGCAGAAGGTTACTGGCACAGACTGCTCTTGGTTCATGACACCTTCCTCCCCTCCTTGTGTTTTCAGACATGCAGGATCGTCTGGAGATGTTTGCCAGTGAGGAGGACCTGGAGAACGCCAGCCTGTACGAGCCCTCCAGCTACGTCGGTGTTGTGTTCATGGACAGCTCTGCCACGTCTTACCGGCTACGCTTCCCGTTCAACCAGCTGCCCTTACCCAGCGATTACACAGAGTCTATTGGTATCGTCGAATTCGGACTTTCTTCAATTTTGATTTCTTTTATTTAAACGTATAAAATTTCCTTTTTTAGAACATTTTCAGACCGCCTTCATTCTTTTCAGATGTTGAGCCATTTGTTCTGTTCTGACAGGTGAAAGAAGATTTAGCCAGTATTGTGTTTCTAAATTCCTTTTTTTTTTTAAATCTCTGAAACAAAACAAAAAGTTTGCCAGGTGAAGAAAAGGTTGCCAGTTCGATTTTTCTGAATAACTTCTTTTTTATCTGTGGAATCAAAAGTTGTGACTGGTGATTTTTAAAGTAATTTATTTCCCCGTGCTCTCTCAACACAAGGTACATATAATGTGTAAATGAAAAGGCCTGGAAGACAACATGACTGAGTTCAGTCCTATTTACAACATGCAATCCTGGTGCACTTCAGCCTCTTGTGGCCAAATAAAGCACTACAACAACAAACATCAAATTATCCCGACAAAGAATCACCTGCCCACACTCTTTCACCAGCTTTCACGATTGGAAAAAAAAGATTATCCTGGAAAACCGTCTGAGGGCTTCCATAGACCGTATTCCCCATGAGGGAAAAGCCAAACCTATTATTTAGAACATTTTACAAAATTAAGATGAAAAGCCAGCCAGGTTATTGCCTGCTAAAGTTGAAATGCATTGTATATAAAAATATATATCTGGCATGCACGGCCCTGATGTTGTTGCCATTGTGCTTGTTCTCCTCCAGCCAACTGTTTCACCAGCTCGGTGAACTGCAGAGCAGCTAATTACTGGTACTCTGGCTTCATCCGCCTCCAGTCTCTGATCGACGCAGCCATCATCCAGGTGAGACCAGCCGGAGATCAGCACGATGTTCTTCAGCGTGAGCCCCCTCCCACCGGAAGAGGAAATGAAGATGCAGCGCGTGCGTTGCTCGGGGTAACGCCTTCGACGACACATAAAATGTCAACGCAGCGCTAATGGTCCGTCTGCTGTGCACAGATGCAGACAAAGCGGTCGGTGTGGAGTGAGATGGACCTGAAGGTGGTGATGATGGGTCAGCCAGGCTCCGTGGAGGTGCAGAAGTTCCCCCACGCCCTCATCTCCATCTACCTGGTCCTGGCCTTCACGCCCTTCGTCACCTTCCTCATCGTCAATGTGGCGGCTGAGAAGGAGCATCGCCTCAAAGACACCATGACCATGATGGGGCTGTACGACACCTCTTTCTGGTGAGGAAGACGAGGGCTCAGTCCCTGTAGTTTCACAGTTTAGCGGTGTGATCGTGTGTGTGCTTCAGGTGTTGTGTTGTCCAACAGGTTGTCATGGGGACTCCTGTATGCTGCTCTGGTGACGACCATGTCCTTCCTGATGTCCATCATCGCTACATACACGGCCCTGTTCCCCAACAGTGACTTCTTAGTTGTCTTCTTCCTCATCTTCCTCTATGGAATATCATCGGTGAGTAGAGCCGTGATCGAGCAGAGTAATCCCGTGTTGCTTTGTGTAAAGTGTCACGTCGACGCATGTTTATCGTCCCAATGTCCTTAAAAAGAACTGCTTAATATCCAGTGACATGCGAGGGTTTCAAGTGATTACCATGGAAAGAGCAATAATAATAGAGCAGCTTTACAGGCACGACTGTTGGAAGGGGATCTCTTCCCAACGTGTTGTAAATGTGTATATTATAATAATAATAATATTTCCCCCAGTGCAGCCTCTAAACCAGGCATTTTGTGCTCTCGGTACAACAGCATTGCTGCTTGGAGTCCTGATCATTCTGCTTCTCTTCCCTCCTCCTCCCTCTGCCCACTCTCGCTCGTCTCTCGCTCCACAGATCTTTTTCTCCTTCATGCTGACTCCGTTATTTAAGAAGCCCAAGTTTGCCAGCACAGTGGGCTCCATGCTGACGGTGGTGTTCGGCTGCCTGTCGCTGTTCACCGTGCTGATCAAGGACTTCCCACAGCCGCTGGTCTGGCTCCTCTGCCTGCTCTCCCCCAGCGCCTTCTCAATCGGGATCGCACAGGTGAAAAATCTCCTTCAAATGCTCCACGTCCAGCATACTGCTGTTGGTATTTTTCCCCTCCCATGATGCTTTGCCTTCAGCAGGGTTCGTATCCAGCCACCGTCCTATAAGAATCAGTCACGCGATGTTAGCATTAGCATCCTGTCTTTTGACCACAGGTGCTTCTAATGTTGGTGTTGCATATAAACAGAAGTAATAATCCACAGGGAGCCATGCAGGTAGCCAAAGAGAACACACGTGTGAATGAGGTGTGTTCTTACGTTAGGTGGTGTACCTGGAGGCCCAGGGAGATGGTGCCGTGTTTTCCTCGCTGGCCAACGGGCCTCATCCTCTTTACGTGCCCCTGCTCATGCTGGTTGTGGACTGCATCCTCTACCTTCTGTTGGCGATCTACCTGGACCAGGTACTGCCTGGTAAGTACACACACACACACACACACAGTATAGCTCAATATAAGTCACAACTAATTAAATCCGCTTTAATGCGAATAGTCGTATCAGTTCTGCATGAGCCAAGTTTCCCTGTGGATCACTTCAGGTTCGTCTGAAGCTATCGCTGTTGTCGTGTTAACGATGACATTTTGTCTGAAATGCAGGTGAGTTTGGAATGAGGAGGTCCTTGGTGTACTTCCTGAAGCCATCCTATTGGTCCAAGCGCAGAAAGCGCTACGTGGAAGTGAGCTCGGTGTACGACGCAGAGGTGAAAGGAGCTCCTGGTGGCAACGAGTCTGTCGAGCCGGTTTCCCCCGAGTTCAGAGGGAAAGAGGCCATCCGGTAAAACGCTGAGCTGTCACAGTGAACTTCAGTCGGATGCATATTTCTGTTGCAATAAGGACTTCTTGGGAATGCAGCCTGTTAAACAGCTGATGGGTTACCACAGCTTCTGATGAAATGCTTTTTTTATTGAGGATGCTTTTGTGGTTTCCGTCATTTCACTTTTAACACAAAAGGTTTTAACACAAAATATCTAAAATGTCCATTGAGAGGAAGACACTGAAGCAGGAGGAGAGAAATGGAGGCTTTGAGAGTTTCTGGTGGAATCGGTGTCTCAGTTAAACATGCAGCCGGGCTGTTCTCCACGGCTCCACTGAGCAGAGCCGGTGGGACCGGCCTGTAACCTGAGAGCTGACACTGATTCTGTGTTTGCTCCTTCTCCGGCAGCATCACCAACATCCAGAAAGTGTACAAAGAGAAGGACAACGTGGTGGAGGCTCTGAGAGGTGGGTGCTGAACATCTCCACCTTCAGAGGCTTCTCACTGAGCAGCTGATGTTGTGATGTGCACCAGTTCTCACAGAGTCAGGTCCACTTCAGTGTGTCCAGTTGAAGGTCTACTCTGTAACCTTTCAGCAGTGAACAGTAGACGACCTGTGTTTAGTTGTGTAATCTGTAATTTAACTTAAAGGTAACGGCCCGTTTCCTTTGGTGGCCTGTTAATGGCGTCCAATGACTCGATGCTTGAGCTACATGTTGTTCAGCTCTTCTGCGTGTCCGCTCTGATGACGCCGTCCTTCTCTTTCTTCCTTCAGGCCTGACCTTTGACATCTATGAGGGCCAGATCACGGCTCTGCTGGGACACAGCGGCGCTGGAAAGTCCACCCTCATGAACATCCTGTGTGGCATCTGCCCGCCCACCGGCGGCTCGGCCACCATCTACGGCTCCCCCGTAGCAGAGATCGCAGACGGGTCGGACATGAAGCAGCTGGTGGGAATCTGCCCCCAGTTCAACATCATCTTTGACGTGCTCACCGTGGAGGAGCACCTCAGGATATTTGCCGCCATCAAAGGGATCCCGCCCTCGGACATCGACGCCGAGGTGACGCTCGAACGGCATCTGATCCGTCGTAGTTTTGTTTCAAGGCCTATTTCGTCAAATGTTTTGTCTGAACGAGCATGAGCGCACGTCATCCGAGTATCAATTTGACCATTTTTAATCGTAGATGGCTGATTCCAAAATTTAGCATGCGGGTGACGAGATGCACTGTTGATTCTAGAAACTGACAGGTGATTTTGATTCTTTCGAATAGGTTTCCAAAGTGCTGAAGGATCTGGACTTGGAGAAGATCATGACCGCTCAGGCCAAAAATCTGAGCGCAGGCCAAAAGAGGAAACTCTCTGTGGGCATCGCCATTCTCGGGGATCCAAAGGTACCTGCGGGAAGTCCCTTTGCTTTGTTTCCGTGTGTCTGCTGGTCCCAGACGGGACAGGCTTTGACATGCCTGGAGTTATCGGTCACTCTGCCACCGGTCCCAGCACGATCGCATCATTCTCAGCCGTCTGTGCCGTGTTTGTTCCTGCCAGATCCTGCTCCTGGACGAGCCCACGGCCGGGATGGACCCCTGCTCCAGGCACCAGGTCTGGTCGCTGCTGAAGAGCCGCAGAGCCGGCAGAGTCACTGTCCTCAGCACGCACTACATGGACGAGGCCGACCTGCTTGCTGGTGTGAACTGTCTCTGTGACTTAAGCTGCACTGATTCACAGGCAACACAACCGTGATGAATGAGCACTCTCACTCTTGCCATTGTTACCAGTTAAAAGTCCAAATTCATTTTAATTGAAGAAGTTTGTTCTTTGCAACCGTGCTGTAGCTGTGTTACACACAGTAGTGTAAGGAAAGAGCCGTTCTGACTCGTTACGTTCTTCTGATGCGATAGAACTGATTCTATTGCAAAAAGAATCGATTTGTTGCGATTGTTAAACTGTTTTTGTGTTTCTCTCCAGATCGTAAAGCTGTGATCTCTCAAGGACAGCTGAAATGCGTCGGCTCTTCTATGTATCTGAAGGTCAAGTGTGGTGTTGGATATCATCTCAGGCGAGTAGAGTTTACCTCCACCATGTCGTTCATTCCTTCAGCTCTCTCTGTTGGAAACTGCTGCAAGTCACAGAACAGCGACTCATCTTTGGACATCTGAACCCGAGTGGCCCATCGGTGGCCCGTGTTATAAGCAGCCTGATGCATGTATGACACAATGTACCAATCCTTGATGCTGTGTTTTGCTGATTGAGGGTTTGTACATCCTAACAAGTGGTCTAAACTAGAATAGGACTCTATTTAACTCGCTTTCTGTTTCCCTCCCAGAATGTCCGTCAATGAGGGCTGTGAAGCTGAAGAGATCTCGTCGCTGGTCACCCAGCATGTTCCCAAATCAAAGCTATCTGGACAACACGAGGCAGAGTTGACGTTCACTCTGCCTTTTGAGAGCATGGACACATTTTCAGGTCAGACCACACGATCCAGTTAAAGGGATAGTTCATGTTTGTAAGTGAGGTTGTATGAGGTACTTATCAACAGTTGGTGTGTTACACAGTGGATGGAAACAGCTGGAGTACCAGCACAGAAGCTAAGCAATGCAGGTTGGTGAGGTAAAGTAACTGTGCATAGGCAACGGCTTCAGGTCCCGTCAGTCTGCACGCTGGAGCGGCGAAAGCATTCTCACTAAAGCGTCCACTTCAACTGCTGATGAGCGTTCAGTGCATTGCTTTGCTCCCGTACTGGTTCTCCCGTCTGTCTTTAAAGTGGGGGCGTGCCGACCGCCTTCCACTGTCGTCATACGCTGACTAAGAGCAGCACCTCATACAAGCCCACATCCAAACATCCCTTCAAGTTACTTCTTAAGCTGACCTAGTTCCCTCTGCTGTCTTCTTACGTCTATGAAATCCTCTCCAGTCAAATGCTGAAAACAATGACTGAGCTCACGTGTGACTCTGCGCTGAGCGTCGCAGTGGAGCGGCGCTGCACACGGTGCTGATTCGTCTGTTTCTCACAGGCTTGTTCTCAGAGCTCGACCGTCAACCCGATCTGGGAATCATCAACTACGGCGTTTCAATGACCACGCTGGAGGACGTCTTTCTCCGCTTGGAGGCGGAGGCTGAAGTGGACCAAGCTGGTGAGTGTGTCACCAAAGCGGCGTTCCCAAACTACTTCCTGACTCAATGAAAGGGCCGTCCACATGAGCCTGTCCGCCCGTTTGTCTCAGACTACAGTGTGTTCAATCGGGAGCAGGCGGAGGAAGAATGCGACAACGCCTCCGTGGACGACACAGACCAGCGGCTGCTGGCGTTCTCAGACAGCAAGTCGGACGTGGTGTCGGGTCACGCTCTGTGGCGGCAGCAGTTCAGCGCCGTGGCCTGGCTGCACATGCTCAACATGCGCAGGGAGAGGAAGGCCTTCATTTACACGTGAGTGTTCAGAGACAACCGTCATCTGAAAACGAGCTTCAGCTCGCTCATTCGGGACGGAGATCCTGAACATGAATATCGACCCCTTCAGCCACAGAGCAGCTCTCAATGTTCACACATCTGTAGCTCATGCAGATACACTTTGATGAATCAAAAAGCTAAATATTTTTATCATTGTTAATTAAAGAGCAAGACTCTAACCAATGTTTGCTGATATTTCATTTGACAACATGAACTTCTGAATCACGTAACGAGATTTAAAGTTTTCTTGGCTGACCTGGTGATTTGCTTTCTAAGAACTGTAATCGGCAGCATGTGCAAAACATCCTGTTGTTTGTCCGTCTCTCTGATCCGTCTCCTCCCTCCTCCCTCCTCCCTCCTCCCTCCTCCCTCCTCCCTCCTCCTGCAGGCTGGCCCTGTTCCTGGTATTTGTTGCCGCTGTGCTCGTCCTGTCTCTGGCCACAGGAAACATCCGGATTCACTCCCCAGACCGTCAGTTTCTGCCCATTTACCTCCTGAAAAGGAACCAGGTGCAGCAGCGATACGCCACCAGCCTCCTGGTTCAGAACTCCTCAGGTGAGTCTGCTGGAGGCGTTTGATCTCAGAGGAAACGAGCTCACGGGTTGAGGTTTTGTTCTAAGATGTCCTCAATGAGGCCTCAGAGCTTCTGTCTGTTGGGAAGCTGCCTGCTGTGAATGTTGTGATGGGATGCTGACCGCTGTACAGCTGTTCAATCACACCTGGAACCACAGTCCATAAGAACTGTCCCGTGGGTGCCTCTCTTCCTGCACTGTGCCGTGTTCTTGCACGTGGGTTAGTTGTGTCTTCTTTCTTGTGCCGACAGGATCTGATATTTCAGACTTCATTCACAACCTGCAGTCTCAGGACATCGAGGTGGAGATGATGAAGCAGAGCGACTACATGGCCGCCGCGCCCCACAGCGCCGCCATCAACGTCACAGGATCCAGCAAGGTCGCCGCTGTTGGACAGATTGAATGTTGTTTTGATTCCAGATGTTTGATGAGGCACCAGATGTGGCTCGCCTCTCCTGCAGCACCTGCAGTGAATGTGGCGGTCGTGTTCCAGATGAAGGGCGGTCTGAGAGCTGCTGATCTTCAGACGGAGCGGACTCTCTCTGACTCTTTCTCTTCTGTTCGTCAACAGGGTTTCAAATACAGTGTTGCGTTCAACAGCACCACGGTTCACTCCTTGCCGATGGCGGTCAATATACTGAGCAACGCTCTTCTAAGAGGACTGAACGGTACCGGACAGATCCGAACCTGGACCAAACCGTTTGATTACGTGGGTATTTGAGGATGACACAGATCTCATCTGTCCTGCTTCAGTCATTTGAAGGTATGAAATGTTTCCCTCAGCAAATGCCAGATGCGACGTCCTACGCTCTGGTGTACATCGAGGCCATCGTCCTGGGAATGCTGGCAGCTGGAATGCCTGCGTATTTCGCAATGGACCACACTCGAGACAGAGAGGTGATCACTTCCTGTCTTTCATACCTTATTCCTTAAAGGGACAGTTCACCCAAAAGCAAAACATACATGCAGTTCATCCCTCTCGAGTGTTTTGGTGGTAAACTTTGGATTTGTAACGATAGTTTGCACTTAATTCGATAATACTGTAGAAGTCGGACAGATCGGCATATATTTCCATCCACGTGTATATTACCCTTTTGTTTTTTTGCTCCTTCAGATCAAGTGTCGCTCAACACTACGTGTCTCGGGTCTGGTGCCGTCGGCCTACTGGTGCGGCCAGGCAGCTGTGGACATCCCCTTCTACTACCTCATCCTCTCCTCCATGACCGTCGTCCTCTTCTCCTTCCACACCGGAAACCTGCTCACCTCCAGCAACCTCACCTCTGTGGTCCGTGCTGCCGTTCACTGGGAGACACGCTCGTAATGTTCACGCAGAACACGAGCCCTGACATCGACTCGTCCTCTGCCCTCTCGTAGGTCCTGTGTACCGTCGGCTTTGGTCCGGCCGTGATTCTCTTCACTTACGTGTTTTCTTTTGGCTTCGCTCGAGTCCAGAGCAACAGGGATTTCTTCTCGGTCATCTCCATGATGGTGAGGCTGCGCATTTTAAATACGGGTGGAACTACTTTCCAAAATGTCAAACGGCAGGATAAAATGTGTTCCTGACATCATGAAGTGTGTGATCACAGTAACTGATGTGAATGTAAATGGGCTTATTGTTTTGCCTCCTCAGGTGTGCGTGGTGTCGGCCTCGCTGGTTCAGTTGTCATTTGTGAACGACAACCCTGGACTGACCCGGAACCTGCACAACGTCTTGTGTTTCCTCAACCCTCTGTATCCTCTCATGGGCTGCCTCAACTGTATCACCAAGGTAGGAGCTCGACCCGCTCGACCAGGCGGTGCGTTCAGTGGTCGACCTTTTTGTGTTCAATCTGCACGAAGGTCCATTTTAGACGACACGATGAAGAAGTAATGAAACCACGTTGAATGAACAGAAACATTTGAGCCTTTTAGCTCTTTGTCTGTGTTCTGGCTGCACATACTGAATGATGAAGCCCCTCCCCCTCCGGCTCTCATCAGCTCTCCCATATAAAAGCATCAGCTGCTTGTTCTGCCTCTGGAGCCGCCTCACTGATGTGTTCTCCGCTTACAGGCCACCTTCCTCCCCTCTCTGTACGAGGAGAACTTCCTGTGGAAGAACCTTCTCATCGCTATTATAGCAGTAAGTGTTCAACGTGAATCATCTCTACGTTCAGTGAATGTTCAGCCGTAACACTGCGCGTGTGTTTGTGTGTTTAGCCGTATCTCCAGTGCATCCTGCTGCTTTTCCTGCTTCGGTGGCTCGAGCTCCGTTACGGAGGGAGGACAGTCAGCAGGTAGCCGTCACATGGCGGCTCATAACTCAGCAGCACACACTGCCTCAGTACAGTTCTCTTTTATTTGAGACAAGTGATGAACAGTGCAAGCTTCTTGGTCTGAACTGAGACTCGTGTCATGATGACGGAAGATTCTTTTACATTTCCAGGATGTCGTCGAAGCCCAAAGTGGAGAAGAACCCAGAAGAAGGGCTGAAGGAGGATGAGGATGTGAGGATGGAGAAGGCCCGAGTGAAGGAGGCGCTCACCTGCCAGTCCTGTGAAGAGGTGAGGAAACATCTGATCTCCTACTTCTTCAGCTGTCATCCAGACCTGGAGTGCAGCAGGGTATTGGGAGGGTCTGCTTTCACACCTAGGTCACTAAATATGAATTGTGCACAAGATGTTGAGTGTTCAGAGTTTTTGCCTGAGCTTAAAGACCTGAATTTGCACGATTAATTTTTATCCGTGGTACATTTCTGATCAGGAGCCATTCAAAGGTGTTGATGTTGTCTCTTCACTGTGATATTCAGAAACCAGCGGTGGTTGTGAGTAACCTGAGGAAGCAGTACAAAGGCAGACGAGAAGGTTTCTCTCTCAACAAGACGAGGAAAGTGGCCGCAAAGAACGTCTCCTTCTGCGTTCGGAAAGGTGTGTCGACTCCTTCGTGTGCAGAGCGCTCACGCTTTCATTCCTTTGTCTCCACACGGTTTGGACTTCAGCCGTAGTCTTCCATTCAAACTGCTGTTTCTAACTTCAGGTGAAGTTCTTGGACTGTTGGGCCCCAACGGAGCAGGAAAGAGCACCATCATGCACATGTTGTCAGGTGACACCGACCCCACTGCCGGCCAGGTACACGGCACACAACGCCGAAGCCTCCTCGTCTCCACTGTGGGCTTTTAGGTCCTCGTCCCCATTTAAGACTTCTGACACGCACGGCTGTGACGCCACCAGCCCACTGACGTCTGTTCTGCTTCCTTCAGATCCTGATGGGCGACTACAGCACAGAGTTGCGTCCGGTGGACAATCCTCTGCAGCACGTGGGCTACTGTCCTCAGGTGAACCCTCTGTGGCCCCGGATCACTCTGCACGAACACCTGGAGATCTACGCCGCCATCAAGGGCCTGAAGGGAGAGGACGTCCCGGGCATCATCAAGCGGTGAGCCTCCTTCAGCCGACGAGCTTTTTAACCTCGAAAGGTGTTTTTTAAATTCAGCAGTTGTAGCATTTCATTGCTTCACCGACTCGAGGCAGCAGGAACGATCAGATAAGCTGGTTGATCACAGCGTCTGTAGAGAGGACAGCTTGCTGCTGAGGATGCAGGAATACTGACGCAGCGTGTGACTCTCCTCAGTGTGGTGAACGCTCTGGAGCTGAAGGACCACTTGAACAAACAAGCCAAGACCCTGTCAGCTGGAATCAAGAGGAAGGTGAGAAGATGTTCATCGTTGTGACGGCACCGAGCCGCTCCAGAAGGAGGCGCGTGCACCGAGCGCTGGACTGAACACTGCATGTCTGTTTGTTTCAGTTGTGCTTCGCCTTGAGCATGATCGGGAATCCTCAGATCGTCTTACTGGACGAGCCGTCTGCAGGGATGGACCCCAAGTCCAAACAGCGCATGTGGTGAGACCAGATGCATTTCAATCTGTCATTTCTGTTTTGTACTGAAACTTGGAAAACTTTATTTCATCAGAGAAAGCCGCAGTCAAAACACAATAAAATGACAAAAAAGACAAATAAATACATTTCAATTCATTCAGAAGTTCTTTGTACGAATCAGAAAATCCGTTTGTTATTTTGACAGAAACTTCTGAAGTCTCCAAATTAGACAAAATACATCACAATGAGAAGAAGACCGTACGGTTCATTCTGTCCTTTTCTGCTCCAGCTTCTCTTCTTTCATTGCTGAGCTGCAGAGAGAACGTGTGCTGAAGTGCAGCTCGTCCGCTCAGTGAAGAGCTTTCATGTGTTTTGCGTCGATGATCTTGTGCAGCGACTCGCTCGTTAGACTTGATATTCATTCATTGTTTGATGTATTCGTTGATCTGCGATGAGCTCGGTCACGCAGCCGTGGAGGCGTCTGACCTGCGTGTCTTCTCTGTGTAGGAGAGCCATACGCGCCGCTTTCAAGAGCCGCCAGCGGGGAGCCGTCCTCACCACGCACTACATGGAGGAGGCCGAGGCCGTCTGCGACCGCGTCGCCATCCTGGTGTCGGGCGAGCTGAGGTGAGCGCTCGCGGCCGCGTGGCGCTCTGACTCTGAGAGAACAGACCTCTGCGCCGCTTCAACCTCCGTCTGTTGTCTTTCCTCCGTCAGATGCATCGGCTCCATCCAACATCTGAAAGGGAAATACGGGCGAGGTTACAGTCTGGAGGTGAAGCTCAGGGAGGAGCTGACGGGGCTCCAGCAGGTGGCGCTGCTGCACAAAGAGATCCTCCGAATCTTTCCGCACGCCGCCCGGCAGGAGAGGTGAGACCTGAGCCCGCTGAACGAGTCCGTGAGGAGGAAAGGCAGCTGAGTCCAGAGCAACACACACAGGCTGATGATGATGATGATGCATTTTATTTGTAACGCACTTTTCATTTTTAAAAAATCTCAGAGTGCCACAGAGCCAGTACATAGTAAAAACAGTTAAAACAAACTGTAATAAAATAAAACCAGTGAATGAACAGAAACACAGAACCAGAACTTCCTGTTCATGCGTACGTGTATCTGCTGATGCTTTGTTTCCAGCTTTGCTACTCTGATGGTTTACAAGATCCCCATGGAGGACGTGAAGTCCCTGTCCAAGTCTTTCTCTCAGTTAGAGAGAGGTGAGTCTCACACACACACACACACACACACACACACACACACACACACACACACACACACACACACACTCATTTTAATTCATCGTCTGAATCTCTGTTTATTTTCAGCCAAGCAAACCTTCAACTTTGAAGAGTACAACTTCTCCCAGTCGACCTTAGAGCAGGTGTGTGCTTCAGAGATACGCCACAGTTTCACATCAACATCTCAACTTCATGTTCATTCTTATGTTGTCCTTATGCTGCCCACACTCCCTCCTCCTCCTCCTCCTCCTCCTCCTCCTCCTCCTGTAGGTGTTCATGGAGTTCGCCAAGGAGCAGGAGCAGGGGGAGGAGGAGGTGGGCTCCCTCAGCACCACCTTCCAGTGGCAGCGTCTGCGGCAGGACGCCCCCGCCCACCACACAGAGAGCGTCGTGCACCAGCTCTGAAGGGAGCCGGCTGGCAGCAGACCAGGACCGACCAGATCCAGACCTGCCAGGACTCGAGCACCCCGAGGACTCACGCCAGCACTCGCCCCCCCTTCCACGCTAAACCGACGCCCACCTCCCTTTAAAGGAATGGGACCTGAGTGGGGGAGGGGCCTCGCATCCACTGGGTCTGACTGTGCGTTTGGGCTCGGGGCTCGTGTTTTAACCCCTCGTCCGCTGGTGCTCCGTGTTTTCTGAACCGCACTGACCGAGGGGCCTCCTCTTTCTAACCGTGTTTTTTATCTTCACAGGGTGAAAGGACAGAATATAAATAATATATGATATTTATGCTCTGTAATCTTCCCCCTCCGTGGGAGGCGTTACAGGAAGTGCGTTTGCTCGTCTGTTGTGTTTGTGAAACTGTTTTTTACCAGAACTGAGATCCATCCACGATCGTACCAAAGCAGCACATCTCTGAACCGCTCACCTGCTCACCTCCTCACATCCTCACCTGCTCACCTGCTCACCTGCTCACCTGCTCACCTCCTCACATCCTCACCTGCTCACCTGCTCACCTCCTCACCTCCTCACATCCTCACCTGCTCACCTCCTCACCTCCTCACCTGCTCACCTGCTTACCTCCTCACCTGCTCACCTGCTCACCTCCTCACCTCCTCACCTGCTCACCTGCTCACCTGCTCACACACAACCTGAGCCCTTCTCT
Organism: Melanostigma gelatinosum; assembly: GCF_949748355.1. Lineage (NCBI taxonomy): Eukaryota > Metazoa > Chordata > Actinopteri > Perciformes > Zoarcidae > Melanostigma > Melanostigma gelatinosum. The sequence goes on from NC_136654.1 coordinate 1,261,440, forward strand.
TGAGTTTCTTTGGTGTCGGTAGCATGTGCACAGATAGTTTGCATCGTCGTGTTATTCTATATGTGGAGCGTGAAACACGAGAGACGAGATGCTCTCCACAGACTTCCTTTAACACCAGCATGCACTTCTCAACGTCCAGACCCACGTTGACATCAGGCCGAGTGTTTCTGCACGCACGCTCACGGCCACGTCGACTGTTGTAGAAACGTGGCAGACGGATGTTGGGGTGCGGGTTGTGTGGCTGATCTCTGCAGATCTATCTTTGGGCCAGAAGCCGTGTCTTTGGGGCCGTAGTGTACCGGTCCATGTAGCACGCCGCCCTCGCCGGGCGTTAGCCGGGGCCGATCCCCTCCAACGCGGGGAGGTGGAGCTCCAGCTTGTGATTTGTCGTCTCTCAGCCCGCTTTGATGGAGACGTTTCAAAGAGGTTTTGAATGTCGGTCTGGGCCTCCGGGGAGAGGAGGGTCTGTTGCTCAGCAGCTTCACTTTGGTGCCACTTTTAATCACGCAGCTGTGTTTGTTAACTCTACCTAGCCTGTTTAGTGTGTGTGTGTGTGTGTGTGTGTATATACTCTGAGTAGCTGCGGCTATATTTACATAATCTCCAATTTGTGCAAGCAGGTGCGTTGTTACCTGTTTACCTGTCAGCAAACCGATAAATTGTCATTTTGTTTTCATGACGTTCAGGTGAGAGGACGATCGATTTAAAGGGAATTTAAGATGCTTTGTTGGACAGACGGGAGAAGTCTGTGATTTGTCGGTTTTATTTAGTGATCATGAATGGACCTGAGCGGTGAGTTTTGTCTCTAACGAAGCAGCACAATCCGTACGGCTGGTGGACAAAATAACAGCAACACTTGATCTGATGCAAAGCTAAACCAGAGAAGCGTTTGTTGCCGGGTGTGTTGGTTTTGTCCACCTGTCAGACAGAATATCAGCTGCTGTTTGTTTTGTGAGTTGGTCTCCTTGTCACAGAAGCAGAAGGTTCATTTTAAAGAGCTTGTTTGATATTTATGCTGATTTGAATAAATGATCCGACGAGGTGTGTGGGAGGAGCTACTTTCATGTGTTTCTCTCCCAGATTTTATTTGCTGTTTTTAAACCTGCTTTGTCATCAATAACTGAAGATGATTTATGAATTATCCGTTTTTCTTTTGATGCATTTTGAGTCTGAAGCCGATTGACTTTCCAAACATGAGAGCACATTACATCCACTAAAGAATCAAATACATTTAACTGCAGAAGTTTATTGCTGAGGTTTATGCACCGGCAGGTAAATAATGACCTTTCAAATGTGGAAACTTTATTTAAATGCTGTCGTCTTTTCTTTTTTTGCACACTTGTAGCCTTGTTCCCGTTCTAATGGGACAAAATAAAACACTAGCTCTGCATTAAGTTAAACGTGGACGTCATATTTACTCTCTCTATATATAAATATATATATATATATATGTATTTATTTTATGTTTGCTTTCCTAACGTGCAATGTTTGGTACTTTGTTCACAAAAGCAAACGTTCTTGAAACATTTGTGTGTTTCAGTAACATGGAGCCACCCAAACACCAAACTGCTTTCTTTGCACTTCTCTTCGGCGAGTTTATTTCTGGTGCAGAAAGCTGCTCTGTGGACGAGCAGCATCTGAAAGTAGAGCAGGTTTCAATTCGTTTTCCTGGTGGTGGTAACATTTGCACTATTTCTGGGAACTTTTATATCCTTTGTTTATATTATGCAATCTTTGTAAGATTATCCGTGCACTGATTTTGTTTTTTAAAGACTGGTTGAGCTGTGTGCTGTATCTATGTCTGGATGGACACTAATGAACTCTGGTCTCTACACGACCTTTTAATGAATAAATGTTAATCCCAAATGTTGTTTTTGCCCTTTTTATTTGAATGGCCTGATCAGAAAGCCAGATACTGATCTGACCAGCCTGGCTGCTCCTGGTGAGAGTGATGTAGCATGTAACGGATAACGTAACGTAACGGACAACACAACACCTGGAACTCCATGAAGCATTGAGATGTTTGAACCACATGTAACAGCTACAGAAGATTATCATGAATAAAATACAAGAATGCAACACAAGTTGAAGTGAAAACCAGTGGTGGAAGAATTAAGATCTGTTATAAATAGTCTGTTAAAAAGTAAAAGTCCTGCATTCAAAATCTCACTTAAGAGTACAAAGATATTAGCTTCAAAACATGCGTTAAAAGTACTCATTATGCAGAATAACCCATTTGAGAATAATTTATGTTACAATACTGGATTATAATTATCGATGCATGTGTTGCATAGACTGTAAAGGTATTTTATTTACTTTATTCACTGCTGGTTAACTTATAATGATCCATCGTACTTTATACATTGATTCATATTTTGTAACGATAATGTGCAAATTAACTAAGCCATCAAATAAATGTTTTGAGTTAGAAAAAATACAATATTTGAGTAGAAGCCTGAAATGGAAATACTCACGTAAATTACAGGTACCTAAAATTGTAGTTTACTACCATAACTTAAGTACATGTACTTCATTACCGGTGAAAACAAGAAACGCACAGAAGAAAACTACCAGATGTGATTGTAGTTAACGAAGTAACCCTAGCGGATAGCAAGACACATAGCTTGTAGATGCTAACCTACCTAGAACACGAGCCGTTTAATGTTTTTTAATTTAACACTTTTAAAGCTAATCTGTTTTGAAAGCTTTATTTTGAAAGTATTTACCGGAAGTCTTAGTATGCTATTAAATCTGCCTTGACGCTCACGGAGTTGATAGTTGTGTGTTCAGCGCCCTCTAGCGGCCATAGTATGTACCTGCACCTCAATAAGAGCTTTTGTAATACGGTTTTATTTACACTAGCTTCCGGTCGTCACGAGGTCTAACTAATTGTCTATTATAAAGGTTTTCTTTTGAATAATTTCCACTGGGTATTATGTGGTTGTGTTTACCTTGATGCTCGTGAAATTAGCTCGCGCTAACGTTAGATTATAAAGTCAAGAGCTGAATTCAGTCTGTGGTTAAGAGCATAGAAATGATATTTCATGGTCAAGAGTGTTCATACTGCCCTCTAGTGGTCAGGGTGAGAAACTGCAACACAATAAATTCATAAAGACAGCGTCAATGCAGACGGGACAGCACAATACTACTTCCGGTAACTACTTTCGAAATACAGTGACCAAAGTAACGGAAATTATCGTGTTAATAATTAATAAAAATGAAGTATACAACAACTAAAACAGAAAATGTCTCCTACATAAACAGGTACATTGATAGGAAACGAAAAGGGGTACTGTTATCAATTCAAGGGTATTATAATAATTATATTATGAAAGAAATACAGAGACAAAACTTCTGAAAAATATATTTTCCCATTGTTTGGTTGTAAGACGAGAGTAAAAACAGAAACAAATACTTTGATAAAGATATCAAATACCTTTAGTACAAATATCTGCTTGATTCCCAAATGACATCCAACGACAATTACCTTGATCGTTTGATGTTAATTTATTTTAGTTCGTCCACAATTGCTTCAATCAAATCATTATTTTCAAGGTGAACTCCGGAAGTATGCTGTTATGTTGCATTGATGCTAGTATGACGAATAAACGACTCCACTGCCGCTGAGAGTTCTGGGAGTCGGAGAGGACGTGGACATGGTGGAGGACTACAAGTACCTGGTGTCTCCATCCACAGCAGACTGAACTGGAAGAACAACATCAACGCTGTGCACAAGAAGGGGAGGAGTCGACTCTTCTTCTTGAGGAAACTTCAAACCTTCAACGTGTGCAGCAGGATGCTGGAGATGTTCTACAGTCTGTTGTGGTCAGTGCACTGGACTCCTGTAGTCTGCTGGGGGAGCAGCATTGGAGCCGGAGACACCAACAGACTGAACAAACTGGTGAAGAAGGACCACCCTCTCCATCACCTCCTGCAGGGACAGAGGAGCACTTTCTCCAACAGACTGATGCAGCTCCGCTGTCACAAGGACAGATACAGGAGAACATTCCTGTCCTCTGCCATTAGACTTTATAATAAAACACCTCGGGCCAGATCGTCGTCCTTCACATGACTACAACGCTACAGGCTGTTGCTTGTTGTTGGTGATCCTGGCTCTGCTGTCCAGGTTGTTTAGTTTAGTTTACTAGTTGTTAATTTAATTAATACCACTATATTCATGCTATATACTGTGCATTTCTATTTTATATTCTATTCTATTTTAGCTTATTTTTTATTAATCTATTCCTTCAATTCAATATCTGCTCTGTTATTTTATTGTACTGTATATATTGTGCATTCCATACGTTATATTTTACTCTGTAAATTGCTGCTGCTACAAACGAATTTCCCCCTGGGGATGAATAAAGTTTCTATCTGTCTAATATTCTTCTGAAGCGCCCCTATTTGGCCACTGGAGGGCGCCAAACACTCGTGATTCTAAACAAGGTGTTTTCATTCCTCCCGTTTTTGTCCCTGCCCAGCCACCGTCCTTCCTACTGTGGGTGTGGACACACGAACAGATGACGACACAAACAATGGAGGAGCAGCTACAGTAGTTTGCTTCCTACAAGTTGTAAAAACAATAGTTATAAATCGGGTCAGGTTCACCGTGTATTTCCTGGTTGTAGCTGTGATGCTGTGTCAGAATGGGAAATCTATTCGGGAAAAAGAAACACAGCCGAGTGACGGAACAAGACAAAGCGGTGTTGGTAAGAGTCGCAGCTAACGTTAGCCTCCACACTGAACCAGTCACGCCAGACTGCGTGTAAGAAATGTGGTCATTTAACTACATCGCGTCATCAGTAATCGTACACAGCCAGTTTATACAAAACAACTTCATCATTTAACATTCTCCACGTTGCTCTTCAATTCGGCATGAATACAACTCAATATATCCTCTTCGATTTATGCATTAATCTCAGATTTTTCCTTCAAATTGCTCGACTGAGAGCCGAAGCAAACAGCATAACTCGTTTATAGAAGTTGAGACTTAAACTACTTTAACAAAGTGGTGCCGATTTGATCCGAAGAGCCCCACCGTGAGTCTGGCGTTACTGTAGTACTCGGTGTGATATCGTGTCGGTGTTTCACCGGATGTGAATGTTTGAATATTCACATTGCAGCTGCTGCAGTCAGACAGTTACAGTGTAACGAAACCGATCAAACAGCAGCTTGTTTGGACCCTGAAGCTGCTGTTTGGACCCTGAAGCTGCTGTTTAGACCCTGAAGCTGCTGTTTGGACCCTGAAGCTGCTGTTTAGACCCTGAAGCTGCTGTTTGGACCCTGAAGCTGCTGTTTGGACCCTGAAGCTGCTGTTTGGACCCTGAAGCTGCTGTTTGGACCCTGAAGCTGCTGTTTGGACCCTGAAGCTGCTGTTTGGACCCTGAAGCTGCTGTTTGGACCCTGAAGCTGCTGTTTGGACCCTGAAGCTGCTGTTTGGACCCTGAAGCTGCTGTTTAGACCCTGGAGCTGCTGTTTGGACCCTGAAGCTGCTGTTGGGACCCTGAAGCTGCTGTTGGGACCCTGAAGCTGCTGTTTGGACCCTGAAGCTGCTGTTTAGACCCTGAATCTGCTGTTTGGACCCTGAAGCTGCTGTTTGGACCCTGAAGCTGCTGTTTGGACCCTGAAGCTGCTGTTTGGACCCTGAAGCTGCTGTTTGGTGTGAGTGAGTCTGTGTGTCAGTGAAAAGGTTTCTCTCTGTTTCACTGCAGCAACTGAAGCAGCAGAGAGACAAGCTGAGGCAGTACCAGAAGAGGATCAACCTGCAGCTGGAGAAGGAGCGACTGTTAGCGAAGCAGCTGCTGAGGAATGGGAAAAAAGAGTGAGTGTTTAAAAACATGAACGTGAAGAGAAAGAGAGGACGCAACCGTGAGAGCTGACAGATCCCTCCAGATGTGTGCTTTCTGACAGATGTTATCCACATAATTTTGTTTTTGTTCATAAATGAAACGTTTTATAAATATTCAGGATCCTCAAATCATACACAAGAAACAATCTGTACATTTGAAACAGATTGAGAATGACTGTAGCAGAAACATAATGAGATGGAAATGAATAAAATCAAAATGTTGAGTCAGTTATTTGTAAATATATATTAGATTTTCTACATGTGTGTCTGAGAGATTGTCTTTCTTCTCAGGAACATTTCATTCTTAATTTATTTTATCGTGTGTAACACAACGATTGGCTCGTTGTTCTTTTCTTCAGACTGATTTTGATTCGACTTTCTTTTGTGTTGAGCAGTAAAGCGCTGCTCCTGCTGAAGAAGAAGCGATACCAGGATCAGCTCCTCGGCAAGACGGAGAACCAGATCTCAAACCTGGAGCGCATGGTGAGCACTCACCGAGCCGCCGGTGAAGCTCACGGCACGACGGTGAAACTTAACACCGAACTCTCGTTCTGCATTCACAGGTTCAGGATCTGGAGTTCGCTCAGATCGAAACGAAAGTCATTCAAGGCCTGAAGGTTGGAAACGAATGTCTGAAGAAAATGCACGAGGTAGGTGACTTCAAATGAACCTCCTGATGCTCTGATCGCTGCTCGTCGCTGCTGACTGATGAGCTCTGGGTGACTTTTTGTTCAGGTGATGTCTGTTGAAGAAGTGGAACGGATTATGGATGAAACCCAAGACGCCATCGAGTATCAAAGAGTACGTCTCCTCTCGTCTCCTCCATCCTTCAGTCTGATCTACAACATGAATGTTTGTTGTTTACTGAGAGCTCGTTGTCTTCACAGCAAATCGACGACATGCTGGCCGGTTCCTTGACTCAAGAGGATGAAGACGCTGTTCTCGCTGAGCTGGAGGCCATAACTCAGGTCGGTGTGATTGTTTACGCTCTGGTGATCATCTTTCTCTCCGTCGCTCACCTGAGGATGTAAAGTAGGAGTTGAAACCGAGGAGCAGCGTCCACGTGTTCCATCACCTGTTGTCTCTGTTCTCAGGGAGACGTTGAGCTTCCAGAGGTTCCTGAAGACGAGCTGCCAGATGTTCCAGAGGTTCCAGAGGCCACGGAGAAGAAACCAGGTTTGTCCTCTCGAACGCACCGATCGTCCTCTTTGTGTCTTGTGATGTGAGCTCAGTGTGCTGCCGGTTAATAAGAAGTGTGTGTGTGTGTGTGTGTGTGTGTATATATATATATATATATATATATATATATAGGGACGGATGTTCAGTTTCAGTGTCTTCTAACGTTACACTCTTTAATCCCCACAATGCATTGCATGACTTTGTTTATTCTCAGAGCGGGATCGGTCCAGGAAGAAGCCGGAGAGAGAGATGCTCGCTGCGTGAAGAACCAGACTTCTCTCCGTCAGCTGACCCGATGGAGCTCCTCCCCCTCATTTACCTTCAACCCCCCCCCCCCCCCCCCCCCAGAGGCCTGTGATGAGGGGACAGCAGCCCCTCCTCTTCCTCCTCTTCCTCCATCACGAATCACTCGGCTGCTGCTCGTCGACACATGAAGGCCCGCTGGAGAAGAGCTGTGAGATCACATGACTGCCTAACTGTTGTTCCT
>NC_136654.1:1273953-1308953 GCF_949748355.1 Melanostigma gelatinosum
GGAGAATATAAGAACATCAGCAGAATATAAGAACATCAGGAGAATATAAGAACATCAGGAGAATATAAGAACATCAGGAGAACATCAGGAGAATATAAGAACATCAGGAGAATATAAGAACATCAGGAGAACATCAGGAGAATATAAGAACATCAGGAGAACATAAGAACATCAGCAGAATATAAGAACATCAGGAGAACATCAGGAGAATATAAGAACATCAGGAGAACATAAGAACATCAGCAGAACATGAGAACATCAGGAGAATATAAGAACATCAGCAGAATATAAGAACATCAGCAGAATATAAGAACATCAGCAGAACATGAGAACATCAGGAGAACATCAGGAGAATATAAGAACATCAGGAGAACATCAGGAGAATATAAGAACATCAGGAGAACATCAGGAGAATATAAGAACATCAGGAGAATATAAGAACATCAGCAGAACATGAGAACATCAGGAGAACATCAGGAGAATATAAGAACATCAGGAGAACATCAGGAGAACATCAGGAGAATATAAGAACATCAGGAGAATATAAGAACATCAGGAGAACATCAGGAGAATATAAGAACATCAGCAGAATATAAGAACATCAGCAGAACATGAGAACATCAGGAGAACATCAGGAGAACATAAGAACATCAGGAGAACATCAGGAGAATATAAGAACATCAGGAGAACATCAGGAGAATATAAGAACATCAGCAGAATATAATAACATCAGCAGAACATGAGAACATCAGGAGAACATCAGGAGAATATAAGAACATCAGGAGAACATCTGGAGAATATAAGAACATCAGCAGAATATAAGAACATCAGCAGAACATGAGAACATCAGGAGAACATCAGGAGAACATGAGAACATCAGGAGAACATCAGGAGAACATAAGAACATCAGGAGAACATCAGGAGAACATCAGGAGAACATCAGGAGAATATTCCAGAGATGTGCTGTTTGTGTCGGTATAATTGTTCTGAATCAGTACGTCGACTCTTGGTTCTGGATGGAGATGCTTGGTTCTGGATGGAGATGCTTGGTTCTGGATGGAGATTCTTGGTTCTGGATGGAGATGCTTGGTTCTGGATGGAGATTCTTGGTTCTGGATGGAGATGCTTGGTTCTGGATGGAGATTCTTGGTTCTGGATGGAGATGCTTGGTTCTGGATGGAGATGCTTGGTTCTGGATGGAGATTCTTGGTTCTGGATGGAGATGCTTGGTTCTGGATGGAGATTCTTGGTTCTGGATGGAGATTCTTGGTTCTGGATGGAGATGCTTGGTTCTGGATGGAGATTCTTGGTTCTGGATGGAGATGCTTGGTTCTGGATGGAGATTCTTGGTTCTGGATGGAGATTCTTGGTTCTGGATGGAGATGCTTTGTTCTGGATGGAGATTATTGGTTCTGGATGGAGATTCTTGGTTCTGGATGGAGATGCTTGGTTCTGGATGGAGATTCTTGGTTCTGGATGGAGATTCTTGGTTCTGGATGGAGATGCTTGGTTCTGGATGGAGATTCTTGGTTCTGGATGGAGATGCTTGGTTCTGGATGGAGATGCTTGGTTCTGGATGGAGATTCTTGGTTCTGGATGGAGATGCTTGGTTCTGGATGGAGATTCTTGGTTCTGGATGGAGATTCTTGGTTCTGGATGGAGATGCTTTGTTCTGGATGGAGATTATTGGTTCTGGATGGAGATTCTTGGTTCTGGATGGAGATGCTTGGTTCTGGATGGAGATTCTTGGTTCTGGATGGAGATTCTTGGTTCTGGATGGAGATGCTTGGTTCTGGATGGAGATTCTTGGTTCTGGATGGAGATGCTTGGTTCTGGATGGAGATGCTTGGTTCTGGATGGAGATTCTTGGTTCTGGATGGAGATGCTTGGTTCTGGATGGAGATTCTTGGTTCTGGATGGAGATTCTTGGTTCTGGATGGAGATGCTTGCTCCAGGTCTTCTCAATGGTTGTAGCAGAGGCGGAGGAGTGGGCAGCACGTGACACAGCGGAGGAGGCGAGGCCTTTTTAAATGCTGTGGCGCGTTCAAGGACTCACCGTAAAGTGCCACGTCACATTTTCTGATGTTTTTTGTTCAGGGTCACTTTAGGGTTAATTGATGCAGGAGAAGCAGAAAGAAGGGCGGCAGAGGATAATACACAACTGATGTTAAGATTCAATTATTGAGAAAAAGCGACACGACTCCAGAGTCTTTGGCATTTTTAGAAGATTTTAGAAGTCCTGAAAATAAATAGACGTAATACCTGAACATGTGACGTCAGAGAGCACAGCTTGAATACAAATGAAAAAACAAACTACATCGTCTCGTTTAGTGCTTGTATATTTATTTATTCATGTCGTACCTGACGTCTTTATTAAATACAAAATAAAACATTTCGATTTCGTCCAAATTAAACGTACATTATTCCTCTGCAGACAGGAGGACAGTGTCCTGTCATGTCCATGGAGAGTGCAGAGACGCTCCAGTCTTCATGTGTCTCTTCGAATCAAACAGTCATAGTGTGACATGTCCACAGCAGATCATTGAACACCTTCTGATGATCTCAATGTGTCCTTCGGGAGTAAACCTCTGCTCAAGAAACACAATTTATTTCGCTTTTTTTATTTTATTTTTCCTTTACCTATGTGGTTACATTTAAAAACACAGATATCTCACGTTTCATCCCACAGTGTAATCTTCAACTTTACCTTCCTGCTGTCCAAGAGATTTGAAATACCTAACGGAACCTAACGGTCCTATTATCCTTTTTCGCCAGCACGCCACGCTCATTTCCCACCGCCCTTGAAGGCAGCACCGCCCCTCTCCAGTGAGTCCGCCTCTGCGCTCCAACCGAGAGGCACCGACCGCCGGGCTGCGTGGGGAGCCGGTGTGGGCGCAGCGGAGGACTTTCCTATAAAAGCAGGGATCCCACGGCCAGCCGAGCTCGTCTCTCCGTCTATCCCGGAACAGCCGCTTCGTTTCGGGGAAAGCTCAGCCCAAAAGGACCATCTTTCAGTCTGTGGTTCTGACTGACGCTCCAACAAGGATGTCCCGGACCGACGAGGTGCACCGTATAACGGAGAATGTCTACAAGGTAAGACGGGACTGGTTGCTTGTTTCCATGCCGCTCTGCACGCGGAGGGACACCTGCTGCAGTTGGTGGACGGCTGGTTGTTAGAGGACCGACTGTGGACAACTTTGACCCAGTTCAGGACGCTCTGTGTGACGTGATCTCATGATGAAGACATGAGACGCGTAGGTCCGTCTGAGACAGGTGAATCCTGCTCATTGAGACTGACGTCGGGTTAGTGGTTCACGGGTCAATGGTTCAGTCTCAGACATCAGACATGTTTTCAAAGCCTGTCACTAGTTATTACAGCTCAAAGCATTGTTTCCATCTCTTCCCCAGTCCGACGAACCATCAACAAAGTCCAGTTACAGCCATAAGAACGTTACACGTGACCAAAGAACTGCTGATCCGATGGTTGGCAGGATGGACTCGGTGGTTTTTAGCAGCAGTGAAATGTGTCTGAACGCATCCGACCTGTGCTCCTCCTGCGGTCTCTCTGCGTGTAACGGTGCGGGTGAGTCATGGATGTCATCGTGCCTGCGGGGCAGTTCAGTTTCAAGTCGCTCCACACGTTGCAGAGGAGAAGCTGTCACCATCAGTGCGGGATTCTAACGCAAGCAGCTGAACTATGTGTGAGGGGGTGCAGGTCATTCACCTAAAGAGGCTGCATGGGATCCTTACCGGGGTCCATGTGGGACAGCAGTCTTCATTTGGGGGTCTTTATTCTTGGTAAAGACTTTATGTGGATGTTCTCAGCTGTGGTGTTGATTTATTGATGCAGTGAGAGGGAGATCATAGAGGAAGGGAAGGTGAACTGTGACTGTGCTGCTGCAAAAACCTCCAGTTTGCTGGACTCCAAATCTGAGATTCTGGGTTCAATGAGTCCAGAAGCAGTTCAGTGACTCGGGTCAGAGGAAGGAGAGAAAGCACTGTTTGTCGACATCGTCTGAACAGACCGAGGAGGAGGAGGAGGAGGAGGAGGAATCAAATTAATGATGAAGTGATTAGATGAATGGTAAAAGATGAATGGTGATGACATTTGAGTCCTAGATTCAGAACAGGAACATTGTGTTTGCAGCTCTCTGCTGTACGTCATTATAAACTGGAGGATCTTTGGCTTCTGGACCGTCTCCAGCGAGGAGATGCTGTGAGCTCTGGAGATAAGTGATTGGCATTTCTCTATAACTAAAAGACAGACCAATGGATAAAAGCGTGACCATCAGTTTCCTCGCTGAGCGGACTCCAGCGGTGGAGTCTGAAGATGCCATCATGCAGCACTGCAGCCGTGGGGTTTCTTCCTGTCATTAGCAGGCTGCATCATTACGCAGTCAGCAGAAGCAGAGCGCTGCTGGCAGCTTGACCCGCCGCTGGGCGCTGATTGCAGGAGGCTGATGCCCCCCCCCCCCCTCACCCCCCCCCCCCCCCCTCCGATGGTTGTGTGCGCTATGTCTTTATTAATTCAACACGTCTTTATTAATTCATTACAGACGTGTGGGAGATGAAGCGGCCAGAGGTGCCAGCTCCCATGAGACAGCACTGTGTTCCTCCACCGAGTCAGAGATTAAATCTGCAGCATCGAGATGGAGATCAGCAGCATCAATTAATGAACATAATATCACGATCACGTGTCAAGTAGTCTGAGTGCACACCAACACCACTCAGTCCATCGAAACACGCGTGTGATGCTGATCTTGGACGACACGCACTGTTTACCTCAATCCTGTCGGTAAATATCTGTTTGGTTTGTTTCCATGACGACTTGCTCACAATGACATGTGAGTCAGCATCGTCTGCTACGACTGGACAGCCTTTGTGTTTGAGGGTTTGTCAATAGAGTTCATATTTGAATCACAGGGCAGCTGCAGATGGTTAAACACAGAAGAGTGAGGTTTGATTATTCCCAGCTGCTCCTGAGGATGATGACCTTTCCCTCCATCAACAAAGACTTTGTTTGTTTTCTTTGTTTGTTCGACGGTTAGCTGCCAGAATACAATAACTCCAAATCAACAATGAAGGCTGAAGCTCGCTGCTCTGCTGCTGAAACAAGAGATGCTCAATGTCACTTTTGGATGACTCACACTGGCCGGCGTGTGTGTGGGCAGTGTCTCACGACTGTGTGTGTGTGTGTGTGTGTGTGTGTGTGTGTGTTAGTCAGAGACTCGTTGAGAGGCCGGCACTGTATCTGGCTCTGTAACGCTACGTCACATCAGAAAAGTGCAAACAGCAAAGGGAGTTCAGGTGTCAATGAGACGTCCCTGTGGATCTGCTGTGCTGAATGTGGGCGAACTGTGTTTCCTCAGGTTGTTGTGGCTGCTGAACGAGCACCGTGTGTGTTCACTGTTCAGCCGAGCGCTGCAATCCCAACAACGCTGCAGGCGCCATTTGTTGAGAGGCGCTCGAGTGTCGGGCGAGGCTGCAGGTTGTTTGTTTTTGATGGTCGGAGTGGATTATCAGAGACCGATCAGCTGGTCAATTGATTGATTGTTCATGCTTTCTTCGTACTCTGTGTGTGTGTGCGTGTGTGTGTGTGTCGTACATTTTCTGAGACCTCAATGCAGAAGCTGCACATGAAATAACCATGTGTGTGGTTAATTCAGTGGATTAAATACAAAGTTGCATCAAATCAGTGCAAATGCTGTCCGTCCAACATCGCCGTAAAGCAGTCCTGCTTATTGATCGTCATCTGAATTATCAACAATTCTGATTATCAGTTAATTGATAAGTTTTGATTGGACAAAAGAAGACCCTTGAAGATGGAAATGTCAGCGTTGTGTTAGGGTTGGGTTGTCTGGAGGAAATCAAATAGCTCTGTCGATGCTGTAGGGTCGACCTCTGGTGCTTTCACATCGTTATCGTGGACAGATAATCATCAGCAATGTGGATATAATGACTAAGTGGTTAAAGGACCATAATAACGGCTCCATCAGTCAGGTCAGAAATGTCCACGTCGCTGTAATGCAGCCTTTAAAACCAAGAAAAGACAACACGCATGAGACCAGACCTCGTGAGTCTCACATCAACACATCAGCGTCGTTGTAAAGCGACTGTTGGTGGCATCAGGCTGGTCTTCTGGGCAGTAACAGAGTCGCTATTGGACGTTCAGCTGATGAAAGATCACTTTGCCTTATTGTTCAGCAGCAGCGTTATCAAAGGTCCAGAGCATCGACCTCTTCTCTCGATGCTGTGTTGGTGTTGCTGTCACTGAGGGATCGTCCTCTCGTGATTGGATCCACAAATCCCTCCGTAAATATTGTCATATCTCCAAGTCCACCCTCCACGAGGCACGGCAGCGCTGACGTGAAGCCAGAACTATTTGTTCTCAAGGGCGGGACTTCTTTTCCTCAATGTGTGGGGGCTGTGAGTAATGCTAGCGGACACTTTATCCCCACACACTCTCGCACACAAGTACAAGCTGCTCAGTTTCCCTCCTACAGAGCATTTCTTCACCAATGTGGACAGAAAGCAGAAGATTCCAGTCAACAGTCGTTTTCTCAAACATGCTGCAAAAAGACTGAGTTCATATAGTTTGTATCATGACCAGTGTTTCATCGATATTCAGTTGGATTGTGATCTGGTATTTTGCCGTCTTATCAATCGTCTGCTGGTTGTGTGTTCTCAGACAGGGGGGGGGGGATGAAGGGCAGCAGTGGATGGAGGGAGAGAGGGAGAGGGTTTTATTTAACTTCTTCCCTCCATCACACTCTGGTAAGATGCCTTTGGTGTCATGTGCAGACTGAGCTGCTCTGTTCATGTCCGGGGTCATTCGAGGCTCTCGTGTGGACGGAAGCGTATGGAATCCAAACGCTCTGCTCAGGCAGGATTCCTCCAGTGTGATTGTTTCAAACCACAGAGTTCTCCTCTCTGATGAGTCAGGCCGTCTCCTCTGTTGTCTCTGTGCGGAGCTGCATCGCTGGCTTTGTGCTGCTGTCTCTGCAGGATAACGTGCCCCCTCCAGCTCCGGGGCTTTGTTCTAGCTCCGTGCCTCCTTACCAATCTTTGAGCAGCATCGGAGTCAGCGAGCGTCATCGTGACGCTCGCTGACTCACAACTCACAACCTGCTGAAAACGGGCTTGACCACACATGCGTAGAAGCAGCTGTGCAGTAACCTGCTTCTTTGATGCAACATGTTCATGAGCTAGAGACGCTTCAACATGACATCGCTGTGAACGTTTGGCCAGTTTATTGTTTACAGCCGTACAGATTTTAGGAATCCAAAAATACATAATGTCTACAACAGACTGTCTGTTACTCTTCACATATGAATATAATATTTGTTTTTAAGCACAGGCTGGACCCAGAATCAACATCCAGAAGGCATCAGCAGGAGCAGGAGCGCTGCAGTCCCTTTTTATTATTTAGAATTTGACCGACTCGGTTACAACACCGCTCTCATAGCTGTCAAACAACATAACTGTTGGCATCTGCTGCGTGTGTGCGTCAGCAGCCTTCAGCACATCTGGAAGTTATCTAAGTTGAGCTGGAGGCAGGTCGGGGGGGGGAGGTGGAGGCTGTCAGGGAGCAGGAGGATGATGGGTCAGATCTCCAAAGAGAGACCGAGGGAGGAGACAGCAGTGAGTGATTCGGCTGAAATTAAAGCGGGAAAATGACTCTGAGGCAAGAAAGAGCTGGAATCTCCCGCTGCAGTATTTCTGTGTAGTGAGTTTGATTGGAGATGTGGCTGCAGAGTGAAGTGTAATCTGTAAGATGAGGTTGGAAGGAGAAAGGGAGGTGGGCTCCCTCAGTGGGCTTTGACGCTGAAATGCACCATAATCACTGCTGTACTTTGCTGCATCCTTTTCAAACGTCACGGTGAAGAAGCGCTCCTGCATGCTGAGCAGCACATCCTGCCGTCGCACGCGCAGCTACACGTCACACGTCGTGTGTTTGCACGGGAAATGAATCGCTCCGTCATATTTCATTCTGTAAGATCCTCGTTGTGGCCGATGCTATTTGTGAATGAACGCGTGTGTTCGTGGGAGCTCGTTCCCCTCGTGTGCATGTGGAGGTAAAATGTGATGCGTCAGTCTGAGGCCATGAGGATCATCCTGGCTCACACGGTGGAGACCCCCACCCCCCCCCCCCCCCCCTCACCTCCTCGCTCTCCTCACCACACCATCAGCTTTCCTGTGGTACGAGCCGAACGTGAGGTGAATAAAGACGGCTGCCCTGTCACATGGGCGGGGGGGGGGGGATTCCAGCACTTCCATATATGGCGGCGGAAGTGCCCCCCTCCCTCCCGTCTCCTCCTAAAGCTGCATCTGTGGAGTAGGGGGCGCTGACTGCCTCTGCTCGCCTGCCCACAGATAAGGGCTCATCTGAAAGGGAAATTGGCTGAGTTCACACACACACACACACACACACACACACACACACACACACACACACACACACACACACACACAGTGGATTTCCGTCTCCTGAGGGCGTTGAAGCAGTGCAGCTTTAGTGCGGTGATTGTCACACTGGCTGAGCAGAACAAACAAAGTCCATTTCCTGGAAACAGAATGAGGGACAGCAGCGAAACACTAATGGACAATGCATCAGCTTATCAACCCCACACGGCATATAATGCAGTGCAGATCTATAATGGCTTTCTTCACATTAGCAATGATGTGCGCTGCTTCCTGTTTCAATCATACAATGATGCATACGTGCATGAATGTGTTGGCGTGCACACGTTATGGCAGAACTGTTGTATTGGACCCATTCAAATGGCCACTGAGAGATTAGAAGGCCTGTGCACGGCATACGTCAGTCAGCTGCAGATCATGAGCAGACGTAATAAGAATGAAATGAGTTTGCTTTACGCGCCATATGTCCAGTGAAGGAAAAGACGTTATTGTGTATTGACTGCACGCGTGGGGGAGCATGGAGCGTATTTCACAAGGTACGAGAAGATCGTACAGCGTTTTCTTTTGAGCTTCATCATTCATGAAGAGTGTCGTATCGAACATCCAGACACCTCGGCTCACTTCAACACTTCAACATGTCGAGTCAGTCATTCTACACGATGAGACTCAGGCTGCCATGATTCAGCACAATGTGAACGTGCTACCTTTTTAAAAGCACGTCTTTCTGAATTTCCTTCGAAATGTTACTCATTTTAACACACATTTTTGTGTGCGTGTGTGTGTGTGTGTGTGTGTGTGTGTGTGTGTGTGTGTGTGTAATCTGGTTAACCTTCACATCCCGACCCGTTTGAACAGCAGGGGAACACACGGTGAACCTCTTATCAGCACTGGCGCTGTTGACTCCGTGCTGATTACAGTCATGTGTTGTAGTTTTTCCTCTTTCACTTCTTCCAGTTTCTCCTGAAAGGTTCTCTGGAGACTGTTAATATGTGGCTTCCTGTGACGTCATCTCCAGCGTTGAATCCTCCGTGTTGAGAGGTGGACGTGATGAGACGGTGAAAGTTAGGCGGAGATGGAGCGCTCCGGACAACAACGTAAGCCTTGCAGCGATCACGCTGCTGCACTCTTTAGTTTCTGGAGAGACGTTTCGTGTATCAGTCAAAACATGACTTCAGTGTTTCTCAGAGGCTGTGGAGAAACTCCAAATCAAAATGTTCCATTGGACGGTTCTAATCTCACAGTGGCCAATCCATCTGCACCAAACGTGCACAATCATCACAAAAACAAAGCAGGTTTTTGCTTTGTTGGAGACGGACGTCTTCGCTTTTTACTGTTTCAAGATGCTTTTGCACTTCACGTCTTCTTTCAAACATCAAATCAAACATCATAGTCGCACAACAGTGTCACACTCCGTCACTACTCGTCTAAAAGAGACTGATTCAGGGAGTGGAATCAGGACAGAAGTATAAAACTAACGGATCGTGGAGACGAAGAACGCCACGATGCCAATCAAAGGCAAAAGTAGATGTGTTCAATTCATCAGCCACTGTAGTGGCCATTTGTCGGCTAAATCAAACTTAAACAAATAATAATCAAACGCCACTGATGCACCGTGGTCGGTATCTTTACGCAGCCAGAAGAGAGTCAAATGTCCAAGCAGGATTCAATTTTGGTGTATTTATTAAATAAAGCAAATAAAACAAGAAAACAAACTAATTAACAAACTCCTGTCGTGCTGTCTCTCCTGTCCTGTGTAGCTGGTAAAAACTATACGCCCACCCCGGTGCATGCTGGTCCTACCTTTCTACTTGTTTAAATAGCAACAGGTGCCCACAGTAATTACCCAAAAAATAATAGAAACAAACAAATTACTATTAAAGAGAAAAATAATCTTAACATATGAAACATCTACAATAATTAAACAATACTACTTATAAATGAAATAACAAAATACAATATCAAATAAATAGCTCCAACATTCCGGCCCCTAATTGTGCATAATATCACAATTATTATTCTCAAACGAGCTATTCCTATAATAAACATGACCTAAAGTTAATCTTCTTCTTGACACCTACAACAAAAAGAAAGATTAGAGAGAGAGAGAGAAAGTAGAGGTCGAGAAAACATCAGTCCATGATGTTTAGTCTGCTGCTTCCAGAAGCAAACAGAGCTTCGTCACTGGCCTCTCCAGAATGCTGGTCCTGGTTTGAAGTCGCACAGACCGCACCAGCCCCTTTGTATCTGGTCTTGCCTCCAAAACTTTTCCCATCATCCAAGATCCTCTTGGAGCTGTAGAGTCCGCAACAAGGACAATGTCTCCAGCAGTGAGGCTTCTTCTTGGCCTTGTCCACTTTTGTCTCTCTTGCATTATAGGCAGGTACTCAGAGATCCATCTCTTCCAGAAGAGTTCAGCCATGTACTGTACTTGCTTCCACCTTTTCTTGATGTACAGATCACTTTGAATGAATAGTCCTGGTGGCATGATTGGTTTGCCTTTTAACATTAGAATGTGGTTTGGTGTGAGAGCTTCAAGGTCATCTGGGTCATCTGAGACTTTTGTGATGGGTCTGTCATTTAGAATTGCTTCAACCTCACAGAAAATAGTCTGGAGCCCTTCATCGTCCAGAATTTGCTGTTGCAGAACTGAGGTGAGAACACCTTTCACTGAACGAATCAGGCGCTCCCAGATGCCGCCTTGATGGGAAGCTGCTGGGGTGTTAAAGTTCCATTTTATGCCATCCTGGACCAAAGCCCTTTGAATTTTGTCATGATTCAGAACAGCCAGACTTTCCTTCAGCTCCCGGTTGGCTCCAACAAAGTTTGTGCCATTATCCGACCTGATAGTGGAGACTGCACCTCGTCTACAGATGAACCTTCGTACTGCATTTATACAGGAGTCTGTGTCTAGTGTATATGCCACTTCCAAATGCACAGCACGACTGGTAAGACAGGTGAAAAGCACTCCATATCTCTTCAGAAGACTTCTTCCTCTTTTAACATTGATGGGCCCAAAATAGTCAACTCCAACATTTGTAAACGGAGCTTTATCAGGCAACACTCTCTCCTCCGGCAAGTCTGCCATCTTCTGTTCACCAAGCTTTCCTCTGTTGCGTTTACAAACAACACAGTCAGATATGACTTTCCTGGCAGCGGAATTTGCATTGATGATCCAGTACTTTTGCCGTGACCTTGACAGCATGTGATTTCTTCCAGCATGTCCCAGCTGATGATGGATATGGCGCAAAATCAGCGTGGATACATGCAGGTCTTTGGACAAAATAACTGGATGTTTGGATTCTGCTGGCAGTGCTGCTTTACTCAGCCGACCACCAACTCTGAGAATTTCATCATCCATTACTGGGTCTAGTTTGTACAGCGGACTTTCTTTGTGGATGTTTTTAAAGCATCCTTTCAGTGAGGCAATTTCAGCTTTGAACTTGTGTCGTTGTACATATTGAATGATTGACTGCTCTGCCTTAGCAAGATCTTCAGGTGTTATTCTTTGTCCTTTGAGTGTGGCTTTAAAGCTTTGAACTTTTCTTTCCACTTCATGCTCCCGATTCTTCAGATCGTCCTTTCTGAGGCCTGCAGAAGCACAAAACTCCTTTCTCTTCTGTCCCAATAACAAGAGACATTCCTTGACCTTCAGAAACCAAGCCACAGATGTTTTTAGTCTAGTCCAAGATGAAAAATAGTAGATCAGGTGGTTGGTGGCATTTTCCAAATCCTTGATGATAGCATTTACCATTAAGTCCCTTTTGACCTCTGGGTCATCTGCAGAAATCACATCAAGATTCCCATCAAGTTTAGGCCACTCCTTCTTTGACTGATAGAGAAACTCAGGTCCACTTATCCATCTCCTGCCTTTCAGGAAATCCTCAGCTCTCATTCCTCTTGATGCTTCATCTGCTGGATTATCCTTGGAACCCACATATCTCCACTGATCTACATCTGCTGCTTCTCTGATGAAAGAGGTTCTGTTTGCCACAAAAGTGTGGAATCGTCTGGTTTCACTAGAGATATACTTAAGGACTGTTGTGCTGTCCGTCCAGAAGACTGACTTCTCCAGCTTGAGTTGCAACTCCTTCCGAAGCATTTTATCCACACGAACTGCAAGAACTGCGGCTGTGAGTTCCAGTCGAGGAATTGTGGTCTGCTTTAGTGGGGCAACTCTGGCCTTTCCCAAGAGAAATGCAACATGTACTTTATCATCAGTTTCCAATCTCACGTAAGACACAGTTCCATAGCCAACTTGACTGGCATCAGAAAAGTGGTGAAGTTGTGCTGTAGCAGGTTCTCCTAAGTCTCTGGGCTTAATACAGCGGTCCACTTTGAACTCAGACATCCTTTGCAGGTCCTCAAGCCAATTAGACCATTGTTCAGCGAAAGAGTGGGAAATAGTGTCATCCCAACCCAAGTTTCTCCTACAAAGCTCCTGCAGTAACAGCTTGGCTGGCATGCTGAATGGGGCTAGAAATCCCAAAGGGTCATAAAGTGAGCTGACCACTGACAAAATGCCTCTTCTGGTGTTTGGCTGTTGTTGTAGTGATGTCCTGAACTTGAACTTGTCAGTTTCAATGCACCACTCTAGTCCTAGTGCTCGCTCCATTGGAAGTTGGTCTGTATCCAAATCCAGTTCCACCATTTCTTTTGGTCTTTTGTCCTCAGCGATTGACAGCAGCACTGTGCGGCTGTTGCTGATCCATCTTGAAAGATTGAATCCTCCTTTATGACAGAGCGCATTCAAATCTTTGATTATTTGCAGTGCCTCCTCCTCTGACGCCATGGATTTCAGGCAGTCATCCACATAAAAATTATGTTTGACTGTATTTGTCACTTCTGGAGGGAAATGTTGGACATTATCATCTGCAGTTCTCCTCAAAGCATAATTTGCACAACTTGGTGAGGATACAGCTCCAAACAGATGTACTTTCATCCGATACTCCAGTGGAGACTGCGCAGTGTCACCATCAGACCACCAGAGGAAGCGGAGAAAGTTGATGTGCTTTTCTGAGACACGAACTTGATGAAACATGGCTTGGATGTCGGCCATTACTGCAACGGGCTCTTGCCTAAATCGGACGAGGACTCCAATAAGAGTGTTAGTGAGATCAGGTCCCTGCAAGAGCTGGCAGTTCAGTGATGTCCCTTTAAAAGTTGCTCCACAATCAAAAACAACTCTTAGTTTGCCTTTTCTGGGATGATAGACTCCATGATGAGGGATATACCACACCTTTCCATCACTTTGTTCGAGTTGATCAGCAGGTACCATCTCAGCATATCCTTGAGTTATCATGTTGTTTAGGAATGCGGTATATTCCTCCTTAAATGGAACATTCTTGACAAATTTTCTTTTCAGGCTTCGGAGGCGCTGTTCTGCAACACAGCGATTGTTAGGCAAGACAGAATTTTCCTGTCTGAAAGGTAAGTCAATACAGTAATGGTCTCCAGTTAATACTGTTGTGTTGCTCATAACATTCATGAACTTGATGTCTTCTCTGGACATTTCAATCTGCTCCTCTGATGATCTCTCATTAAAGTCATGGTTATACTGTTTAACCAGCATTCCTTGCAGATGTTCCACAGAGATTCGGTTGGCTGTTACAGCAGGGCAGCCACTCTTACTCCTACTGCTCTCGCCGCGAAGTGGACCATTAATGACCCAACCAACTCTGGTTCTGACCGCATAAGGCCCTTCATCCTGGCTGTTTATCAGCTCCCAAGGCTCCATCACTTTTGGAGCATCAGTTCCAATTAGTAGCTCAACACCTGCGTCAATGTCGTGGAGCTTAACATCCTTGAGGTAAGACCATTGATCAAGATCCTCCTCCCGTGGGACGTTGAGTGCAGAAACAGGCATGCTCCTTTGAGTTAAAACATCAGGTAACTCAATGAAATCGTTTGTGCTCATACCAGACACTTCAAGGCCTGACAGAATATGTGCATTTACGATCTTCTTTTGATTCATTGTTCTCAGCAGAATACTAGTCCTTTTACCCTTCAAGTTCAGTTTTCTTGCCAAGTCCTCTGTACAGAATGTGCCGGAACTCCCTGGATCCAAGAAGGCATATGTCTGCACCGTTTTGTTACCTCTCTGGCTCTTGACTTTGACTGCGACAATAGAAAAGATGGAATTATCTTCATAACCAGCCCCGATATGGCCGCAGGTTTGAGACATGGTGCTTGAGACACTTGGAGGGCTCACAGACTGTTGGGCTTGTTGAAAGGTTGTTCTTTTGTCTTGCCACTCTATGTGAAGGACTCCTGGGTGCTTTTGGTGACACACATTGCAATCCAAGCGACTCCTACAGTCTTTGCTTGTGTGGCCTACTTTCAGGCAACCAAAACAAATACCCTGTTCTTTGATAAAATTAATTTTATCACGATGTCCTTTAACTTTAAACTGTGAGCATTTATCCAATGAGTGACAACTTTGTTTACAAAACAGACAGTTGTGAAGAGAGGAAGACGTCTTGTTTCCTGTGTACTGAGTGATGACTCCTTCTTTCACTGCAGTAACGTTGGTGGCAAAGCTGCTTCCTTTTTTCCTTTGCTTCAAGTAACTAACGTTGGAGACCTTCAAGTTGGTAGGTTGTGAGTCCTGAATGTTGCCAAAAAGTGGATCTGAGGCAATTCTGACTTGTTTTTCAATGAAAGCAACAAGATCCTCAAACAGTGCTCTCTGGCCACGTCGCTCTTGCAGATCACAAGCAACATTTCTCCACCGTTCCCTTAACTTATAAGGAAGTTTCAAGATGATGCTCCTCATATTAGATGGTAGGTCCAGTTCCTTCATATGCATCATTTGCTCTGTTAGATTTGAGCATCCTCGAAGAAACAGGGAAAATGATTGCAATGCTTTAAGATCTTCACTTTTAACAGGCGTCCAGCTGAGAAGCTTTTCCATATACGTAGATGCAATTTTGTATTCGTTTCCAAAGTGCTCTGCGAGAAGACTTTTGGCTCTGTGGTATCCCTGATCTGAAGGTAGATGTTGACAACTGCACACCAAGTCTCTTGGCTGCCCCCTGGTGTATTGTTCGAGAAAGTGCAAACAGTCACTCCAATTAGTTGTCTTCTCCTCCACTCCATTTTCAAAAGCTCTGATAAAAGACCTGTACTGAAGAGGGTCTCCATCAAACACAGGAATGTTTCTTACAGGCAGGACAGAGCACAGATTTTGCTGGACCAGCAGAGCAGCGATGTCATTTTGTCTTTGCATCACATTTACAATGTCATTCTGATGGGGTTGAGGTTGCACAAGTCCTGCTTGACTTTCATTCACAGTTTGTGTCGTTTGACCTGGAGAATCAGTCTTTACGAGCATCTCATCAATTTGTGTGTTTGACCTTTGTTTAGGCCTAACAACCTGTGGTTGCATTATGGGATCAGACACAGAAATAACATCCTTTTCAACAGGAACAAAGGTGTAAGCATGGGGATTTAATAGTCTTGCTTCTTTGAACTTGTTCCTTTCAACATAAGAGTTCATTCCGTCTGAACATTTTGAGCCACGCTGGGATGAATTTATTTCCAAGACATGAAGCTTTGCACTTGTAGCTGCCAATTCCGTTTCAAGTTCCAATTGTTCCTTTTCTTTCTTCAACTTTTCCTTTTCCCTCTCCAACTTTTCCTTTTCCCTCTCCAACTTTTCCTCCTGAGCTTCGATTAGATGTTTCCTTTTTAGAGCAGCAACGCGCTCCATCAGAGCTGCCTTGTCAGCCTCAGCTCTAATGCGTGCAGATGATGTTGATGAAATCCGTGATAGCTGGGAATGTGTCTTTACAGAGTTCATCTTTACACTTAACACATTAGAAGCACTATCTTCAGGGTTTATTTCATCTGCAACACCTTGGTGGTCGAGAGAATCTTTACATGGCTGCACATATGGGTAACCCATTTCAGACAGCCAGCCCTTTACCTTTTCAGTGAAGTCATAGAACATTGTCATTTTTTCTTTGAAGTACAGATTTTGCCTTGTAACTTCATCTTGAGGTAAAGGTAAGCTCACAAAAGATGTATGCATGTCATTTGCATCTTGGTAACACTTGATGAATGTAAAAAGCTCAGCATTCACTGAATTTACATTTTTATTGGAAGTCATTAAATCACTTATGTTTCTCAAACACTTTTTGGCTTGTTTGCATTTTGTGGTCCTCTTTTGCTGGTACATTTCCGTGTAGAACTCCACGCCTTTAGAAGTCATTTTAATGTCTCCTCCTGCTGACGGCCTTTCAACATCCGTCGCCTGAACGTCAGACATTTTGAACACTTCTTCCAAACTGCTTGTCACACATCAATCAAATCCGTCGGACGTGAATGCAGGTAAAGTGCAGCAACAAACAGCAAAGGCGCTTACAGGCCGCTCCTCCAATTCACCACACACACACACTGAAGTCGGGCTTTTTAATGAATGAAAGCCGCCGATAGTGGTGCGCGGGTGTTACGCCATGTCCATTTGTAGCGATTCAACGCAGTCAGGCTTAAACATCCAGAAGCACGTACATCACTGTGAATACAGACTTTTAAACTCCACTCGTTTCACCGTCTTCCTATACGGCAGTCGTATCACGTACCCGTTTCTTCTGAGATGTTTCAGCGCTGTGTTGATCCGGTCCAAAGCAGTTGTCCCGCTGATATTGAATCCAAGAGTGATGAATGAAACAATCCTCTTTGATCATCCATACGAAATCCAAAAACGATCCAACCCGTTGTGGCTGTGGTGGGATCGGTCCTTTGAGTCCAAGAGCTAAGCTTTTACTTTAGTCCTAGGGCGTAGTTTTTACTTTAGTCCTAGGGCGTAGTTTTTACTTTATGTAGTGGCCATTTGTCGGCTAAATCAAACTTAAACAAATAATAATCAAACGCCACTGATGCACCGTGGTCGGTATCTTTACGCAGCCAGAAGAGAGTCAAATGTCCAAGCAGGATTCAATTTTGGTGTATTTATTAAATAAAGCAAATAAAACAAGAAAACAAACTAATTAACAAACTCCTGTCGTGCTGTCTCTCCTGTCCTGTGTAGCTGGTAAAAACTATACGCCCACCCCGGTGCATGCTGGTCCTACCTTTCTACTTGTTTAAATAGCAACAGGTGCCCACAGTAATTACCCAAAAAATAATAGAAACAAACAAATTACTATTAAAGAGAAAAATAATCTTAACATATGAAACATCTACAATAATTAAACAATACTACTTATAAATGAAATAACAAAATACAATATCAAATAAATAGCTCCAACAGCCACCTTTTGTAGTTTTACACACAATCAGGCCATTGTCTTCCATTGTTCACCGGTAACAATTGATGTTCGTGACTTCTCGAGGTTTTGAGTAACACTGAAAGAAATCAGGTTGAAAAGTGAAGGTTTTCTTTCAGATGTTCTGGTTCCATTTATCAATGACTTCATCTTAAGCTGTGTTCTAACCAAATGGAGCCCTGATGTTAACTGGCAACAACTGAACCTTTTGACTTGCAAATCACCCAATCAGTGCTTCCTGGTACCTGATATGTAACGCAGTGCTCAGTGTATCAATACTGATAATACAAATATGAATCCATTGTATGAAGCAACTCGTCCACTCAGTTATTTTAAAGGTCTTTGTCTCCACCTGGTCTGTCCCGGTCCCTCCCTCCTCGCTGGGGTTGCCAGGTCTGTTCTTGCTGGTTTGCCAGCGAGTGGCGCAGCAGGTTCTAATGTGCCACATGGCCGGCTCTGCTTTACTGTAATTTACACCCCAACATGACATGAACCTGCTGCTGTTGATGTAGGCTCTGACTCACCCCTCACACTCGTCTCCCGCCGCCAACCGACTCTCACACACACACACACACACACACACACACACACACACACACACACACACACACACACACACACACACACACACACACACACACACACACACACACACACCATCATGGCAGAGCCAGTTAAGTCGCAATGTACCTTTCTTCTCAAGTGTCTCACTGCTGGACAGGAGGTTGTACTTCATTTGTAATGTCTTCATTGTTAGAAGGCTTCTATATTTTCCCAACTACACACTATTTTAATGCCAGGGGTTATGATTTAATTTGCAGATTCAGATTTCATTTTGAACATAAAAGCATTCTGTATTTCGTTCCCTCTCTCTAAGCTTTGGACCCTTTCCCACTGGACAAGAAACCCACTGACACGCACTAACATCTGGCTTTACTCGCGGGAGGAGTGACTGCAGTAGTCACAGGTTTATCGGCTCCAGCTGCGATGATGGAAACATGACACCCGATTGGCAACGCTAATTCCCGCCCCTTCTCCACACGATACCATGATTTACCAATAAATAAAATCACCAGGGCTTTGGACAATCAAACTGTATTAATGTACAAAACGTACACTTCATATGCTCTGCTCAAAGCCACCAGGCTCAGACAACACCAGTTTACTTTGCCGATCATCGGAACACACTTCATTCAAACTGGACAGAAACTAAATACGTCTCATCGTTCCACTGTCCAGCAGCTGGTTTGTACATCTGCAGGTCTGATTGGGCAGCATGTGTGCATGATGTACGGGTAGCAAGTGACTTGTGTTGTTCTTTTGTAGCGCCAATGAGCTGATAAATGATATGATAATGTGATATTGTATCGGTATAAAGACATTTTAGGCTGTAAGAGAAGCGTTTCTGATACTGGTACTCTGGTTTTATTTGACTAACTGTAACTACAGCTCAACCATAGAGCTGGCAGATCAGAAAATACTTACATTGCCAAATGACGACACGATGGACCCATACTTTGTCGTTGTGGCTCCCTGACTAACCGCATGAGATGAAATAGATTAAATACGTTTTCCCAAAGGAACATTGTCACGTGTTCACAAGCTGCTTCCACAGACAAACACTGAGGACAAACAGCCCCACCTCCACAGCGAAACCATCACAGGCCCCATCGGTCCTGCAGAAACTGATGCTACATGGCAGCCAGTCCTGCCTGCCAGCACAGTGCACAGATAAACACACATGAGCATGACACAAACGGGATTTTATTCCAGAGTTATGCTTGTACACACACACACTTTGTCACACTCGGACGCTTCCGGGGTGAACATATGCCTCGCCGACCAGCCGAAACATCCTTTCGGTGAGATGAAGAGAAGCTTGTTTTCTTCCTTGTGAGGATACATATTTCAGATGGTGGCAGACCAACAACATGTCCGTGTGAGATGGATTGTACTCCTAAGGGTGTGTGTGTGTGTGTGTGTGTGTGTGTGTGTGTGTGTGTGTGTGTGTGTGTGTGTGTGTGTGTGTGTGTGTGTGTGAGATGGCATGTGGATGTTCTCCTGCTTCCAGTCGTCCACGTTACCTGTAATAAGGCTGCAGGAGACTGTGTTCTTTGTTTCTATTTTTATTTTAAGGTTGAAAAAAAATATTATTTTCATTATCGGTTATTTATTTTTTTGCTACTTTCATCACCAGAGCAAAGATTGAGCTGAGTGGAGCAGCAGTCATTCTGCATTATTATACGTTATGAAATGTACTTCATCAAATTGCTTATTTTGTCCAAACAACAGTCCAAAACCTCAAATATATTAAATTACGATGATTTAAAACACAGAAAAACAGCAAATACTCACATTTCAGTAGCTGGTTACAGAACATTTGGCAGGTTTTCTTGACAAATGACTTATCGATTAATTATATTGTTATGAATTAATTTAATCAATAATCTGGCTGCACTGTTTGTTCGGTGACATAAATATGTAAATATTAAACTGATGATCAGACAGTTTCTTCTTCAAGATGCCAAATGTGATTCATGTCATCTTAAAGTCGTGCTCAACACTTCATCATGAAAACATGACACGCACAACATTTGATCTGATGTCTCCCTCAAAAGGTTCATTTGGCTTTGTTCTGGACTCGGCTCATTCTCTGGATGATCTTTCTCTCTTCTGCGTGGAATCGAACTGATGTTCTTCACGGTAGATTTCAAAGTGTTCAGTGTTCAGCTTCTCTGTGGTGTTCAGTCTGCTCCTGTGAGGGAGCAGGGCGTCCTCGGTGACACTGAAGCTGCATAATGGATGATAAAAACACGTCATCGTCATCATCGTCATCATCATCATCATCATCATCTGTGGATAGAATCACACTGAGATCAGTAAACAGAAATCCTGCAGCATCTCTGTCATTGTTTGTATCTATAGGACTATTGGACCAGAGCCGATGAGACGTTTGTTGTTGTGCTGGTGTTCCATATAACCCCCCCCCCCCCCCCCCCCAACACTGCAACGTGACAACACAATCCTTGTATTGTTATCGAGTTTTGGCATTTAATTGGCGACGTGATGAGTCAATTCAAACACATGAACGAAGCACAAGGGCACAGTGAGACAAAGCAGTGTTTTCTGGGTAAATCCCTCGTTTCCCGCTCGATCAAATGTGCTCTTTCATTCAGTGGAATGCTAATCAGCTCAGCTCAGCTGATCGAGAGTGGATTAAACTGGGATCGACCGACGAAATGATCCCCTAAACTGCATAAGCATGTTGTGTACTTTGGACGGAGCCAGGCTAGCTGTTTCCCCTTAATTCCAGTATTTATGCTAAGCTAAGCTAATCTCCTGCCGGCTCCAGCTTCATATTTAGCGTGAGACCTGAGAAAGGTATTGATCTCCTTCTCACGTTAACGCTCTGCTAGACAGTATGTTTCCATACAGTTACGCTACTCGTATATCACATGTCATGCAAAAATGCACCCAAAGTGCCTAAATAATATCAGAAACAAGCAACAGCAATATCACAACTGTTTCATGAAGTAGTTGTTCAAAACAAAGAACCTCTTCTTTCCCACCGACTCCTGTTGGTTTCGTTGGGTGTGCGGTGTCGCCAGTGTGTTCCACAGCCGGCGTTAACACATCCGTCACAATGGTCGGAGGACTCCAGCTTGTTTTATTGAATTAAAAAGAGGTTGTTGTGTTGTATGCACTTCTTCTGACTTGTAAACCGGAAGTGTGTTTGGTCGGTATCAGAAACACTGGAGGTATGTTCACAGCAGCCACACCGCTTCAGCAGGAGAATGCGAGACGTGAGGCCAAACCTGTCCGACGGTGAGATGAATAAGACTGCATCAGACCAAAGAGAGGTTCCTCTGCGCGTCTGTTGGGTTAGACATGAGAACTGGGCCGCTCTCCATCCTCTGTTTATTCTTTTGTAGAGCTTCCCTTTCTTCCTGCCAGGCGGCGATGATTACCGCTGCTGGAGCGCTTCCACTCATCGGTTTGTTCGGCAGCCGATCCCTTACGGAACAGAAAATACAGCCGGGGATATCAAAGAGGGGCTCTGGGTGTAAATAGGTTTGTTTGTACCCAGAACTCCACAAAGAGACGGCGCTAACCTCGTTTTCTCTTTCCCATGTTTGTGTGTGTGAATATCAGACGTTGTAGCAATGTCAGAAAATGTTCTCCAAGAATCCATAGCACGAGTGCTTTTGATCAGAAGCACAACCAGTTTCCATCCAGAAATCCTCACATAGATCAAGATCCGCTTCCACTCATGATGTATTGATCATCAGCCACTCCTCCTCTTCCTCCTGATTGAAGCACCTTGAAGCTGTTCTCTCTCTACATTCACCGGCAGTCAGCCTCATTGTGCTTGCACAGTGCTGCTCTACTTCCCTTTTCTGAAGTCACGGAGACGTTTGTGCACCAAGGTGACTGTTGTGCGTCAGCCGGCGGGCATTAGCAGGCGTCCCTCGTAGCGAGCAGCCACAAACAATATGTCTGTCAAATGTACCCCCCCCCCCCGCCTTATGCCCATTCTTCTGTGCTCTCTGTCAACTTTACTCTTCTACAATTCCAAGCTATAAAGTCACCTGTTTGGACTTTAACTGAACTAGTACTGAACGTGTGACCAGGTCTTGATCGTTGTGAGTCTTCCCCTCCTCCCTCCTTCCCTTCACCTCTCTGCCTCCATCCTTTGCTGCCATTTCAAAGTTATAAAAGAAAGTCAAAGAACGAGAAGGCTGCGTTTGCTGGGTTTTGCCGGAGATCCAACCGAAGTGGAAGGGCAGCTTGGACTGAGGGGGAGGTTGAGTCACTGCAGAGCCGATAAAACTCATTATGTATTTCTTCGTGACTTTTCCTTCAGCCGCTAACGAGGGCTCAGGTCTCTGCCTGTTGTCCTGATGTGACACACTGCCTGTGTGCTGACCATCACTTGATCTGTCACGAGAACGAGAGATTTAGATTCATATCCTGCTTTTGAATATCTGGTAATGTGTTCGTCGGCGATACATCGTTTCTCTTTCGCATCATCTGTTGCTGTTATTGGAGGTTGAGTTATTCCTCTCTCTCTTGACTGTGATGTTGACGGGTTCGTGCAACTTCTCACTCCACAAACTAATGTGCAAGTTGATTCAACTGACAAAGAACCAGAAAAAACAAACCAACAGGAAATCTGTAAAGTCTTTGGAGGCAAAGTATTCAGTGGTTGCTGAAGGCTGACCTGTAGACAGAATTCAGATTACTGGCTGAGAAAGAGCTGCTTTCAAATGACAAGAAAACAATGTTTCTGCATGCGTATCTTAATCCATAAGCTCTCGATAATATCACCTTGTTTCGTGCAGCTGAAGTCTATTCGGACCTGACCGGGATGTGGCTTTGGTGCCAGATGATCACATGGAGCTTTGTGGTGTTGGTTGCAACACTTCGCTCGAGTTGTATCTCGCCATGCGGATAGTCTTCAGATATCTGCCTCTGAGATTTGATGGCACCGTGGATAGATGCCACCGGAGATGAGTGAGAAAATGGGTTTTATTTATAAGTCAGTTGATGTGATCCTTTGAAAAAAAAGAAATCAATTAGCAGCAGCAGTGTGCCAGAGTTCAGAGTGTCAGGAAACCGCGATGGGTCCAGATCGGCTGCTGAGCCGAGCTGAGTCAGCAGCCAAAACCAGGTTTTATTTTAATACAGACAGCAGGGGAGTGAGAGAAAACAGCCCCCCCATCTACACACACACACACACATACCACAACATACACACACAAGCCCCCCCCATCTACACACACACACACACACACATACCACAACATACACACACAAGCCCCCCCCCCCCCCCTCATTATTTCCCTTATATTTCACCCGTCCAGTCCTCGCCATGAGCTTGAATTGAATCCCTGCTTCACTCCTCTTCCTCCTGGTTGGCTCAGCTGACTCTGCTGAGTGTGTGTGTGTGTGTGTGTGTTCATGCCCCAGTAAAGAGTGGTGCGCCTCATTTTAGCTCATATCAGTGTTTGTATCAGTGTCTTTTCTGCTACTTGACGAACCAAACCTGCTGTTTTTTCCCACCCTTTTTCCAGTCCATCATGGAGCAGTTCAACCCCTGCTTGCGGAACTTCATAGCCATGGGCAAAAGCTACGAGAAGGCGCTGACCAGTGAGTACACCGACCGTTTCTGGTTTCCTCTCCGTCTCCGTCCTTCTCTCATTCCTCCTGTCTGTCCAGTAGTCCAGGCAGAGGGCCAGCAGACCCGACGCTTGGCGCTGCTTTTATATCCTCTTCATTGTTCCTGCGTGGAGATGTGGTGTGATGACAACACAGATGTTCAGTGGCTTCTAGTGTTGTTGACGTCTGCATCAGGCCAGAGCCCAGAATCCTTAAAACTCTTTGAACCACAGAAGCTCGTTTGTTGCTCTGTGGCAGAAGTGACGGCAGTAATGTCACCTGCAGAGACAGTCATAGAATCTCTTTGTCAAATGTTAAAGATTTGCTTGTCAGAGATGACACTCCTGATGTCCTCTGATTGTCCCTCTGTGATGATGTCCATTGTCCACACGTCCTCCCTCTCAAACCGGTTCAGTGATCTTAAATGTCCGCCTCTATTGTACGTCCTTTGTCATCGCTTTTCGTGGCTTGCACAGGGTGTGTGTGTGTGTGTGTGTGTGCGTGTGTGTGTGTGTGTGTGTGTGTGTGTGTGTGTGTGTGTGTGTGTGTGTGTGTGTGTGTGTGTGTGTGTGTGTGTGTGTGTGTGTGTGTGTGTGTGTGTGTGTGTGTGTGTGTGTGTGTGTGTGTGTGTGTGTGTGCGCGTGCGTGTGTGTAGCAGTGGTTCAAGGTTAAAGACAAAAGCACTGTAAATGTCTTGGGGGGAGCTAAGTGGAGCATAAGCCAATGGGAAGTGGAACAGTAGTCGCGAGAGTCTCGGTGCCCCCCCACGGGAACGAGGAAACGAGAACGAGCCGGTAACCAGGACAAGACGGGGTAGTGAAAAAAAGAGGGGGCGGAAGAAAAGGGTTAGAGAGACTCATTCAGAAACATGAGCAGAAACTCACTTTACAATGAAATATGAGACATAAAGAGAAGTAAACCGACTTCATCGTTGTCTTTAAGAATGTCCTGCAGTTTATTCGTGTTACACACACTTTGATTGGAGTCACCCAGTCAGCATTGATTCACATAGTTCATGCTTCATGCTTCGGCTCAGAATGCTCTAAGCCTTGTCATGTACATGTCGTCCGATAAGACAAGCCTCCAAATGTTGAGCTCATGGATTGATATGAGAACTTCTTTTCCTGTCGCTCTGCGGGGAGGAGTTCCATCGGGATCGTCTTGTATTTTGAGCGATGGTGCAGCTGTTGTGCTCGATATGCTGCGTGGAGCAGGGCTCTCCTTCGTGTGCTCGGAGGGAAGACTCGGCAGCCATCAAGGCCAATAAAGGAGGCCTCACTCCGGCCTGATAGATGAGGCTAAAAATAGCCCTGCGACTCCCCGAGCGGGGATTACACTTCGTCAATGCCGGGCGGGCGGGGGCGCAGAGGAATGGTTTAGAGTAGAGCGGGCACCCGGTGAGTATCTATTGTCACTGGACAAATGCCACCTCTGTTTTTCTAGAAGTAGAACTGGGCTGGCAGCTTTGCCTCTCTGGAGACTGTGGACGCCGACATGACGGAAGGAGGAAGCTGACTGTGCTTTTGTTTGCTTGGGTTTGATTGGACTGGAGGTGGGGTCGGGTGGTTTGGGATGTTGAGCTCATGGATTGATATGGGAAGTATTGTAGGTGGAGGGAACAGAGACTGGCTACATGTGTGGAAGGAAAGAGATGATTTGGTACTTTTAAAGGTCAGGAGACATCTCGTCTAAGTTAAGACTGAGGTAGACTTTGCTAAGAGAGAGATCTAGATTACATGTTTCATTTTATTTATATATTTCAGCGGGACTAGTGATTATACTTATCTTTGGATAACATACCAACTACAGAGTGCTGCAGAAATGAGTCAGAATTTGTTCACTTCCTGTTCACTTCCTGTTCCCTCGTCTCAAAGCCGACGTGTTTTAGTTTAGATGAAATAATGTGCTTCCCACGAGCTGAATGGTGCTATAATATAAAATAGGTCAGTAAATTAATATTTTATATTAATATTAATATTTTATATTACTATACATATTTCATATTCATATTTTATATTAATATTCATGTTTTGTATTAATATTAATATTTTGTATTAATATGAATATTTTGTTTAAATATTGCAGATCATAATTTGAAACTGTTAAGTTGCTTGTCTTGTTGCTGGTCTTGTTTGTTTGTAAAGTCCAAAACACAAACAAAAAGATATTTAATTAACAATGTTGTGAAATTGAGAAAAGCAGCAAAGCCCGACATTAAAAAAGCTGAAACAGGACATGTTTGCTTATTTAAAATGATTTATGGATTGTCAGTATTGCTGTCTAAACCTGCTGTCATTTATTCTGTTCATGTCAGTGTGATGAGAACTACACACAACTGCTGTTTATCTGAAAAAACAATGTCTGTCTCAGTGTTAAAGTGTCTACTTGTCTTTTGACCTGCAAAGCATCAAATCAGTGCTCTCTGAATGTGAGAGGGGTTTGATTGTGGAAGTTTAGTGGGAATCTCAGCTGATTTAGACTTCCTTCTTGTTCGTGTTTCATTTACACCGACACACTCGGCTCTGTATCGGCTTTATATCGCTGTTCTAATCCTCTTCAGGCAGAACCCTCCATGTCCTTCCTCCTTTCTTCTCCCGCCTTTCTCCCTCGCTGTCACTTTCCAACTGACAGACGAGCAAAGCTAATCCCGCCTCCCCTCCCCCGCTCCCCTCCCGGCTCAGATTTCTTCGGACATCGATTAAATGAACCGTGCTCACCCAGCCGTCGTAGCCGAGCTCATCCCCTCTCTCAAGCTCTTATATCCCGTATGTTGAACTCAAGCCAGGCTTAGGAAAAGCAGAAAAGGTGTCTTGGCTTGTGTCCGCTCTCATAGTTTATCCGGGAGGGTTGCGCCGCCGTGTCGAGATCTACCGAGTGTTCTCGCAGTTCATGGTTGTGATAAAGAAGTAAAAGCAGTTCGAGTTATCTTCAGACCGAGCAATAATAACTCTGTGGACTCGTACCAAAAACAGCTGGAACATGAACTCAGAATAGATTTCTGTTTTCCATATGGAAATACACTTTGTCATTTCCCGCTCTCTTGGGGATTCTGCATGAGCGTCCTCTGGCAGTTCTTCGCACAAACAAATAAACTCAGCCCTCATCCATACGTCTCTCCCGACCGGACATTCGCTGTGTGGCTGACCCCTGACCTGCGCTACTTCACGTCACTGCTGCTTGAGGCCATCTTGTCCCAGTTCTTTAAGGCCTGAGTCGCCGTTATGTCTCTCAGCCGGTGTCCCTGGCTCGTGTGACGATGCGCCGCAGAGAATCATAGCTGCCTGATACATCTTTGAAATAAAAAGTGCTTTGACATCATTGCTGTAGAAAGTTGTTTGTCAGCATTCTTTCAAGTAAGAGTTGCTGATGTTCTGCATCAGCTAATTGGGGATCCAGATAAAAGCCTCATCCTTGTCGGGAGAAGTTGAGATAGTGCTGTTCGGGATTTTAAAGATTCACTTCATCCAAATTTCTGCACAGCCATAGTGGTATCTAGCCACGTAGATGGATGTGGAAATCCTTTTAAAAGGGTTTACTCCAAAGTAGTCAGTGCTGAAGACGCGTGCTTGATCAGTCTCGATGGCCGTCTCTGTTTCCTGTAGTTGCCTCCATAGAGCTTTCTCTTCTCCTGCCTGGTCTGCATTTCCGCCTGTCGCTCCTGATGTCCCATGCCCAACCGTACCTCTCTGGGGGGGGGGGGTGAGCTGTAGGGGAGGGCTGCAGAGCTCAAGAAGATTTCAACTCTGCACCCGTGGTCTGATGCCCAATGCTTCCATGTTTCCAGGTGTCACATATGCTGCAAAGGGCTACTTCGACGCTCTGGTGCGGATGGGCGAGATGGCCAGCGAAAGTCAAGGCTCTAAGGATCTTGGTGAGTCCTCGTAGTGGCTGTAGCACCCCTGGTGGGGTGGAGGGGGGTTGCACAAGCAGATGGTGAATGGGATGGCTGGTGCTGTTGAGCAGAAGCAGCTGATGACCGACCTGAAACCGGACACACACTCAACACAAATAATTTGGTGCTTAAAATACTGTAAATCCTGATCACAGAGCATTAGCCCTTTACTGCAACTTACAGCTTATTTCATGCGTTATTACTCACAATTCATATAATCCAAAACGTTCTAATTTGAGAAGAATTAATTCTGCATGTTTGTCACAGCATGCCCATTTGTGTAATCTCTTGTTTCCCCACACATTCAGGAAATATATACGGCTCTGCTTTGTTTTATGTTGCACCGCTGTGAGCAGACAATAAATTCAAAAACGTAGCACACATGTCGAGGATTTCTGTCCGTTCATCATAAGCCGTCAATATATTTACAGTGCTGGTGGATGACCAGCATGTGAGGAACGGCTCGCTCAGCTCTCATGCAGCGTGTTGTCCGGTTTCGGTTGGATCAGCCCTGGTTCTGCTCGTTATAGACTTATCTGTGGTGATAGTTTGCATAGGAGAGAATTAAAGGCCCATTTCTAGCAGATACACGGGGAGGAACATCTGTCTGCAGCAAGCATATCGTTGTCTCGCTCTGTGCAAAGTGGTGTCATAGTTGTTGACCCCTCGCATGGCGAGGAGTGTGACGGGTCTGCGTGAGCCCTGGATCGCTGCATCCTCTTTGTTCTTTCACCCTGATGGGACTTCAGGAAGCAGGCGTGGACTGAAAGGGCGCAGCAGAGGGAGGGATGCTGAGAGGATGGCAGAACAGGGATATCTGAGGCACGTGAGGAGGATATAAAAGCAGCATTCATTATTCATGGGGAGACCTTTTTGGATTCTCCCGTGCACATTTTCTCGAGCCTCATCAGTTCATTTTTCCTCCCTGTGTCTCTTTGACAAATGCTCATCTGAGCTTGTGTGCCCACTCTAATTGTGATTCGTGAAAAGCTCATTACGATCCCTCCAGCCAGCTTCAACTCCATCATTCCATCATTCGTACACGGATCACGGATGTCCGCTTCCTGCTTGAATCCTGCAGCTTTAATGAGCGTACAACCCATGAGTCCTCTTAAATGTTTAATGATTAAAAACACTCGAGTAAAGTAATCGCAACACCGTTATTTTAGTCTGAAACTGTGAGAAGTTAGAAAGTCAATACAACTTTGTGTTCTTTGTGCAGATGTTTACAACTAACACGTCCGTCATAAACTTCAGGTTACATAATAAGTCATGCACATAAAAGCTCTGCAAACCGAATCCATGGATGACGATGCTTCCAGCAGATGGAATATTTGTTTATTGGGAGGGTCATGTGACAGTAGAGAGCTCCGACACATCCTCATCTTAACTCTTGAGCTGACTTCTGAAGCCATTTGTTGCAGGGACGCCATTTTCCCCGTCTCTACTGATGCACATGAACGTGTCTTTTTAGCATAGTTTATAACGCTTTATTATCACGCTTACTACACGGCCACTCACTAGAGAAATCAATCATTTCACACACAATGTATATATTTTATTGATTTAAATAATTGTGCTCTCGCTGAGTACAGACAGCAACGCCTGTGATCAGACAAACAAACCTGTGTAGTGATGGTTGGTGGAGAGGGCTGATGAGTCCGAATGAGTCAAACTCAAGGCCCGCGGGCCGAATCCGGCCCGCCACGTCATTTTATGTGGCCCGCGAATCCGCCAGCAAAAAATAAATAAAAATAAAAAAAAGATTTCTTTTTTTTTTGTTTTTGGAAAAATAATTAAAAGTTAGACTTGATAATAAAAGTATCCGCATGGTCGGAATGATGAGATAGAAAGTTGAAGTGATGAGATAGCATGTTGTCTGTGTACCGACATTAAAACGATCACAACAGGTGGACAGGAGAGGCAACAGCCCGTAAAGAGGTTTTCCAACGATTGAAAAAGATCCACAAATAATCCCAAAATGTCCACGAAGAGAAAGATTGATGCAGAGGCAAGAAAATGTAATGAAAGATGTGAAAGCGAACACATGTTTGTGCTTCAAGGAGAACAACGGGTCTGTCTTCTGTGTTATGAGGCGTGTCGGTGATGAAGGATACAATTCACCAAACACGGAGCTAAATTTAGCCTCCGAGAAAAACATCAAACTGGCCAAGAACTAAAAGGCAGACTGCAATCACAGCAGAATATATTGACACAGCTACAGCCCAGTGCATGCTGAAGGTATGTGAGCAGAGCTCCGACCAGATACAGACTTTTACAAATGTCAGTTTGTGAAGAAACACCATCGCAGACGAGTTGATGAACTAGCAGCAATCTAACAACACAGCAGCTGAGAGACGAGCAGGTACTTGTGTTTGTAATGAACTGCTGATGAAAGCACAGACAACACGGATACATCATCTATCATGTTCATCAGACCTGACTCTCAGTGAGCAGCTCTTGGATGTAGCTGCATGCACAGGACGACGACAGGGAGGAACATTAGTGATGCAGAGAGGTGACACAAACAGCTTTGAACAAAGTTAATGTCAGAACTTGTGTTTGATATTTGTCTGTTATTTTCTTTAATAGTTTGATCTTTGATAGAGTCATGTGGGTTTCTGAACCCTCAATTAAAATGATTTATGTTATAATAACAGAAATGTGTTTAAATATCATTTTCTCTGACTCTGGGGCATAAAGACCCGACTGGAGACATTAAAAAAGCCGCTTATATTGTAAAGACAAGGCAATAAAGTAAAGTCATTCTCAGACAATCTGAATGCTTCAATTCCACTTCGTGCCCGTTTCCTGAAACCCACCCGCATGTTGTAGCTCCTGCTATCAGTACCACAGTCACTGAGGAGACGTTGTCACAGATTCGCTGCTGGAATCTAAAGGAGCTTCTTGTGTGTGCTGATTGTGGAGTGCAACTGGAACACTGGTAATTAATTCTGTGTGTCACTTTAGAAACGGCAGCAGAGGAACAGTTTAATGGTAGATTTCATTTTCAGCTGCCTACACACACACACACACACACACACACACACACACACACACACACACACACACACACACACACACACACACACACACACGCACGCACGCACACACACACATAGTATATTGAACGAGCACACAAGTGCACACCCTTACATGCCAGAGCAGGCGGTGCTCAAACTGTGTAATTAGGACAAAAACAAAAAGAAAAGATTACATGATTATTATTCACTTTCGCAGCCCAAAATAACGTCCTCGTGGGGACTCTTGTTGATGCAGTGTTGTTGTTTATCACTTAGCACGGCTGAGGGTACGCGGCCCTACAGCTCGGCTGAAAGATGCCTCGCTTGTTGTTCTTAATTCCCACCACGCTGTCAGCGTTTGAATGACTGCTCTGCTGCATGACTCCCTTTGTGGAGAGACGAGCGACTCCACGACTGCAGTGTGGAGTGTCGGCACACTCGTCCTCCTCGTTCACTGCTGTGCTCTCTGTGTGTGTCTGCGAAACGCCCCCATCATTGATGTGGGGGCGCAGGCAGCCGTGGGAGAACACGCCGACTCTGCACACGTTTCTAAAAATAGATGAAACGAAACGCCTCGACCGGAGTGGCTTCAAAGAAAGAGGAGGAGAGACGGAGTCCGACGCTTGATCCGCAGCCCAAAAATGGCTCGTCGGTGACGTCGGTGTGGATGAAAATGCCATCATCTTTCTTCCGTGTACTAAATATGGACATGGTTGTGAGGAAGCTCCTGCAGTTCCGGTTCCCCTCTCTGACCATATTTGGGATCCGCCATTCAGATGCAGATCTGAGCAGAGCTGGTACTCGCTCAGGTCTGCGCTCTGGCACGCAAACCTGAAGCAAAACATCCATTTTGGCTTTGATTTATGTAACGTAAGGTGGATGTAATGGATACAGTTAACACATGGACATGCAGTAGATCTCCACCTGTCACATCCTCGGCTGTTGAGAAGGAAAGGAGTCTGGACAGTGTCACAATCAG
Source organism: Melanostigma gelatinosum (assembly GCF_949748355.1). Classification (NCBI taxonomy): domain Eukaryota; kingdom Metazoa; phylum Chordata; class Actinopteri; order Perciformes; family Zoarcidae; genus Melanostigma; species Melanostigma gelatinosum. The sequence goes on from NC_136654.1 coordinate 1,305,694, forward strand.
GCGGTGCAGTACGTCACAGTGGAGAGATCATATTCAGCTGAGAGAAAAGATGGGGAGCATTTTTGAAAACCGATTCAACATTTCCTCGACCAGGAAAGCCTCTTATCTAAAGCTATAAGATGTCATCAATAATCTTCTAATAGATTGGATTCCTAGAACAGAATTAAGCCCCTTTATTTTGTGCACCTATTTAATAACAATGTATTCAAAACATGGCAACGTCGTCATATTTTTATATGAAATGATATCATTGTTTCTTTATGTAAAACAAAATATGACATGTGCTTTCCTAAACTATCGACCGATTTCAACCGATAATATCATGAAATCATCCACCAATCAATCTGCAGCTTTCAGCCACATGAAGGTGTGTGGAGACGCAGTGCTCTGTATCTTCATGACATAAAAAGTGAAATCTTATAAATAATCTCAATAAATACTGATAATACTCTGTTTTATTTATTAAAAGCCAAAAATGATTCGATACATTTTCACCACAACTCCCGCTACGAACCTACTGGATATGTCTTACTCAGCATGGCCAGAGTAAAGTAATGTGATATATCATATTTATGCTCCATCTTTGTCTCTTATTACATTTTTCTTCCATCCCTCTACACATCTAATTCTCATTATTCTCTCATCTGTTCCCATTGGAAGACGCTTCAGCAGAATCACATTCAATCAATTCAAGGTTCATTCACGGCCACATTTCAGGTCCAGGAAAGAATTACCCTTTGGTTAATTCATTCATGAGCACGCTTTAGAAGAGGCCTCCGAGGCACATTCCTCCACTTCATCAGACATGTGAAGGACAGCAGGCGGGAACAAGGCTCCGACACAAGCAGTGATGTCAGAGACCTGACGAGACATCAGCAGTAGAAGTGTGAGCTCCTGGAAGCAGAGGTGAAGGAAACAAGAGGAAAGCAATGATAACGACTCTTAAACAACAGAGAAGCCACATCCTCAGCGGCTCTCTGAGCCGACAGGCTGGTATGTTGCCCAGCATCACTGAGGGATGTTCGGCCACAGTATTCGCCGTTGTTCTTCTCGCCAGCTGTGGCTCATTTGAAGTCTCACGTTGATCCGTGACCCTCGTTTTTTCTGAGCCAGCACAGGCAGAATTTCCCTCGAGCTTCATCCCCCATCTGAATCCAGCCCGCGGTCACTCTGCGTAGAGGGAAACTGCAGCGAGAGCACTCTTTCAGAGTGACTTTCTTTCTTTTCTAGTTTACCCCCGCCTTGTCATCTCTCACACACACACACATATATATATATATATATATATATACATATATATATATATTGTTAGATCCTGGGTACTTCTGGCCCGATACGGGGCTACTTACTGACTCAGCTCTCTATTAAAAGATTGTCGAGCTGGTGTTCTTGCGAGGGAACTCGCCTGGCTCTTCTAACTGCCGTTACTCCCGACGTCTACCCTGCTTCCTCCGGTCTGAGTGCACTCGGTCGAGGGGCCACCCTGACCCCGGGCGCTCCTACCAGTCGCGTCGGTTATGGCAGCTTCCCTCTTATGGATCCGCGCTCTTGGTAAATGCCAGGTTAGGTTTTAACGGCTAGGATTAATTCTTGCTAAAACCGTAAGGGATTGTTAAGTGGATTCTGTCACTAGGATAACCTTTCAGAACTCAGTTGTTAGACATACAATAGCTTTAACTTTTTACTGTCACGAGGAACTTTTTACTACTTGAGCAAATGAATGCACTTGAGAAATTTACTTTAAATGCAGATTAGATATTTATTGCAGGTTATATTTGGTTAGTTTGCAAGGGTTAAAGCTACAGCTCACATAAAATGTCACTACACTTGATTCGTTAATTTATTTTTCTTCTCTGATTATACTCATTAGTTTTAGTTGCCGAGACGGCTCGGTTGGAGCTGGATTTTCAATGGTGCGATGAAAAAGTTCTTTTGGAGTTGTTAGGAGCGAAGGTCCGGCCGGACCCTCGGTCCTCCTGCTCTGCAACGGAGTTCGTCCAACAGTCCACAAAACTCAGTACAAAGTCTTTCTCGGGCTGCTGCATCTTCTCTGTTGTCCAGATGTTTAAGAGTCGAGCAGTGGGGAGAGGAAAACCTCCGTCTTTAAATCTTCTTGTCCACGAACAGAGGTCTCTTTTCCGTGAACAGAGACGAAGCCCTCAATACATCAGCTGCAGGCTTCAGTATCTTCTCATCTGGTGCATTTGGACAGCACGCGTGTTGAAATCCCCGCTTGCAGCAAGCAAACCACTTCTTTTATTCATCATTTGGGCTGTTAGCCCCCCTCCTGCTCAATACATGCTCTCATCCCCCCCACCCTCTGGAAAGGATGTTGGGTTCGAACATGTCCATATAAGTCCAGGCTTCCTGCCTCTGACTCATCTCTTGCAACAGTCTTCTCCTAATTTCTGCAAGTCATCCTGACAAGCACTTTTCTTACATCGCAGCTCCGGTCACACAGAACATTTGTTAATCAGTTTTTACATTTGTTAAATCGGTTTGGTTAGTACACATTTGCTTATAAAATGATTATTGATCTCATCCTTCATCATTATTGTGCTTTGTGTCTTTTCTTCTCAACCATCATTATTTCCCCATCCCTTGAAGCCAACACCCTGCTTACTTCCTCTTTCTCCGTACTTTCTACACTCAGACTGCACTATACTCAGATACACTTAAACACTTATTATCAGGTTTACATTTGTTAAATCACTCTATGTATTAAACATTCGTTACATATTGATTAAACATTTTGTTATATAATGATCATACACTTTATCTTTCGATTACACTTTAACTATTGATTTCTGAGTATATGCTTTATGCTTTTTATATCCTGACCTTCCCCTGATCGTGTATGCATGTTTTCGAGGCAGCTCTGTGGGCTCAACTCTTCTTGACATCCCCTTCTTGAGGTCACAGGCTGCCTCGCCTTAGCTAGTAGGAATCTCACAGGAAGCTTTCGTCGGCCAGGGCAGTGATGACGAGCACGTCGTCCTCTGGTGAAGACGGTCCTGATGCCTGCTCCCAGCTGTCGATCACCACTAGGTGATGAAGGTTAACCTTGTTAACTTCTCCACACGGCATGTACCGCATATGCATGCATCCATAACCTTCACCGGTTTATGGCGCATGCGGTTAAACTCTTTTCTTTTTCCTGTGACCCGGAGTGGTTTCTGGTCTCCGGGTCCCTGCCATGCAACGGCTAGGGTGGTCGGCAGCAGGCAGACCACACAGTCATTCTTAATTTCTCTCCATTG
>NC_136654.1:1313953-1388953 GCF_949748355.1 Melanostigma gelatinosum
CTCTCTCCCTCCCTCCCTCTCGGTCTCTCTCTCTCTCTCTCTCTCTCTCACTCTCTCTCTCTCCCTCCCTCCCTCTCGGTCTCTCTCGCTCTCTCTCGGTCTCTGTTGAGTCAAGGCGTCGTATGGAAAGCCACATGGTGTTTCTAAAGGTCCATGTTTTTCCTCCCGTTGGTTTACTGAGGTTGATGATACGCACAATCCATAATTCTCAACTGTAATTCTGTGAGCCGTGTTTTGGAAGGTGTTACTTTCTCCCCACGTGTGCTGTAAGCCTCTGAATCACAGACTTACCGATGTGAGTATCAGACACAACAATGACGAGCCTTTTTCCTTTGGTTCATTGGGTTGAGCATTGAGTTGAGGTGATGAAATGGAATTAAAAATACCTCCTTTAGTTTCATATTCTGACATTCGTTGGGGTTCTGGCTGAGACACTGAGAGGAGAAGAGCTTGCAGGTGGAGGAATGCTTCGCTGTGTGTTTGGGAGAGTCTTTCGAGGGCAGACGCATCATATATGGAGTCTTGAATTGATTGGACAACAATGTGCTTTACTCTCCTCTGAGCCTCAGATGTTGTGATCTCTGATTATCAGTAAGCTGCTTAGTTGTGGCCGGTAGAAGTCCAATCTTTCACAATGCAAGCTGGAGAGGGTTTCTGGGATTATATGGGCACAACGAAACCAGAACATCCAGGAATTTGGGGATTTTCCAGATAAAGGCGACGTCATTTGCTCAGGACATACAGACCTGTACTGTTGACACCTGTTGGCTGCTTACTGCAGTTTCTCTCATCGAGGTTTTGATTTTCGAGGATAATTCGGCTTGACCGTCAACAGTGTACTGCTGAACATCTGGGAACACAGCAGGTCTGACGGGCAGAGCACCACGAGCAGTTACACACTCGTGCAGGTTTCAATAAAATGGAAGCTGAACTTCTTTGGGAACAAAATGTCCGTTGTAAACATCCAGCAACTTGCTGATGCAACTTTCTCACAGAGATACCTCAAATGACCACGACCTCACACAGCGCATTACAAGGTGTGTTGCCATGGAAAGTCACTGATGGGATCCTTTTCTCGTTGGGAATACTCAACTTAAACGCATCGCAATGGTCAGACATAGTGAGACAATAGAAAGACTACGTGCGCCAAACAAACAGGACTTTCAACCAAAGCGTGTTTGTGTCGTGTTCATGTATTCAGCCGTCTCGCACATGCTCAGTGTTGTTGTTCCTGTGTAGCATAAATGAGCTGATTAATAACTATATGACGTGATATCAGATCGGTCCATAGACCCGTGGACTTGCTGATACCCGATCCAGCATTTTAGGCCATAACAGCATTTCTGATACAAGTATCAGTATCGGGACTCGATACATCCCAGACTGCGGTGGACATTGTTCATCTTACTTTGTTTGACTGCGTCTTCTTATCTTGTCATCAGAAATTGTATCGGGTGTTATATTTAGACTTTGTACAGCCTTCAGAAATGCAAAGGTTCATTTGTTTTGCGCATTGTCTGCTGATATTTAGTGGAAAATTACAAATATTCAGAGATATTAAATAAAAAAAGGATTAAAATGAAAATGTAATTATCATAACGCAACATAAAAGTTAAATGAAACAACCCATGCAGCATTCTGTAAACTAATATCCACCCTCTCTTGAATGTGCTTCTGTAAAGAGCAGTTTTCTTATATCCCTCTGGCAGAGCTCAGCGTGTGTGTGTGTGTGCGTGTGTGTGTGTGTGTGTGTGCGTGTGTGTGCGTGTGTGTGTGTGTGTGTGTGCGTGTGTGTGTGCGTGTGTGTGCGTGTGCGTGTGTGCGCGGCTGTGGCTGGCCGGCCGAGTTGCGGTAGCTCGTCGATGGCCGGTGGCTGTTTATTAATGGAGGAGATGGAGTGTGCGTTGAGTGCCCTCCAAGAATCAAAGAAAAGTTGAAAGTAGGAGCCAGTGGATTTATCTGCCTCACTGGTCTTCGTAGTCTGTCCTGCAGCAGTCAAACACTTGGACAGTGTTGTTGTGCTGTGGCTGCCACTGCATTTTCATAAGCAGATAGATGGAGGAGGGCTGCAAAGTGCCATGGTCTTTTGGAAATGAGAGCATTGTGATGAACTGCCTTGTGCTTTTAGTTTTGTGTTGTGCAGGTGAAAAAGCTTTTCCTGCCCACTTTACCCCGATATATATATATATATATATATATATATGCATATATATATATATATATATATATATATATATATATATATATATATATATATATATATGTATATATATATATATATATGTATATATATATATATATGTATATATATATATATATATATATATATATGTATATATATATATGTGTATATATATATATATATATATATATATATATATATATATATACATATATGCCTTTTCCTTCTCTCATAAAATGAGAGGAGGAAAAGGCAGACAAAAGAAAAGAAAGGGAAAAACAAAAAGAAGCATCTTAAATGTAGATGAGTGTTCAATGTAAATGTCAGATTTCAGCCATCAGCAGGGGAAAAAGTAATAATTTCCATCTGTGAAAATAGTCAAGTTAAGTACCAGCACCTCAAACTTAAGTCCAGCATTTCAGTGAATATACATTTATTTCCTTCCCACCTCCTGCTCCGACCTTTCCTCAATCCCTTCGACTTCCTCTGAGTCCCGTCTGCATGACCGCATCGCTTCCATTAAGCCCACTAATCCCGTCCACACAGTCTCTCTCTGTGTGTCCCCCACAGCTGTCCAGTGTCCACAGGTCCACCCACACACACACCTCAGCGCTGCCACGGCGTACATTATGTGCTGTCAGCGTGCGTTACCGGAGGCAGATGAGTGCTGTTAATGCATATTAGTGGGCTGATTTAGTGCATCGTGGAGCTGCAGCTCTATAATATTTAACCCTGGGCATTTCCACGACTGCACCAAGGCATATTAGCCAATTCATATATTCTATATGTACTGGAGCAGGTTGATGTACAGAGCAATAGTATGTCCTGATGTTACATATGCAGTCAGAAATTACAGTACATAAATAGTATGTTTTATAAGATGTGTTTTTATGTATCATCAACCCTTATTGTATTGAATCAAATGTTGGAAATATTTAGTTAAATTAGTGTGTTATATTTTGTAATACTTAACAGTTATAATATTAGTATGTATTTCCTGTTACTGTCTTTGTTGGTAAAGTTATTGTTCAAAGCAAGACACCTTTCCTCAGTGCTACAGCTCCATTGATACTGGAGTTTTGAGGGAGATTATTAATGCCGATACGTTGACCAATGTTTGTTAAACCAGCCTTCAGGCTGACTGACAGCAGAAATGCACTGAACCAAAGTAGATTTCATGTCGGCTACATTGGGAAAAATCTACAAGTTTGTATGCATCAAATTCCCCCCCTATATATATATATATACATATACAGTATGTGTGTGTGTGTGTGTGTGTGTGTGTGTATATATATATATATACACAGTATGCAGATGGTGGGTCTGTCGTGCGTCTCCTTGTTCTCGGGGTACTTTGGTCTCTCACTGTCTCTTCAGGTCTCTTTCCTTCTGTTCTTTGCTCAAACTCGATCTTTTTGTTCCTTTTTTTTACAACGCATTGCATATTCAGAGGAGGCAGCATGTAGGTATCTTATAACAACACGCACCTCCCTGGCTGCATGAATCATCCTTTACTTTTCTGTTTTTGCTTTTACTTATTGAGCTTTTAATGTCTTTCTGGGTTCTGCTCTTTGTTTTCTCTGTTATGTTGTTGTACAAATATGTCTGAATGCAACGATGAAATCCTCGAGTTATAAGGACTTTCTTTCATGATCATCAGCGGTAGTGTTGTGAGCTCTTGGTAACATGGTTTAAGTTTAAAAATATTCAGTCGATTTGCTCGATTGCTTCTTTAATTTTTCATAATTCTGTCTGTGCTGCATATTTCTGTAACGCTCATAAGTTCCGTCCGCTTCGTCGGTATCATGACGGATGTTTCATCGTGTCCATGGTCTCCTCCTCCCTCGACAGCTGTCCGTCACCTGTTCTGTGTGGCTGCATGCTCTTTTCTTTCTGCATGCCGCTCACAGACGTTGGAGAGGTTTAATATCTCCCTCTCTTCTCTCTCACCCTCCCTCCCTTTTTCTGTTGATGGCCTTTCTTTTCTCTGTCTTCTCTCCGCAGGGGAGGTGCTCTTTCAGATGGCTGAAGTGCACAGACAGATCCAGATCCAGCTTGAAGAGATGGTGAGCATGTGGTGGAGGTGGTGGTGGTGGTGATGGTGTTGCTAAAGTCAGCACTTCTTAAGCCGCGAGTCGGAAGCCAAACAGATTGGGGGCCTTTCACTTTGGAATCTCCACATTACAAGATATATTTTAATATTTAATACTCAGCAAGACCATCTCACGTACACGTATAGACACAGACTCTTACTGTACTTCTATTGACTGAAGGCAGCAGCTTCACTTAATCATGGTTTGTTTGCCGATCCTCTGATGTGTAAATTGCCGCCATTACAGACTGACATTTATTTTCAGTTCAGTTCCCCAAAAGACGATTATTTGAATCTTCCAAAGAGTGAATTGACCAATTGTGGAACATTAGCAGGGAAGGTTCAGTCAGCCGAGAGAAGTGCTTTAATCTGCTGTTACGCTTGTTTTTAAACTGCGTGTCATCTCTGTCTTTTGGGTAATGGACGTCAATGAACCAATGAAGTGATTACGAAGTGTAATTTACAAATCCGTCAGAGAGAGATGCTCATCTCTTCTCCAGAGCGGGAGAATGAATGAAACAGTGACGTGAAGAAAGAAGACTCGTGTTCTTTTGTAACACAGTTCAGAGCCAGACGCAGTTCTGTCTATATTTCTAGGTATTGAACGAACAATGAGCTCCTTTCAGTCTGAACTACATAATGTTCCTGCTCTTTCAGTCAACATCCCGCTGAGAGTAGTTTAAGAAAACATAAAGTCTCCCAACACGACCAGAGAGGCACCAACTGCTGAGATGCCTTTTGCTTCTGTTGTCTCTTTCATCTGAAATGTGTTTTGATGTGGATATATACAAATGTTTTGTATTTTGTCATTTTTAGTTTTCTTTGCAATATTTCACCACTGGCTCAACGGTTCTCTCTGAACCTGAAGCAGCTTTGTCTCCAAACACACAGTTCCCAAATAACGAAGCTGCATTGTCATTCACTATGTGAATTACGAGCGTTTGTTTGTTTGACGTATCGCAGATACTCATCCTAGTCTGCGTCGGGATGATGTTTTACTGAAACCAGCAAAGTAGTTTTGTTGCATTTATTTGTGCAATTTACAACGTAGAACTTTAAACTGAGACCGTAATCCAGGAGGAAATAAGTTCCCTCGAAGATGAATTGATAATACAGTTTAGTTGTGTGGGAATGTCATTTTAAAGGAGCCATAGTTGCCAGTACACACACACACACACACACACACACACACACACACACACACACACACACACACACACACACACACACACACACACACACACACACACACACACACACACACACACACACACACACACACACACGGTGCAGTTAGTCTGCTGTGTGTTGCATTGTGTTGAGGTGTCTGTGTGTCTTTCAGCTGAAGTCTTTCCACAACGAGCTGCTCACAGAGCTGGAGAAGAAGGTGGAGTTGGACGCGCGCTACCTGAATGTAAGATTCCTTTCTATATTTATATTTATATTATAATCATAGAGACACAAAGTCCCACACGCGTCCGTTTCATGAGCCCATGTGAAGAGCGACGACCACAGAGTTCTCCTGAGCCGTTCAGCCTCTTTTGGCTGTTTCTGGTTTTCCAGCACATTCATTGTTTGGTTCAGTCGCATCAATCTCAGTTTCAGCAGCAGCAGCTCTGCAGTTATCTGTAAAATATGAAATGTCGAACGCTATCGTTGATCCACAGCCATTTCTCTCACAACTGTTTCTCCTCGTACTTTGCTGAAGCTGGAGCTTTGAGACGGGGATGAACCAGCATGTCGGTTACAGTCAACAATTCAGATTCATTCAAATGCTCATGAGCTATAGAGCCACTTCAAATCACATGTTAAACGTCAGTAAGTGGTTGAATACTTTACACAGTACATACACGTGCACTGTGTGTCCTGCCTCTCGCCCAGTGCATGCTGGGATAGGCTCCAGGCCCTGTGGGTGGCCGTGCACAGAACGTGCAGGCGCCCGACGTCAGCTGTTCCTTTGCATTGCCTACGCGCTCTTACCCTTCTCCTCTCTGACACAGAGCAGTAGAATATAACGATGAATCGAATCCTCAGTCAGTTCCCCGTCCTCCACCTGCAACGCAATGAATCAGAAGCGGACCACTCGTCAGGGCAGTTTGAAATGAAATGCGTGTCAGCCTAGTGGTCTGCGGGCGCTCACACATGCGAGCGCTGCCCTGCTGACTTTGTGCTGCCGCCCTCAGGCTGCGCTGAAGAAGTACCAGACGGAGCACAAGGGCAAAGGGGAGAGTTTGGAGAAGTGCCAGGCGGAGCTGAAGAAACTGCGCAGAAAGAGCCAGGGCAGCAAGCACCCGTCCAAGTATGGAGACAAGGAGATGCAGGTCAGTGTGTGTGTGTGTGTGTGTGTGTGTGTGTGTGTGTGTGTGTGTGTGTGTGTGTGTGTGTGACATCAGCCAGTGCCATGGAAATATAATCCGTTGGGCTTCAGCCCAGTGTGTGGTGCAGACAGCCTGCCGGTCGGCCACTTGGGGAAACATGAGTTCCTCGTCATTCACTGCATCGTTATGTCTCTTCTCTTCCCTCATCCTGATGTCAGCTACAGAGACGTTCTAAACGAGATTCATTTATCAGCAGGATTATGAAAACAGGATGAAGCGCTGAATGTGCTGCTTCTTTCACTGGATCCTCTGATTGATGCTGTCTGTTGTTTCATGTGGGGAAACTCTCATGCCGCCATCTTGGTCAGGACCCACTTGTTAAAGAAATGTAATATTTCAATTTCAATAAAATAAAGTACATTTAAATCGTACAATTATCAACAAACACAACTTTTCAGAATTCAATTTATACTCCTCAATAGATCGTATCGTGTGTCGCTTACTGTCCTCTAAGTAACCAGAGCAGTGTTTGGTTTGTCCGCTCTGGGCTCCTGTAGAAACGCTCCTCATGATAAGGACATCATAACCTCTCATTCTCAGCTCACAAAAAACACAGTTTCAGCTCCTTATACACCAATGAAAGTAGTTCTGAATGTTATATGTAACTTCTGCTGATAGATCACCTTAGTGCTGCACATTAGACCTTTAAGTGTGTAAATAAATATAAAGATATATTTTAAAAACACCACAACGAAACACTCAAAAGCAACAAAGAACATGAGAATGTATTCAAAAGAGTGTTTGGTTGCGGTTGTTGCGTTGTTCATGAGTATTACATAATGTGTTGATGATATCGAGGGCAGGTGAAGAGGCTGCACGAGGCTTATTGCTCTCATGTTCAGGTGAGGCCTGAGCGGAGGCGTGAGATGACGAGCGAGTCTGTCTGTAGGCGCTCTTACACAACCAGAGAGAGAGAGAGAGAGAGAGAGAGAGAGAGAGAGAGAGAGAGAGAGAGAGAGAGAGAGAGAGAGAGAGAGAGAGAGAGAGAGAGAGAGAGAGAGAGAGAGAGAGAGAGAGAGAGAGAGAGAGAGAGAGAGAGAGAGACAGAGAGAGAGAGAGAGAGAGAGAGAGAGAGAGAGAGAGAGAGAGAGAGAGAGAGACAGAGACAGAGACAGAGAGAGAGAATTATGTGATCACATTGTTGGTTGACGGAGTGACAGCGGCCAACAGGCAATGTTGCCTCTAAATGTTGTCTGTATTGTCCAGGCCAAGAATGCATTGATATCGTTGATACATCTGGAGTATTAGACAGTTCCCCAAAAAGAAACACCTGGAAATGTAAAATGACACTGAGTGAGAGAAAGTTGCTTCTGTACTGTTTCAACTCACCGGCAGCGCAGAGGCAACATGGCGTCGGAGGTTGAGGGATAACTGTGCAGCAATCCAGTCGCTGCGCTCCGGAGCAGCAGGGGAGGTTGTTATTGTGTAATTGTTAGTGTTGCTTCCATGGATGGCTGGCGGAGCGTGAAAGGGGCTCGATAAATCGATACACGGAGCGATGAGGAACAACAGAACGGGAACATTCTGCACTTCCTCTGGGCTTTAATGGCTTCTCATCACAGAGCCGGTCTCTGTACCTGCTGCTGCATCTCTGATCAATGTCCAAAAGTCAACACCTCACGAAGGGAGTGTGTGCACTTGCGTCCATTGATAATGAGTTTATTTACGTGTGTGCGTGTGTGTGTGTGTGTGTGTGTGTGTGTGTGTGTGTGAGCGTGTTGTGAACCTCCTGAGTAGCATGTGCATGTACTGAAGGTGTTTACGGAGCCAGATTCTTGCTGTGCGTCATATTGGCCCTTCGGGGAACCAAGTGTTGGCAGGAACAGGAGACACCAGTGGCCTGCTCCATGAAGCTCTCAGCCAGGCAGATTTGCCTTTTTGAATTTACAATATGATATATATGTGTATATATATATATTGACAGGTCTTTAAAACAAAGGACTAACTCTGAAAAAGACACTTTTTACAATATATTTGTACAATATATATTTACAATATATTTACATATATTTGAGTTATGCGTTTAAAGATTTGTTTTTGTTTTGAATTGTCGAAACGCAGCAGCAACACGAGTTTACAGCAAACACAGTGAATACTTTATCTCAGAGCGTTTGTGAAGATTTCTGTAGAAACTTACAGGTTGGCCCTTTTAATACATTTATTATGTTTGTATAAGAATGCTGCTGAGAGAGAGTTATGTAATCATGAATGCATGAATTAGCTTCATTAATTCCCTGATTAGTGTGTCTGGTTATTCTTAATAAGAGACGGTGATTAAAGCACAGCATTAGGGAACTTAAGTCCCTCATTTCAATCATTTCTCGCCACCGACAGTTTGTTGTTCACATCTCGACTTCAGCCTCCAGCAGAACTGCTGTCATGTGGACCAGCCGGTCACGTGCGTGCGTAGGCTGCGTACGTTCTCTGAGAACAACCCGGCAAAGCTCTCCAACACCCCTCACACTGTCTGGCACTCGGAGACGGCTGTTTCACATTATTCCACCCCGTGGGAATCTTCAAACACTTTCAGTTGCATAAGTGACTCTGAGGACAAAGTGGGCTTCACCACAGTCTACCTGTGTGTGTGTGTGTGTGTGTGTGTGTGTGTGTGTGTGTGTGTGTGTGTGTGTGTGTGTGTGTGTGTGTGGTTCCACTTGTTTGATGGAGACTCAATGCCCTGCACCCTCAGTAAGGGGACTCGTTGGAAGAGGGTCAGCGGGTTTAAAGGCAGCAGAAGGGTGAGCGGGTTTGTGTTCAGTCACTGTTGTCACATGACAGTCACATCGTTGATCAGACAGTCTGTGGAGTTTGACTTCTTTTGGTCGAATTCATGGTTGTCAGCTCTGACATTTTCAAATGCGCACGGTTTCATTTTAAAGCAGTGCATCAACGCGTATTGTCTCTGCTTTCTACTTGTCACCATTGTGATGCATGAGGCCTGATTTAGTATCGGCAGAGTCCATTCATTCAAAGCTTCGACCGTTAAAGGTTGATTCACTCAATTTACACAGTGGACTTCAGTCTGTGCTGCTCAGATGTCTAGTTTACTCAACGTGAACATCATTCACACCGAGAGATGTTGCAGTTCAATGTTTTAAATGCCATTTTTCAGTACTTTGAGAGCCTCACACTGAATTCCCCCATAGATCCCCCATGTTGCTCATTAATGCTCACAGCAGAAGTTGCCTTTTAAGTTTGTGGCATCCTACTTTCGAATCTTGTAATTTCAACCGTGTCCGAGCAGTGAGACGAAGTCCTCAAAAGGACACGCAGCCATGTGTTCTGATGGCATCCTTCTCCCTCCTCTGCCCAGTTTGTGGAGGCCATCAGCAATAAGCAGAGCGAGCTGGACAACTACATCGCCGAGGGCTACAAGAACGCTCTGTCCGAGGAGAGGAGGCGGTACTGCTTCATGGTGGACCGGCAGTGCGCCGTGGCCAAGAACAGCAGCTTCTACCACAGCAAGGTGAGGAGCGAACAACTGGCTGAGTCCTGTAAACTGTGTTCACAATGTGCAAATGTCAGCAATCACATCTGGAAATGTAACCTCACACATTTAAAACGGCATTGCCTCCGTGTTCTTGTACGCTGTAGTGCAACAAGCTGATTGGTTAATGCTTTTATTTGTGCTCAGAAAAATCAACCTCACTCTGGGAATAAAACCAGAAATCGATGCCTTTTAATGCACAACATTTCACCCCCCCCCCCCCCCCCCCCCGCTGCCACTCAACATGATGATATCGATGTCGGCTTAAAGCACTGAGGATTTTCGGTCTCTAAACTCGCTTTACTTTCTGGGCAATTTAAAAACTGGCAACTCTCCCACACGCTGTGTGAGGCGAGAGTGAAGGAAAACAACCACCGTCTGCTCCTCGCTTTTATTACCACGCTGGTAAAGGCGGCGTCCACCTACGCTCCGCCTGAGCTCTTCAAAAGAGCAACCCGAGGTCGTAGTGACTCATCATTTCTACCAACAACACTGAGAAAGAATTTGTTGCACGCACATAGAATTGGGGTGAATGGGACCTCCATTCATTTCTATGACACAATGACAGAGAAAATATGATCTCTACCTCCGTGAGCTCAAGGCTATTTCAGAGCATGAATCCCCGGTGATCATCCCGCCCACACCCTGACACCTGATGCTGCGGCCCACATGCACCCAGCGGGCCGGACCGCCTCGGAACCGCCCGTGTTCATCCTGCACACCCGCCCTGGTGCAGTTGAAGCTGTTTGAGCAGCAGGTTCTCCGCAGCATCTTTTACAATATTCATGTCTCGGGACTCCCTCATTGATGCGCCAGCGACCAATGCAAATGAGAAACATCTTTACGTAACTGCCCGACTGTATGAAGTGTGGCGGAAATGTAACTCGACACTTCAGCACCATCTGAGAGCTCCTCGGATGAGAAGAGGATTCCTGCCTCTCATCCTCTCAGCGATCTTTCCCTCCCGTCATCTCTCGAACACTTCTGCTTCTATCAATAATGTGCTGCCGTGTGGATGTCCGTCGGGAAATTCCATCCAGCATTTACAAGAGCTGATTTTTAGCTTTATTTTCTATCCTGTTTGTCTGGGCAGATGTAAATGATTGATGAGCAGTCTCAGTTCAGTCTCTGCGTCTTCCTTCCTGCTTTCAGGGGAAGGAGCTTTTATCCCAGAAGATCCCGCTGTGGCAGCAGGCGTGTGCCGAGCCCAACAAACTGCCCGATCGAGCCATGTTCCTGGCCCAGCAGATGAGCGGCGTAGCGGGCGCCGTGCTTCCCGGTGCTCATCATCCAGGCATGGTCATCTCCGAGCCCATCCCTGGTGCTAAACCTCTGCCGGTGCCCCCGGAGCTGGCAGCCCTCAGGGCCAGCGGGGGCATGGGACAGCAGGTGGGTTCCTCCACTGCCTCAAATCATCGTTGAGTCCTCCTGAGACCTTTTATATGATGCCAGACTGTGTTATGGGCTTCTGCATTCGGTCACTGGGTTTGTGATTGATTGACACACAAACTTAGTTTGAACCCAACAGTCCATGAAAAGTCTTCCGTTAGCAAACGTAGCCACTTTCCAAACATGTCTCCAGCCTCTCAAGGTAGAATCTCAAATTGGTCCTCAAAAAGATGGAGACACACACACACACACACGCACGCACGCACGCACACACACACACACACACACACACACACACACACACACACACACACACACACACACACACACACACACACACACACACACGCAGGTAATTGCTGTCTGATGAGACCTGGAATGTGTTGACGGTTGTTGATCCCGGATGTGCCTGTTGCATCATGGGAGCCCTCAGCACATCCTCAGAAAACTCTTGTGAATGTAAATGGACTTGTTAGCGAGTCATGCTAACTAGCTCGTTGCCCAGAAGAGGCTTCATCTTTAAAGAAAAACTTTAAGATTTACATGAAGGAGTCAGTTTCGATCTTTGAATTGAAACTGGTGCAGATTCAGTGGCGTTTTAAGTTCTCAGATTAAACACACGTTGAAACTCTTTGCAGTGTCCCAGTAGTCATTCCGTATGTTTATCTTTAAAGCAACACACACTTTAATGTAGTCTTTTCATTAAACAGCACATTCCTTCTCCACCTTGTTCATCATCATGAACGAGCTGCTGGATGCTACGTAACAGCTTTGGCTGATGTAAAGAGAGGAAGAGTGTGTTTTAATTGCCTGCATGCAACTTTGTATCTTCTTTGCAGAGGATGTTGGGAGGTGTGGACGGAGGGATGAACGGCACAGCGGGCGCTCACGGAGGAGAGGACTACCAGCAGTGGATGGAGGGCAAGGCGGCCCAGGGCAAGGCCTCACCGCAGACACAGCGGCACGGAGCGGAGGTCTACTCCAACACCCTGCCTGTGCGCAAAGTCGCCCCCGCCAAGAGCAAGACCACACTGAGTAAGGACACGCACCGTCACACACACTGGGTCAAAGGAGGATGAACCTGCTGTATGTAGGTACAGCAGGTACACACCGTGTTGTACACTAGTCAACGGCGTCTATCAGAGAGAAGCAGACTGAAAGATGTCCGTCTTCCTGTTCTCTCCACCAGCGGAGACCCGCACGCTGCCCCGGTCCAGCTCCATGGCAGCGGGGCTGGAGAAAAACGGGAGAACTCGAGTCCAGGCCATCTTCTCCCACGCGGCCGGTGACAACAGCACCCTGCTCAGCTTCTTCCAGGGCGACGTCATCACCCTGCTGGTCCCCGAGGCCCGCGACGGGTGGCACTACGGAGAGAACGAGAAGACCAGGATGTGAGTGCGACTGCCAAATGCTTTTTGATTTAATTTCACGTCCGCCATATTTGGAACACAATGTTTGTTTTTTATGTTGCTAATATCTGGTGCTCCCTCACTTCTTCAAGGCGCGGCTGGTTTCCTTTCTCCTACACCCGGGTGATCTCTGATGGCGACACCAACTCCATGAGGCAACTTCGAGTACACAAGTATGTTTTGGAGATTTTACTTGAGTGATAAAAATATTACTTTGCTAAACATGAACCAATGGAATGTGGCGTAACGAAGCGAATCTATTTGTTTTGTCATTCTTTTTGTATTTGAGGTGAATATTGACATATTGAAACTTTATTATTTACTTTTTAATTGATGATGACATTAATTGGCTTCCAATCACAACTGAGAATGAAAGGACCGATCATGAAAGTCCTTTAGACTCAACAGCCCACTGCTGCCCCCTGCAGACCGTCCTCATGGACACCACGAGCTCAAAGTGTTGTTCCTGATTTGGCCTCCTGGGGACAACACGTCAACTTCATCTTCTGTGTGTTTTCAGCCTCCACGGGAAGAGCAGCAGCACAGGCAACCTTCTCGAGAGAGAGGACATGGCTCTCCCCGGCCCTGATTACGGCATCCACTCCCGTATGGCGGCACAGAGCGCTGCTGCGCTGCATGGCAGACAACAACGGCCCTACAGTGTGGCCGTGCCAGGCTTCTCACAGGTACACACACACACTGGCATCTACCCACACACGAGTTCACACGTGAGCCGAGCCGTCGCACGAAGCCTGCCAAAGATCTGCGCTTTTCTGGCCCAGAACGTTGGGAGGTGTCTTTGCCGTGTGTGCTGCTGACCTGAGATACACTGCAGGAACAGCGTTGCTTCGACAAGCTGTCTCTTCCTTCACCAGTACTCAGAGTTCTCTTGTTGCAAAGCTGGCAGCGAAAGCCCTGCTGCATTAGCTTCTACAGACGCAGAAATGCCTTCTCCTTCACTTCCATGTTCCAGTTCACAGAAGGTGGAGCGGCGGGTCTGAGGTTTGAGAAGTCTGCCTCCGTTCCTGGCTTCTCCGTCTCTGAGACCTCAGTTCGCCCAGACTGAAAACAAGAGGAGGCAGCCGTGGTAAACCCGAAGTAGACTCATGCAACAGCGAACCCTTCTCCATCAGCCAGCTTCCCTCCTACGCCTCACCTGGAACATAACACGTGGGCGACGCTTAATTGCTCAGCGGCTCCTTCCGACTCGCAGCTTTGGAGATGGAATCTCTGCTGACGTTAAAGGAGAGCTGGGCTTTGTCTTCAGCCTCATGCTTCAGTGATGACGTGCAGGTCAGAGAACAACAAGCCGAATGTGGCTGAGAAGTGAACGTTTTGAGGATCGTTGCACACAACGGTGGACTCAGAAGCATTATCTTGTAGTATATGTTGAGATGCAGTTAGAACTTGCTTCGTGTAGAATAATTGTCATCTTTTTATGATTATTGTTTTCACAGACATTTAAAAAATGAATGCTAACTTGGCAGACCAGGCCATCAATAAAACAGGAAGAGCCTTATATGGTCACAGCCGAGATGTTGCTGTAGCTCCTCTTCCGTGTCTCTTTGCTGCCACCTGCTGGCGGCTGTGGTCGTTGCAACTTTCCAGTTTCCAGTGACTCTTTTGAAACTGTTCATCGTGCAGGTTAAAAATGAATTTGCGTGACGAACTCTTTCATCTGTCTTTGTCTTCACAGCAAGGGGTTGAAGAGTACGAGCCCCGCTTCCCCTCAAGGTAAGAACCACTTGTTTTAAAAATGTACTGAAACAAAAATCCGGTTCAATTCAGTTCCAGTTCTGACAGTTCAAGCTGAAAATCATCCAAATTGAATATGTTGACAAACACCAATATGATGCTCCACTTGGAATGTAATGGGAAGTGTTTGTGGACGGGAGCCGGTCAGGGATCGTGTCCTTTGGCTGGGCTGGTCTTCCACACACCCTCTGAATGACTGAACCAGAACTGACTTGGAAGCACGTTGAACCAGCTGCAGACGGAGAGTTGAGGGATTGGTGGTCGTTTTGTGGCAGGGAGCCTAAAGTCCAGCAGAACACGCCACAACTTATCACTTGTGTTGTTTTCTGTTTGCGTTGTGTTTGCACTTGTTTGATAGGATGCAGTCAGTGATCCGTGCTCAGTGTTTATGAATGTTAAGAGGTCCATCGCACATTGTTTCCTTTAAAAAGATCAAGATTAAGTTACAGGCATGATATCGGTTGATTTGGTTTCTGTCTTAAGCTGAAGTTGATTTAAGTTTTCTTTTTGTTCATTGATATCAAAACACTCGTGCTTTGCCCCCCCCATGCAGCTCCAGTAGTGCTTCCACCCACCCGATCCCTAATAAGCTCACCCTGCCTCAAACCCTTCCCATTCATGTCCATGTGATTGAAGCCCACCTCAGTACCGGCGGTGGTGTAAGTGGAGGGTCAGATCAGGTGGAGTTTTGTAGAGTGTGGGGTTTGTTTCTCATGTTGGGGGGTCGACGTGGTTTCTGCCTGGTTGTGTTTGCCCACCTGGAAGCCTCTCCCTCTCTTTGTCCACAGTTCCACAGAGGGCAAATTGATTTCGACAGTGTGAGGACAGACAGACGAACAGGCTCAGACTCAGCCTGACGAAGCGATAGGACAGGCACCTCGCTGATCCCGCCCCTCACCCGCCTCCTCTCACCCGCCGCCCCTCACCCGCTTCCCTGCCTCCCACTTACAGCAATACACTCTCCCTGATTCAATCAATGCAAGGAAGAGGCTTTGGTCTGTATCTCCTCCCCTCTCTGACCCCCCCCATCCTGCTCTGTGCTGTCTGATTGGCCGGGAGCCACACCGGGTCACTGGTGAAGCCTCGGCGCACCAGAACGAAGCCGACTCTGGTGCGATGGACATTTTTCCCTGAGGAAAATGTATCTTCTGCTCGTCTTTCATTTATGTACATTTCTTTTACATATTGTTGGGATTCTATGTTTCCCACCAAAGGAACCTGATTTCCACACTGGATCAGAACGACCATGTAAAGGATTTGTAAATCAGGGTGTGAGATGAATGACGTTGATCCCAAAGAGGATTTTCATGTAAAAAACAACAGCATTACAATCAATATTTTACTGGGTTGTTGAGTATTTACCAATAATTTCACCTTCTCCTGCTGTGAGGTTTTGTATTCCTCTGAGATAAGAGGCCATGCATCACGAGTAGTGAGCGTATGGAAATGTTTTAACTTACGGAGCGGAGACAATGTGATGGGAATGCTACCTGTACATAAATGTGCCACACAGAAGTGCTCGTCATAAAGTATCTATGATCGGTTCATAAAACAAATGCACCATATGAAAGTAATAATCTATATTTCTGACTTTCTGTGAACCTCCTGTAACGTTGTCAGCACCAGCCTTTGAGCTCGTCCTCGGGTGGAGGGGCACTGTGCTCCTCCCTCCATCACACACGGCTCTGAGGCGGTTTAGTGCTGAAGCCGCTGCGTGACAGAAAGTTGTGACATCATTCGCTGAAATGCTCAACGTTCGCCGGCTCCAGCGTCTTAAATGTGAGAATGTTACATCTCATTGTAGATTGAAGAACTTCGGGTCGAACACAAACAGCTTGAAGACGAGGTGGTGTTTTCTTTTAAGAGCAGTTTTCAGACTAAAATAATCTTGTTTGGGGAAAAACAATCAGCTGATTAATTTATAATGAAACTGATGCAGAGTGAGGCCGGCTGGGTTCACCATCGTTCATGCATGAAAGGAAAGACGACGGTTTGATGCCCATGATCTGAAAACGCTTTTCATTTGCAAACATTTCAAATCTTTTTCTGCACATTCATTTACATATTACAGTGCCTCTTCAGTGGGTTCAATTACTCAACTTTTTACATCAATATTATTGTCAATAACATGCTGATGAACTTGTGGATCCAGAGATTGAAATGAGGCGTCGGCGGTTGTGGCTCAGTGAAGCGTGTTTCCACTGAGCCACATGTGTCCGGGCTCCTGTTGAATCACAGCCTCTCAGCCTGCGAGGGAGGAGAGCACCTGATGTAAAAGCTCATTCTGTTGTCTTTGAGATTAACGGTTTAAACCCCCGTGAGTAAAAGCATCGTGTTTTAAATCTAGAACAGAAAGTGTCTGATTCTCTGTGTGCTCAATGAAGATGCTGGTGTGCTGGTCTGTATGTGAGTTCGTGCCGGTCTATGCTACGCTAACCGCTCTGTTGACATCTGATGTCCAATAACTAACCGGCAGAGTTGATCTTCTTCTTATTGTTGGATTCTAAATCTTATTAGTTAAAAACAAACAAACTCCTCTAAGTTCCGTCTTTACCACAGAGAGGAGGTGAACATGTCGACTCTGCACTGCTCCTTTCAGATCTCTCTTTCTTCACCAAATATCTCATGAGGTCAAGTTAAAGAGAACGAATACTTTTTTTCGGAAGCCATTTTTATAAAACAATTGTTAAGATAATTTCGTCTGACTTTCCTGAGCAGCTGTGGTACTGCAGTGTGGTTTTCGCCTCATGTTTCAGCAGTTGCGTGGCGATGGACTGTGTTTTGCATCGTAGACGTGCTTTCCTTGCTGCGTATGTGGGCGGGCTCTGCTCTCCTCCGTGTCTGGTACCCAACACTCGTCTCCCCCTCAGCTTTATTCCAGCTCTGTTCTGATGAATTTGGAAACAAATGTCTGGTGCAAACGACTGGACGCTGCCAGTGTTTCTTCTTTCTCCACTAAAGTAAGGCCACGGTATGACGGAGACGGCACACAGAGTAACTCCTGCATCAGCTGATGTGCTTTTATTTTGAAGGGTTTTGTTAAAGAATACGAAATAAAAATTGTACAAAGACGTGCATGCTTTGGGGCACTAAAAGGTTTACCACTGATAACCTCAACTGTATGGTGAGTTTCTACTCTTAAAAAGTATGAAATAAATGAATTCGGCTGATGTTTTTGGTGGTTTCTGTTCATTTGTTTTGACATCCTGAGAATAAGTTTATTCTAAGTTGGTTTGTTGAATCGGCTTTTCATTTGTCTTTAAATTGGCCTCCGAGGGCCAAATGTGTTGTTCTTCTGCTTCTTCTTCAGCTTGTAAATCAACGTTTAGAGTTTCTTCAGCAGTAAGTTAAACCACAGCTTCAAGTGCTTCTGTCAGACTGGACAGACGTCTCTCTGCTCCTCCGCTGCTCCGAACAGAAGGATGAACGTTCCTCTCCAGATAGCAAGCTGCTGATCACCCTCCTGCTGTAACACATTAACCAGAGGTTCTTCTTGCACATCTGGTGTCCCTTCTCATGTCAACATTTCTGGAACTGCGTCGGTTCCCATCATAATAACCTGCCACCGGCCTTGCTGTGTGTGTGTGTGTGTGTGTGCGTGTGTGTGTGCGTGTATGCATGTGTGTGTGCGCGAGAGTGTGTGCGTGTGTGCGAGAGAGTGTGTGTGCGTGCATGTGTGTGTGCGAGAGAGTGTGTGTGTGTTCGGTGCACAGTTACGCTGCATCCTACCTGACCTGCCATACACCCACTGGCCTGCTCTCCCTGCTGCGAGCTAAGGTACCTTCTTCAACTCCACTGTGTGTGTGTGTGTGTGTGTGTGTGTGTGTGTGTGTGCGTGTGTGTGTGTGTGCGTGTGTGTGTGTGTGTGTGTCATCACAGCATACTCATTTTATAGCGTCTGTCATTGTTTCTGTTTGCTGTTTTGTGGTTTATATGTGTGTAACAGCCTGTTTTCTTTTGAGTCCTGTGTTCTGAATTCAATATATTTGAGTCATAATTTACATGTTTACAGCAAATGTAAACTGTAAATGTCTTCGTGTAGCACTTTAACGTCAATAAATAGACAGTTATTTGAGATTCATCAGTATAATTACCATGAAGAAGGTAAACCATCATTGAGTTTGACTGGCAGCCTAAGATATATTATAGTCTGGCATTAAAAGTTATAAAATATCTATAAACCAGGAAGAAACATGCACTTGAACTTTAAAGAAGCTAAATAAATGACCCATACAGCACACACTTTAAAGTTATTTGTTTGTTGACCTGTAAATCGTAAAATATGTCTGAATACGTGATGTTGTTGTCAAACAATTTTCCTGCTTTTGGAACTCTTTTTGTAAAATGTAAATTAGAAAATACTAACCTCAGCATCTCCAAGTTGTACCTGAGTCCAGTACTTCAGTACATGTGTGACTGTACTCTCCACCGACGGTCACAGGTTGATTTCACAGCGAGGACAGAACAGACTGCTGCCTCAGACTGGAGACATTTTAAAGATCACAGTCCTCTCAAACATTAAGATTACATTAACATTAAGAGTAACATGCTTTGTTCACATCATGAATCTCACAAGGTGCTCCTTTAACATTGTGTTCATAGCAATGAAATATGCATAATGTAAGAACACACAGTTTATAGTAATTATACATCTCCCTATATGGTAGAATATACTATGTCTGTTGGTATTTGAGAAGATGCTGCCTCTCAGGGCCTGATTACGCCTGCTTCTGAGTGACCGAACCCCATCGTAAGTGACTGACCTCTGGTCCTCGGGTCCTCGGGGTCCTCGGGGTCCTCGTGCAAACATTTCCTTTTTCTATTATCAGAGAAAACTGCTTCATTGTCATGTCGGCTTTGGGTGACGTTCGGCTGCTTTTGGGTTTGTTCCATCTCCTTGATTTGTGTGTGTGAGAGGTCATGTGACCTGTGGGGCGTAATGCACATTTCAGAGAAGGTGTTGCATGTTTCAGCATCATGCTCAACCTTTGTTTTAGCATGATTCATGAGGCTTTTCTTTTTACGTCACTAATTTTGCCAAAGAAACGATGTGTTTCATCCTGTGCCTCTTTGACCTTTTATTTCGTTTGAATGATTCTTTATTTGCAGGACATTAATCCTTTGAAAAAAAGAAGCAACACGTTTTTCACTGCATTGTCTTTTTCCCTCCCAGCAATGATCCACCCATCCAGCCGGCCGTGGAGGCCCCGGCCAGACCGCCCCTTTCTGACGATGAGGAGGAGGAAGTCGAGGAAGACCTGCCTGATGAAGCTCACGATGACTCCGTGGAGAAGGCCTCGACTCCCTCGGCGGAGTACTGAGCTCGCCCTCAGTTCCAACCAGCTGCAGGCGGATCACTGCTGCATAATTGCCTCTGGCCTCAGCTGTAAAGCTCTGATTCAACCGCAGTATTATAATCGTGCTTCTATACAAATGATTATGAAGTTCACCGCAACAATTCACGCGTACAGGAATCTCTGTCGTAGTTGAGACATAATACAACGTAAATAACAGCTGGCATTGATTTATAAATGATCTTCTAGCAGGAAAGCACATTGAAAGCTAGAAGCTTTGCCACAGATTGTTTTTCTCTGAGTTGTAATTCTGTAAAGACGAGCTCACATTGATGGGTAATGGTGTCGGACAGCAGTGGAGCCGTTTGACTTTAAAACATACAAGGTGGACGATGAGCGGCTTCTGTGGACTCGGGATCTGCAGCCGGTCTGAGAAGTCGCCCGACGACATCTCTGTGCTTTTACAACACAGCTTCTTCCCCCTGCCGTGTCAACAGGAGGGCTCAGATGTTGGTAAGCTGTACACCTCATCAGGTGTTTCACCTTTCAGCCTCACCTGTTACCACTCTCCTCACCGTCGGGACTGAGATGGATCATCTACAGTACGACGAGTCAGATGTTTCAGCCGCTGATTGAGAGAAACGAATCGACCGAAAATAGACAAACATCAGCAGCATCTGTGAAATATATTTGTGCTGAGTGATCGCATCGAAACCGGTGAGCACGACTCATAGAACTGTATGCTCAACTCATTGTCTACTCACAGGAGATCCTGTGTTCTTTAATTATAGCTATAACAGTGCTAATGTCCTCAACAGTCTTCTGAAGACGTAGTCCCAATTAAAACACTTTTCTGTGGATTGTCTAGAGTTACAAGAACACTGAATGGCAGAGGTGTATATCTTTAAACCTGGATAACACATAGACACCACTACAGGTGAATCAGATGTGTCTTTTCAGAATTTAAGTGAACCTTTGCTTTAATTCCACTCCCTGCTCATCTGTCTGGTTAAAACAGACTGCTGAGTTTCAAGAGTGTAACCTTTAGTGGAAATAACGATCGAGTGAAGAAGTCCCTTCACAATTCATGAAATGAAGACGAAGGTTTGAGAAGTTGAAAGTATGTTTTCAAAATGTAAAACTCTTTTAAAACTGAACTGATCAAGATTTTAATGTACTCAAAAAATGGGCTTCATATTTAATATGTTGGCAGCGTAATGCTTTCAATTTTACAAATGTTTTGAAACTTGTTTTGCAGAAAAAGACGAAACAAAATCTCCAAACTGGTCAAATGATAAAACCTATAAAACATGAAGAGTAATGCAATACAAATATGACTGACAGTCAAACATGTATGATGTGATTTGTTGGGAAACACAGTGTCTGTTTTTCAGTTTAATTCTGAGAATAAAGAATCAAGTAATTGCCCACGTTGTGCTGGATGTCTTGTATGTGTCGCTGGGATCAGACTGATATTTGTGTCTTTCAAGATGTCTTCTGCGTCAGATCAGATGATCAAAGACTAACTTTCTTGCCTTGAATTATTTGACAACTTGCGTGACCTGTAAAGGTGATCACAACGTTGCTGTTCCACCTAACGGAGCAAACAATATTATTCATCTTTTACTTCTGTGTTTACAGTTGTATACCCATAAAGCATAGAGGGGTTGTACTGAGTATAGCATGTCGATAAAAAGTCATAAAAAGTCATAGTACAGCATGTCGAAACATGTAATAAAAAGTCATAGTATAGCATGTCGAAACATGTAATAAAAAGTCAGTGTAGCATGTCGAATAAAGTCATAAAAAGTCACAGTATAGCATGTCGAAACATGTAATAAAAAGTCATAGTATAGCATGTCGAAACATGTAATAAAAAGTCACAGTATAGCATGTCGAAACATGTAATAAAAAGTCATAGTATAGCATGTCGAAACATGTAATAAAAAGTCATAGTATAGCATGTCGAAACATGTAATAAAAAGTCATAGTATAGCATGTCGAAACATGTAATAAAAAGTCATAGTATAGCATGTCGAAACATGTAATAAAAAGTCAGTGTAGCATGTCGAATAAAGTCATAAAAAGTCACAGTATAGCATGTCAAAACATGTAATAAAAAGTCATAGTATAGCATGTCGAAACATGTAATAAAAGTCACAGTATAGCATGTCGAAACATGTAATAAAAAGTCACAGTATAGCATGTCAAAACATGTAATAAAAAGTCATAGTATAGCATGTCGAAACATGTAATAAAAAGTCACAGTATAGCATGTCGAAACATGTAATAAAAAGTCATAGTATAGCATGTCGAAACATGTAATAAAAGTCACAGTATAGCATGTCGAAACATGTAATAAAAAGTCACAGTATAGCATGTCGAAACATGTAATAAAAAGTCATAGTATAGCATGTCGAAACATGTAATAAAAAGTCACAGTATAGCATGTCAAAACATGTAATAAAAAGTCATAGTATAGCATGTCGAAACATGTAATAAAAAGTCACAGTATAGCATGTCGAAACATGTAATAAAAAGTCATAGTATAGCATGTCGAAACATGTAATAAAAGTCACAGTATAGCATGTCGAAACATGTAATAAAAAGTCACAGTATAGCATGTCGAAACATGTAATAAAAAGTCACAGTATAGCATGTCGAAACATGTAATAAAAAGTCATAGTATAGCATGTCGAAACATGTAATAAAAGTCATAGTATAGCATGTCAAAACATGTAATAAAAAGTCATAGTATAGCATGTCGAAACATGTAATAAAAGTCACAGTATAGCATGTCGAAACATGTAATAAAAAGTCATAGTATAGCATGTCGAAACATGTAATAAAAAGTCACAGTATAGCATGTCGAAACATGTAATAAAAAGTCATAGTATAGCATGTCGAAACATGTAATAAAAAGTCACAGTATAGCATGTCGAAACATGTAATAAAAATTCAGTGTAGCATGTCGAAAAAAGTCATAAAAAATCACAGTATAGCATGTCGAAAAAAGTCATAGTATAGCATGTCGATAAAAGTAATAAATCATAGTGTAGCATGTAGATAAAAATGTAATAAAAAGTCATAGTATAGCATGTCTAAATATGTAATAAAAAGTCATAGTATAGCGTGTCGAAAAATGTAATAAAAAGTCATAGTATAGCATGTCAAAAAAGGAATAAAAAGTCATAGTATAGCATGTCGAAAAATGTAATAAAAAGTCATAGTATAGCGTGTCGAAAAATGTAATAAAATGTCATAGTATAGCATGTCGAAAAATGTAATAAAAAGTCATAGTATAGCGTGTCGAAAAATGTAATAAAAAGTCATAGTATAGCGTGTCGAAAAATGTAATAAAAAGTCATAGTATAGCGTGTCGAAAAATGTAATAAAAAGTCATAGTATAGCGTGTCGAAAAATGTAATAAAAAGTCATAGTATAGCGTGTCGAAAAATGTAATAAAAAGTCATAGTATAGCGTGTCGAAAAATGTAATAAAAAGTCATAGTATAGCGTGTCGAAAAAATGTAATAAAAAGTCATAGTATAGCATGTCGAAAAATGTAATAAAAAGTTATAGTATAGCATGTCGAAAAATGTAATAAAAAGTCCTAGTATAGCGTGTCGAAAAATGTAATAAAAAGTCATAGTATAGCATGTCGAAAAATGTAATAAAAAATCATAGTATAGCGTGTCGAAAAATGTAATAAAAAATCACTGTATAGCATGTCGAAAAATGTCATAGTATAGCGTGTCGAAAAAAGTCAAAGTATAGCATGTCGAAAAATGTAATAAAAAGTCACTGTATAGCATGTCGAAAAATGTCATAGTATAGCATGTCGAAAAATGTCATAGTATAGCATGTCGAAAAATGTAATAAAAAGTCACTGTATAGCGTGTCGAAAAATGTAATAAAAAATCACTGTATAGCATGTCGAAAAATGTCATAGTATAGTGTGTCGAAAAATGTAATAAAAAGTCATAGTATAGCATGTCGAAAAAGTCATAGTATAGCATGTCGAAAAATGTCATAGTATAGCATGTCGAAAAAAAGTAATAAAAAGTCATAGTATAGCGTGTTGATAAAAATGTAATAAAAAGTCATAGTATAGCATGTCCAAAAAAGTCATAGTATAGCATGTCGAAAAATGTCATAGTATAGCGTGTCGAAAAAAGTCAAAGTATAGCATGTCGAAAAATGTCATAGTATAGCATGTCGAAAAATGTAATAAAATGTCATAGTATAGCATGTCGAAAAATGCAATAAAAAGTCAAAGTATAGCATGTCGAAAAATTTATTAAAAAGTCATAGTATAGCATGTCGAAAAATGTAATAAAAAGTCATAGTATAGCGTGTCGAAAAATGTAATAAAAAGTCATAGTATAGCGTGTCGAAAAATGTAATAAAAAGTCATAGTATAGCGTGTCGAAAAATGTAATAAAATGTTATAGTATAGCATGTCGAAAAATGCAATAAAAAGTCAGAGTATAGCGTGTCGAAAAATGTAATAAAAAGTCAAAGTATAGCATGTCGAAAAATGTAATAAAAAGTCATAGTATAGCATGTCGAAAAATGTAATAAAAAGTCATAGTATAGCATGTTGAAAAATGTAATAAAAAGTCATAGTATAGCATGTCGAAAAATGTAATAAAAAGTCATAGTATAGCGTGTCGAAAAATGCAATAAAAAGTCATAGTATAGCATGTCGAAAAATGTAATAAAAAGTTATAGTATAGCATGTCGAAAAATGTAATAAAAAGTCCTAGTATAGCGTGTCGAAAAATGTAATAAAAAATCATAGTATAGCGTGTCGAAAAATGTAATAAAAAGTCATAGTATAGCATGTCGAAAAATGTAATAAAAAATCATAGTATAGCGTGTCGAAAAATGTAATAAAAAATCACTGTATAGCATGTCGAAAAATGTCATAGTATAGCGTGTCGAAAAAAGTCAAAGTATAGCATGTCGAAAAATGTAATAAAAAATCATAGTATAGCATGTCGAAAAATGTCATAGTATAGCATGTCGAAAAATGTAATAAAAAGTCACTGTATAGCGTGTCGAAAAATGTAATAAAAAATCACTGTATAGCATGTCGAAAAATGACATAGTATAGCATGTCGAAAAATGTCATAGTATAGCATGTCGAAAAATGTAATAAAAAGTCATAGTATAGCATGTCGAAAAATGTAATAAAAAATCATAGTATAGCATGTCGAAAAATGTCATAGTATAGCATGTCGAAAAAAGTCATAGTATAGCATGTCGAAAAATGTCATAGTATAGCATGTCGAAAAATGTCATAGTATAGCATGTCGAAAAATGTCATAGTATAGCATGTCGAAAAATGTCATAGTATAGCATGTCGAAACATGTAATAAAAAATCATAGTATAGCATGTCGAAAAATGTAATAAAAAATCATAGCATAGCATGTCGAAAAATGTCATAGTATAGCATGTCGAAAAAAGTCATAGTATAGCATGTCGAAAAATGTCATAGTATAGCATGTCGAAAAATGTCATAGTATAGCATGTCGAAAAATGTCATAGTATAGCATGTCGAAACATGTAATAAAAAATCATAGTATAGCATGTCGAAAAATGTCATAGTATAGCATGTCGAAAAATATAATAAAAAGTCATAGTATAGCGTGTTGATAAAAATGTAATAAAAAGTCATAGTATAGCATGTCGAAAAAAGTCATAGTATAGCATGTCGAAAAATGTCATAGTATAGCATGTCGAAACATGTAATAAAAAGTCATAGTATAGCATGTCGAAAAAAAGTGATAAAAAGTCATAGTATAGCATGTCGAAAAATGTCATAGTATAGCATGTCGAAAAATGTAATAGTATAGCATGTCGAAACATGTAATAAAAAGTCATAGTATAGCATGTCGAAAAAAGTCATAGTATAGCATGTCGAAAAATGTCATAGTATAGCATGTCGAAAAATGTCATAGTATAGCATGTCGAAAAATGTCATAAAAAGTCATAGTATAGCATGTCGAAAAATGTCATAAAAAGTCATAGTATAGCATGTCGAAAAATGTCATAAAAAGTCATAGTATAGCATGTCGAAAAATGTCATAGTATAGCATGTCGAAACATGTAATAAAAAGTCATAGTATAGCATGTCGAAAAATGTCATAAAAAGTCATAGTATAGCATGTCGAAAAATGTCATAGTATAGCATGTCGAAACATGTAATAAAAAGTCATAGTATAGCATGTCGAAAAAAAGTGATAAAAAGTCATAGTATAGCATGTCGAAAAATGTCAAAGTATAGCATGTCGAAAAATGTCAAAGTATAGCATGTCGAAAAATGTCAAAGTATAGCATGTCGAAAAATGTCAAAGTATAGCATGTCGAAAAATGGCAAAGTATAGCATGTCGAAAAATGTCATAGTATAGCATGTCGAAAAATGTCATAAAAAGTCATAGTATAGCATGTCGAAAAATGTCATAAAAAGTCATAGTATAGCATGTCGAAAAATGTAATAAAAAGTCATAGTATAGCATGTCGAAAAAAAGTGATAAAAAGTGATAGTATAGCGTGTCGAAAAATGTCATAAAAAGTCATAGTATAGCATGTCGAAACATGTAATAAAAAGTCATAGTATAGCATGTCGAAACATGTAATAAAAAGTCATAGTATAGCATGTCGAAAAAAAGTGATAAAAAGTGATAGTATAGCGTGTCGAAAAATGTCAAAGTATAGCATGTCGAAAAATGTCATAAAAAGTCATAGTATAGCATGTCGAAAAATGTCATAAAAAGTCATAGTATAGCATGTCGAAAAATGTCATAGTATAGCATGTCGAAACATGTAATAAAAAGTCATAGTATAGCATGTCGAAAAATGTCATAGTATAGCATGTCGAAAAATGTAATAAAATGTCATAGTATAGCGTGTCGAAAAAAGTCAAAGTATAGCATGTCGAAAAATGTCATAGTATAGCATGTCGAAAAATGTAATAAAATGTCATAGTATAGCATGTCGAAAAATGCAATAAAAAGTCAAAGTATAGCATGTCGAAAAATTTATTAAAAAGTCATAGTATAGCATGTCGAAAAATGTAATAAAAAGTCATAGTATAGCATGTCGAAAAATGTAATAAAAAATCATAGTATAGCGTGTCGAAAAATGTAATAAAAAATCACTGTATAGCATGTCGAAAAATGTCATAGTATAGCGTGTCGAAAAAAGTCAAAGTATAGCATGTCGAAAAATGTAATAAAAAATCATAGTATAGCATGTCGAAAAATGTCATAGTATAGCATGTCGAAAAATGTAATAAAAAGTCACTGTATAGCGTGTCGAAAAATGTAATAAAAAATCACTGTATAGCATGTCGAAAAATGACATAGTATAGCCTGTCGAAAAATGTAATAAAAAATCATAGTATAGCATGTCGAAAAATGTCATAGTATAGCATGTCGAAAAATGTCATAGTATAGCATGTCGAAAAAAGTCATAGTATAGCATGTCGAAAAATGTCATAGTATAGCATGTCGAAAAATGTCATAGTATAGCATGTCGAAACATGTAATAAAAAATCATAGTATAGCATGTCGAAAAATGTCATAGTATAGCATGTCGAAAAATATAATAAAAAGTCATAGTATAGCGTGTTGATAAAAATGTAATAAAAAGTCATAGTATAGCATGTCGAAAAAAGTCATAGTATAGCATGTTGAAACATGTAATAAAAAGTCATAGTATAGCATGTCGAAAAAAAGTGATAAAAAGTCATAGTATAGCATGTCGAAAAATGTCATAGTATAGCATGTCGAAAAATGTAATAGTATAGCATGTCGAAACATGTAATAAAAAGTCATAGTATAGCATGTCGAAAAATGTCATAGTATAGCATGTCGAAAAATGTCATAGTATAGCATGTCGAAAAATGTCATAAAAAGTCATAGTATAGCATGTCGAAAAATGTCATAGTATAGCATGTCGAAAAATGTCATAGTATAGCATGTCGAAAAATGTCATAAAAAGTCATAGTATAGCATGTCGAAAAATGTCATAAAAAGTCATAGTATAGCATGTCGAAAAATGTCATAAAATGTCATAGTATAGCATGTCGAAAAATGTCATAGTATAGCATGTCGAAACATGTAATAAAAAGTCATAGTATAGCATGTCGAAAAATGTCATAAAAAGTCATAGTATAGCATGTCGAAAAATGTCATAGTATAGCATGTCGAAACATGTAATAAAATGTCATAGTATAGCATGTCGAAACATGTAATAAAAAGTCATAGTATAGCGTGTCGAAAAATGTCAAAGTATAGCATGTCGAAAAATGTCAAAGTATAGCATGTCGAAAAATGTCAAAGTATAGCATGTTGAAAAATGTCAATGTATAGCATGTCGAAAAATGTCAAAGTATAGCATGTCGAAAAATGTCAAAGTATAGCATGTCGAAAAATGGCAAAGTATAGCATGTCGAAAAATGTCATAGTATAGCATGTCGAAAAATGTCATAAAAAGTCATAGTATAGCATGTCGAAAAATGTCATAAAAAGTCATAGTATAGCATGTCGAAAAATGTAATAAAAAGTCATAGTATAGCATGTCGAAAAAAAGTGATAAAAAGTGATAGTATAGCGTGTCGAAAAATGTCATAAAAAGTCATAGTATAGCATGTCGAAACATGTAATAAAAAGTCATAGTATAGCATGTCGAAACATGTAATAAAAAGTCATAGTATAGCATGTCGAAAAAAAGTGATAAAAAGTGATAGTATAGCGTGTCGAAAAATGTCATAAAAAGTCATAGTATAGCATGTCGAAAAATGTCAAAGTATAGCATGTCGAAACATGTAATAAAAAGTCATAGTATAGCATGTCGAAACATGTAATAAAAAGTCATAGTATAGCATGTCGAAAAAAAGTGATAAAAAGTCATAGTATAGCGTGTCGAAAAATGTCATAAAAAGTCATAGTATAGCATGTCGAAAAATGTCATAAAAAGTCATAGTATAGCATGTCGAAAAATGTCATAGTATAGCATGTCGAAACATGTAATAAAAAGTCATAGTATAGCATGTCGAAAAAAAGTGATAAAAAGTCATAGTATAGCGTGTCGAAAAATGTCATAAAAAGTCATAGTATAGCATGTCGAAAAATGTCATAAAAAGTCATAGTATAGCATGTCGAAAAATGTAATAAAAAGTCATAGTATAGCATGTCGAAACATGTAATAGTATAGCATGTCGAAAAATGTCATAGTATAGCGTGTCGAAAAAGTCAAAGTATAGCATGTCGAAAAATGTCATAAAAAGTCATAGTATAGCATGTCGAAAAATGTCATAGTATAGCATGTCGAAACATGTAATAAAAAGTCATAGTATAGCATGTCGAAAAATGTCATAAAAAGTCATAGTATAGCATGTCGAAAAATGTCATAGTATAGCATGTCGAAACATGTAATAAAAAGTCATAGTATAGCATGTCGAAAAAAAGTGATAAAAAGTCATAGTATAGCATGTCGAAAAATGTCAAAGTATAGCATGTCGAAAAATGTCAAAGTATAGCATGTCGAAAAATGTCAAAGTATAGCATGTCGAAAAATGTCAAAGTATAGCATGTCGAAAAATGGCAAAGTATAGCATGTCGAAAAATGGCAAAGTATAGCATGTCGAAAAAAAGTGATAAAAAGTGATAGTATAGCGTGTCGAAAAATGTCATAAAAAGTCATAGTATAGCATGTCGAAAAATGTCAAAGTATAGCATGTCGAAAAATGTCATAAAAAGTCATAGTATAGCATGTCGAAAAATGTCATAAAAAGTCATAGTATAGCATGTCGAAAAATGTCATAGTATAGCATGTCGAAACATGTAATAAAAAGTCATAGTATAGCATGTCGAAACATGTAATAAAAAGTCATAGTATAGCATGTCGAAAAAAAGTGATAAAAAGTCATAGTATAGCGTGTCGAAAAATGTCATAAAAAGTCATAGTATAGCATGTCGAAAAATGTCATAAAAAGTCATAGTATAGCATGTCGAAAAATGTCATAGTATAGCATGTCGAAACATGTAATAAAAAGTCATAGTATAGCATGTCGAAAAAAAGTGATAAAAAGTCATAGTATAGCGTGTCGAAAAATGTCATAAAAAGTCATAGTATAGCATGTCGAAAAATGTCATAAAAAGTCATAGTATAGCGTGTCGAAAAATGTCATAGTATAGCATGTCGAAAAATGTCATAAAAAGTCATAGTATAGCATGTCGAAAAATGTCATAGTATAGCATGTCGAAAAATGTCATAAAAAGTCATAGTATAGCATGTCGAAAAAAAGTGATAAAAAGTCATAGTATAGCGTGTCGAAAAATGTCATAGTATAGCATGTCGAAAAATGTCAAAGTATAGCATGTCGAAAAATGTCATAAAAAGTCATAGTATAGCATGTCGAAAAATGTCATAAAAAGTCATAGTATAGCATGTCGAAAAATGTAATAAAAAGTCATAGTATAGCATGTCGAAACATGTAATAGTATAGCATGTCGAAAAATGTCATAGTATAGCGTGTCGAAAAAGTCAAAGTATAGCATGTCGAAAAATGTCATAAAAAGTCATAGTATAGCATGTCGAAAAATGTCATAGTATAGCATGTCGAAACATGTAATAAAAAGTCATAGTATAGCATGTCGAAAAATGTCATAAAAAGTCATAGTATAGCATGTCGAAAAATGTCATAGTATAGCATGTCGAAACATGTAATAAAAAGTCATAGTATAGCATGTCGAAAAAAAGTGATAAAAAGTCATAGTATAGCATGTCGAAAAATGTCAAAGTATAGCATGTCGAAAAATGTCAAAGTATAGCATGTCGAAAAATGTCAAAGTATAGCATGTCGAAAAATGTCAAAGTATAGCATGTCGAAAAATGGCAAAGTATAGCATGTCGAAAAATGGCAAAGTATAGCATGTCGAAAAATGTCATAGTATAGCATGTCGAAAAATGTCAAAGTATAGCATGTCGAAAAATGTCATAAAAAGTCATAGTATAGCATGTCGAAAGATGTCATAGTATAGCATGTCGAAAAATATAATAAAAAGTCATAGTATAGCGTGTTGATAAAAATGTAATAAAAAGTCATAGTATAGCATGTCGAAAGATGTCATAAAAAGTCATAGTATAGCATGTCGAAACATGTAATAGTATAGCATGTCGAAAAATGTCATAGTATAGCATGTCGAAAAATGTCAAAGTATAGCATGTCGAAAAATGTCATAAAAAGTCATAGTATAGCATGTCGAAAAATGTCATAAAAAGTCATAGTATAGCATGTCGAAAGATGTCATAAAAAGTCATAGTATAGCATGTCGAAACATGTAATAGTATAGCATGTCGAAAAATGTCATAGTATAGCGTGTCGAAAAAGTCAAAGTATAGCATGTCGAAAAATGTCATAAAAAGTCATAGTATAGCATGTCGAAAAAAGTCATAGTATAGCATGTCGAAAAATGTCATAGTATAGCATGTCGAAAAAAGTCATAGTATAGCATGTCGAAAAATGTCATAGTATAGCATGTCGAAAAATGTCATAGTATAGCATGTCGAAAAATGTCATAGTATAGCATGTCGAAAAATGTCATAGTATAGCATGTCGAAAAATGTCATAGTATAGCGTGTCGAAAAAGTCAAAGTATAGCATGTCGAAAAATGTCATAGTATAGCGTGTCGAAACATGTAATAAAAAGTCATAGTATAGCATGTCGAAACATGTAATAAAAAGTCACAGTATAGCATCAACGTGCATATAGGCACAGCTACGGGAGCAATGTTTGGGTCAAGTGGGTATTGAACCACCGATCCTCTAACTGAAGGACGAGCCTGCTCCCCACTTAACCACAGTAGTCTACAGTACAGTATAGAATCGGAAAAAGCATGTTTGATAGCATATTTTTTTTATTTCATTTCGAAAATGAAGAGTTCGGTATTTACCCACATTGTATTTTACATCTTTTATGTAATGCTGTGATCAAACACGTCTTTGCTGTCAGATCAGGTGATCAAAGTCATACATTCTTGCCTCCACCTGACGGCACCAACAATAATCTTAATCTTTTACTTTTTTAGTTGATGGAAGACTCTTCGGGCTCTCATTGTCGGCTCACATTGGAATCTGATCCCAGTCTGAAGCTAGATTTACAAACACAAATCAAATGTTTCCACCACTTTCCAATCTTTTGTTTGTAAGTGATTTTCCTTAAAACGTCAAGAATAAATAAATTAAGACAAAACTAAACCACATAAAAGACGCCAGAGTGAACGCTGTTCTCTCCATGTGTGAGCACAAAATGATCTTTGTTAAAATAAAAACATCAGTAGATATCTTACGATGTCTAAAACAGACTTTATTTATATTTAATAGAAGGTACAGAAAGTAATGATGTGACCAGGTCAGTGTGGGGGGGGGGGGCACATGTTACCGACAGTATCGCAAACCAAAACCTTTGTGATTCATTTTACGACCAGGCCAGAGCTGCTTTAACGTTCCTCCTCTCCGTCTCCATTTTGGGGTAAAAACAACAGCGACTGTTGCCCCTGAATCAACAACACAACATCTCTTTGGCAACAATCAAACATGAGACATTTAACCTTCCCTCCTATACAGGTACAGTACATCAATACTCTTAAAAGTATTCTTGTCGAGATACAAAAATATGACGGACAGCTGTGTAGATGGTGCTGTGCTTAACTGTTACAGAATATTTGAAAGGAGGCAAGCAGCAGCTCATCAACCGCCCTCACATCTACACACACAGAGAGCAAAGCAACAGCTCATGATCATGGCGTCAGCCCTCGATTGCCCTTCAACACTGAATTGATTTGTTTTTTTTATATTTCAGCTTTCAAGTGCTGTTGAATCTCATTCTGTTAGCGGTTCAACGTGACGCTCAGATCTGTCTTCTTGTTTTAACCCGAATGATAAGGAGTTAGAAGAACCAGAAAAGGTTCTTCGGTTCAGCTTAATACCGGCATCATCGCACAAAACGGATGAAATGAAGCTCAGTGGAGCCAATATACAGCGAGTGACAGTCACCGTAAAGCCAGACAGCTGTCCTCATTTCTCTCCCAAACATAACACAGAAGCTGAGCAGGAGCTGAGCAGGAGCTGAGCAGGAGCTGAGCAGGAGCTGAGCAGGAGCTGAGCAGGAGCTGAGCAGGAGCTGAGCAGGAGCTGAGCAGGAGCTGAGCAGGAGCTGAGCAGGAGCTGAGCAGGAGCTGAGCAGAAGCTGAGCAGAAGCTGAGCAGAAGCTGAGCAGAAGCTGAGCAGAAGCTGAGCAGAAGCTGAGCAGAAGCTGAGCAGAAGCTGAGCAGAAGCTGAGCAGAAGCTGAGCAACACTGGATGTATGTTCAGACTCATGAGCAGGCAAACATATAAGTCAACAGCCTTTTAAATACTGTTGTGCATGTTTGTCTTTTGAAACATTGGCCGATAGGGTTGGGCAATATGATGATATGAACCAGGGTATCTGTCCCTCTGATACCTCTGCTCGTATTAGGCCTTTGTCAATATTGCTGCAAATAAATACGAGTATTACTGCATCCGGATCTGTGCATCAATGTGATGACGAACCGTGATTTGCCAGGTGTTATTTGATAATGATGTGTCCACTATCAGGATACAATATTATCTATATTGTGATGAAGACTGCATCCACATTGCCCGCCCGTATCGGCCCATGTCGTTATTAGAGAACTCGTGTCTCTATGTAGCAGTCCAGACATGGGAGGGATTTCCCTGTCTCTGCTCCAAAACAACACACAACGGCCCCTTTATGTCTCGAAGCAATAGATTCCTATAGATACGTGAAACCATGCATTGCTTCAATTGAACAACCTGTTCAGCCTTCAACAAGCATTACATCTGACAGGACTTCCTGTCACTGTAGTGACAATGTTGTGCCGGATGTTTACAACAAAGAGGGATTGGTCGTGATGGCGGTGCTGGCACTCAGTTTGGTAGAGAGAATGAGCCACGTATTCATGTAAAACAGTACAGTAGTGGTCCTGATACAAAAGAAAGAGTCACAAAATATCACATTGTCCAGGTTCAATCAGCTGTTTCCACACAAACAAAACATTCTGCAACCAAACGTGAGCCATGGGAATTCCCTTTCCTTCTTTCACGCTCGCATGTCCTTTGTCTCTGGATGAAGTCAAATATTAACAATATATTACTTGTGATACCTAAAGGATTCTCGTTGATAGTTATTAAGACAAGTTAAGCAGTTTCCTACAAAGCACACAGTCTGTGGAGCTGTGCAGGCTCCTTCAACGAGCCGATCCTCTGATGACGTCTTTAACGTGGTTCCACTCTCAGGAATGCTTCCCGTCATACATTAAGAGGAGAAAGAGGTGGAAAATGAGATGTTTTTCAAAGGTCTGTCCTTCCTTTGTGTCTCTTTGATCTGAAAAATATGCACCGTTCAAAGTTCCCCCGCTTTCACAGATTATGTACATCATACATACAGTATATATTAATATTCTGTAAAGTGTATATATTAACCATTCTCTTTTCAGTACTCTAAACAGCTCAGGTCAGTAAGACAGACCTTTCAAAGTGTCGACGGGCGATAAGAGGCACTGTCCTGTGTTTCTAAAACCTGACGTTAAAAGATAAAGTAGAAGTCATGCTAGCAGGCCAAGTGTTGGTCACGGAGAGGCAGTAAGTATCCACGGCTCCTTATTCTTTGTCCCCATCCTCGCTGCTTCCTGCAAAAGACAGAAGGAGGAACAGACGATCAACGAACACAAGGGCCTCGAGGCATCTGGCTCCTCCACGATGTTGGCAGAGTTCTATGAAATTTGGCCAGAAACTTTATTAACTAATCAGCACGGTACGTAGGTTTTACTGTAGATCAGTCGTAGCAAACAACTACATCTTTAATGGGCCAGTTTGTAAAACTGGGATCAAGTCTAACACAAGATAAAGAAGGTTTTTAAAAACCATGTTAGCTGAAACATGCACATGATTCATTCATCTAGCTTTAGATTACAGTTACTCCAAAAGTCAAAGGCTTCAAATTAAACCTCAAAGGAACCATGTTCATCTCAGTCTCAGAGAACTAAACATTTGTTATGTGTGAGAGTCAAATCAGTCAAAAGTCACATCATATTTAAAACAATCCCGTCTGTTATGAGGAACGATGACGCGACCCACCTCCTGCGGAGTCCATGTCAGAGTCGGAGATGTGAGTGATGGAGAAGCGAGACACGCTGGAGGGGGAGACAGTGAAGCGGGAGAACTGTGCGACTGGTTTGGGGTCCGGAGCTTTGGGGATGAAGCGGGGGGGAGGGGAGTCAGACGCCACTGAGGATGTTGGCAGAGGGAGCAGGGGGAAGTCGTCCTCCCACTCATATCCTGCACCTGAGAGCAGACCACAATAAGATATTTAAGTATTTATTTAGATATTTAGATCTTGTCTTTTATTGAAGAATTGAATATTTGCCAACTCAATGAGTTGTCTTGATGCTGAAGAACAGATTGATCCTCTCTGTATTTGCATCACTGTAGCGACATGAAGGAGTGCATTGTTCTACTTACTCTCCTCTGAGATGTTCCCATCTGAAGAGTCATCTGAGGCATTGAGCCGTTCTTGGGATTTGCTGCGTGACCTCTGACCCTCCGCTCCGGGAGGGAAGCCATGCTCGGCCAGCTCTTTAGTTGGGCTTTCCTAGCGACAGAGAAGATAAGCAGAAGAAACAGTTCGATGGGCTTCAGATCAATGACAGCTGACGGACTCACTGCCACTCCAACGTGCCTGCTTCAAAGACTATCACAGCGAACGTATTAGCAAGATTCTTACTGCAAAACGAGCATCACTTCTGAGTCTATAGCCCACCTGATGAATGCAAGTTAAATGTTCACTAACTTCTGAGAACAACAACCAGTTTTTACCTTCTTGGTGCTCAAATACAGTATGTTCACCCACCAGCTTCTCTGTAACGTTGTCTACAGACAGTGTAGCGCGGGTTACTGAAAGTATTTGTTGTTCTGAAAAGCTCTTCAGCGCTGCGTAATGACAGTAATTACACTAAGCCACATGCTAACTGAAATGTAGGGTTGCCCCTTGTGGTATTTGTTATCAATACTTGTCACATAGATGTTATGGGAAGCTGTACATGGGGGACTTAGGACCCAGGGGAATGGGGGCGAAGCAGGGTAACCCGGGAAGGGGTCTGGACTGTGGGGCAGCTTGGAATAAAGAGTTGAGTTAAGAGAAGTCTGTTCTCACGTTTATTTATAAACACTTAAAAGTCAGTGAGTTGAATCATCCGTTGTTTGTTTTTTAAAAGGCTCGATCTTTGAAAAGCATTGTGCTCGAACAAACAATTTAATCATAAACGCAAAAACAAAAGGACCAAAAAGTTGTGTCTTTGTATTGAACGGCCAAATCAGGATTCAGGTGCAGCACGACTCAAATTACTGTTAATATAAAGAACATTGATTGATGCAGGTTTGACGTGTAAACGAACTAATTCAACCGTTTGAGTGTACCCTTTCTGCCACTCACCTGATCGAACAGGTAGATGGTGACATCGTCAAAAAAAGACACGGTCTTCTTCTTGCATTGGAGCTCCTCCTCCAGGTTCTCTGCTGTAAGCAGGGTCGGCATCTTCAGGAGGCTGCGCAGGTTGTGGTCTTCGCTGCTGTCACTCAGCACGACGGGCACCGGGTAGCACTCGTCATCGCTCTCCTCCCCGCCGCTCTGCTCCTGCACGCTGTAGATTCGCAGCTCCTCGTCCGACTCGTCGCTGTCATCGCTGTCGCCGTCCTCCTCGTCCTCCTCTTCCCCGATGGCCGGAGACCCTCGGCCATCCGTCGCAATCAGCGGAGGGGGAGGGGTGGAAGGAGGGGGAGGAGAGGACGAAGAAAAGCGCCTGGTGCTTGCCGTGTGCTGCAAAGCCACCTCATCTTTGGGTAAAGTGTGCAGGATTTCACCGGGTATCCCTGAAGGTCTGTTTTGAATGATCTTGATCTCTGGCTCTTCTGTTGTTTCTAAATACTGAACAGAGTCTTCTGCGTCCTCCTCCTCCTCCTCTACCTTGACGTTGGAGGTACAGTCTCCATTCAGGGCACCGAGGGCTTCTTCCATGGCCCCCACCACCTCTGCGGCCCAGTCTCCAAGGGACGAGCTCTCTTCCTGAGATGGCCATTCATCCAGCCCGCCCTCTGCTATTGAAGTGGTGTCAGAGGGCTCCACATGCAGCCCCAGCACCTCATCCTGGTCACGCTCTTCAGTCAGATATGCATCCGTCTCTACTGGAGATGAGGACTCTGTTCGTCCTGTTGATTTGTGTTTCATGTCTTTGTTCACTACGGTGTCATTTAGCTCTTCCTCCTCCTCATTCTTCCTTTTCTCGCCCTTCTTTTGTCCCATGCGTTGATCCGTTTCAACATTTTCTTCATCTCTCAGTCTCTCTGACAGTTCGTCCCCTTCATCCCTGGACTGCCTTTCATTCTCATAGTCTGAAAAGTAGGCAGAGTCTCTGTATGGAGTCTTATCGCTGAGTGGTAGAAGACTGTGGTCGCCGGTCTGTGAGGCTCCCAAGGCCACATCTTCAGCCTCTCGCTCTACTTCACCCTCCACTTCCTGCTCCTCCAGCTCCTTGTCCTCCTCCAGGCTCGCATGAAGGGTAGGATTTCCCAGAGGTTGTTCACGGGGTTCATGAGGCTCTTTGGGGACAAACTCGGGGCTCTCATTATTTTCTGTGTCGTATCCACTGTCCATAGCTTTAGGTGAGCTGGAAGGGTGGGAGGACGCGGGGCTGAAGCCTTCACAAGACCCAGCTGCAGAGGGCAGGTCCATGGAATCCATGGAATCGGGAGTTCCTACCTGCTTCTGGAGCGACTTGAAGGCAGGAGAGGCGTTCAGCTCGCTGGACTCGTCTGCAAAGATGCCTGAGGTAACGTCGGTGATGTCATCTGTGATGTCGTCCTCGTCACTGCAGTCGAGGATGTCGGTGAGGCTGACGCTGGAGCCCTCTCGGTCAACACCGCTGTCGCCGGTGTGACTCAACTCAGACTGCGGATCTGTGAGGGCCACCATCACGTGCATGTTGTCATCAGGAGGCGGAGTGGTTGCAGTCATTGTCAGGGTCACCTCTTCTATCTCAGGCTCTGCCGGCTTTTGCATGATTAGATTTTCTTTGATGACATCGTCCCTCTTGTCTTTGAAGAGAGCTTTATCAGTTGTAAGGTCAACATATTGCTCTCTACTGTCTTCGGTCGTCATCAAAGAAGGTTTGGCCTCAATGGGACCCCCTGGAGCCGGTGATAGATTGATCATCTCGTCATTGCTTGAGGTGTCAATGGCCTTATCGCTGATGTAGCTGCTGTGACTGTAGCTGTTGTTTCTGACTAGCAAGCCTGTGAGCGGGTCAACAAAGTGCGAGTGGCAGCAATCTCCAGATGCCGGCACCTGAGTCTCGCCCTCATGGCACAGGTGGACGTAGGCGCTGCAGTTGTCTGAGGGCACCATTGCACGATGTTCACTCAGACTAAGGCATGCACTGTTGTCTTTGGCCTGGTGGGGCTCGAGATAGCCAACGGGTTTGGGGAGAGAGTGGAAGGCCAGGCTGTGCTCCTCCGGCCAGGAGTCTTCAATGTCTGTACTTGGCATTGTGTAGTGGAAATCCACGTAGGCATCCTGTCTGCAGCTGTGGCTAGCGCGTCTGTGGTGACCCACGCTGCTGTGGCGGTGTTTCGAAGGCCAAGTGTTGCAGGTGTGCCTCTCAACAAATATGTCCTCTTCTTCCTCCTCCTCTGTATCGCTGTCTCTGTGCCCGATGAAGAGCGCCCCCTCTGTCTCCATGTTAATGCTGACAGAGTGGCTGTTCTGCCTGGTGTGGCCGGGCATGGTCTTCCTCAGGGAGCCCATCATGTCGTAGTAGCCCCCCGTCACGTTCTTTCCTATGATGGAGGTCTGACTTGCGTCCATGTATGCGTCCCTGTAGGCCTGTTGAGGTGTACTGTTCACGGCGGGGGTTATGCCGAGTGGGTTATCCAACTCGCCCAAGGCCTGACGCAGGCTCCTTGAGCCCCAGCTCTCCTGATGACGCTCACTGGAGGAGTCACGTCCAGTCAGATAGTGATCCATTCCCAAAGGGGGCGAGTGCTCATAGTAGTAACCCCCGTCTCTGTCTTTGTAGGACACATAGTGACTGGACTCCCAGGGTCGCAGTGGGCTATTGTCCAACACTTGCCCTAAAAGGGGCTCCATTGTCAGGGAGATAGCAGGACTTGAGTCGTTGGAGTCGTACATATCTGACTTATGGATGTCTGCTGACCAAAAAGGACCCGTGTTCTTGGTCTGTGACGGGCAGGCCATGCACTCGCCTGAGTCGGCGCTCCCAGTCAGAAAGCTCCCGTTGCTGCCTTGGTAGTCTGGGCTGTAGGAGCACAT
Source organism: Melanostigma gelatinosum (assembly GCF_949748355.1). NCBI lineage: Eukaryota > Metazoa > Chordata > Actinopteri > Perciformes > Zoarcidae > Melanostigma > Melanostigma gelatinosum. The sequence continues at coordinate 1,353,380 of NC_136654.1, forward strand.
GGTGTAGTCCAGATCGATGTTACAGTCTACTGGCTCTTCGATGCGGATGTAGTATTCACTGCTTACTGAGGGGCTGTGGGCACTGAGGACAGGAAGTATGCCTGGAGCGTGGAGATGTTTAGATTGGTAGAAAGAAGGAGAAAGTCCGTGGCTGAGACTCTCCATGGGGCAGCCTCCCACGATGCCTCCAGGTGGGTAAAACGCTTCCTGGTGATGATGGTTGACCCGATCCAGGGTACTAGAGGAGTCCGGGGCTCTGTACGACTGGTCTGCTCTGGCTTGCTCCCACTTGTACTCAAAGTTCAGGCCATGGCTGGTCTCTGTGACCGTAAGTATATCATCCCCGGACTCCGAGTGGTAGCCATCACCAGCCGAAAATTGCTCAAGGAGGGGAAAAGAGGAGGAGGTTGATGAGGGGTGGTCTCGGGACATTGCCGAGGCACCACGGTGGATGTTGAATACAGTATTGGGACGCAGGGATTTCCATCGCCTCTCAAAGTCCTCTTCGACCTCGCTGGCCCCCTTGGCACACAGGTAGCTGAGCAGTAAGTGGACTTCCTCTGCATTGGGTCTCTGCTCAGGCTGGAGCCAGCAGAACTGCATCACCTCATACCTGAGGAGCACAAGCATGAGAAAAAGAGAAATAGTCATTGCCATTCTGGTGCTATAACAGAATTTGCATGATGATTAGAATCTGCAGAAGAAAAGTAATTGAACTGTGTTTCTCAGAGTATTATGTTGCGCCATGTTTTGCACATGTCCTGAAAAAAACATCAACAGTTCAATATTTTAAAGATGTTTCTAAATGTGGTTGGGTTTGAGTCTCACCAGCGCTCGGCCAGCGGCACTTTGAGCAGCGGTTTGGGCAGTCGCAGCTGCTGCTCCCTCACAGCGTAGGTCAGTACTTGTCTGTCAGAGTAGTGTCTGTAGGGCTGGTTGCCCAACTCGAACAGCTCCCAGATCGTCACGCCCAGAGACCTGAGACACAGCATGTCATGGATGATGTGATGATGAACCATAAAAACAGCAATCACAACAAGTCATCCCCACCTATGTATTAATACTTAAGCTAGTCGCTAAACAATGTTTGGTTATCTTGCTTCCTTCATGTTTTCATTCACAGTCAGGGCTTTGTCACTATAGACGTGTGTGTGTGTGTGTGTGTGTGTGTGTGTGTGTCCTACCACATGTTGCTGTGTTGGGTCTGGTCAGCCACCAGCAGGTTTCCGTGCAGCTCATCCACCAGCTCTGGAGCAATCCAGCGCAGCGGCACGCACATCTGATCTGATGTCAGGTAGTAATCATCCTGACAGGACGACAAAGAGACAGAAGACAATCACACCTTTCAAACTTCATGACCGTAAAAACACAAAAAAGCATAAAAATAATAATCAGTTCTCCTTCAGCTTACTCTCTTCATTAATTGATGAATGCACTCATACACTGTTTGTTGGTTATTACTTGCTTGACGATGTCTACAGAAACTCCACAACCTTCACTTTTTCTGTCATCCATTTATTTTCCCCAAATACTTCTAAAAGTTAAAATCATACTTTTTACATTTCTTACTGTTTGCATGTTTTTTTGTGATAAACAGACCTTGTACTTGTTCTGGGCGAGACCATAATCTCCAATCTTCACTGTGACATCAGCAGTCAGCAAGCAGTTCCTCAAAGCCAGGTCACTGGGGGGGGGGGGGGGGGGGGGGAACAGCTGTTACAGATCTTCATTATTAAGAAACAAAAACAATAAGAGCAGAGCATTGCAGGATGCTCATATGTATTTATTTACTGGAGAAGCCCTTCATGCAAAACACTGACTGACTGCAAACTGAAATAATTCAAAGTTAGACGAGTTCAACACTCATATCTCTAAAACACATCACATCAACCGCCACTCTCTGAAAATGGTGCTGACATGTCGACGGGATGGAGGCTTGAGCTGTTGTGGAGATGACGGTCACCGCCTGCAACAAAATCACTGATGCTGGAGTCTGTGAGGAGCACTCAGGCAGCACCAGGATATTGTTCCAGGAAGCAACCGGGAAGCAAACGGCAGAGTTTACTGATCAATGAAAGACACGGGCCACGGGCCTGGCGTGTTCTGTTGGACTAATAGCTTCCTACCCGTGCGTGAAGTTGTGTTTGTGCATGTGCAAGAGTCCCGAGGCGATGTCACAGGCCATCCGTTGAAGAATCAAGGGCTCTGGGGTCATGGATTCTGAGGACCTGCAGCTTCGGAGGTAACCCTTCACATCCCCCTGGACACAGTAGATAATATATATATATATATATGTTACAGCCTCTGGCCACTGGAGGGCAGTATTGTCATTGTAATGTGCTTAATGTGTGCTGTCTCGTTTTATATGTGTTGAAATGTTTGGGATGGACAGACATCTCAGGGAATTGGACAAAGCTTGTCTCCATGACAGAGCCTTCGTCCTCCTCCATCTTACTAATAGTTATTAATAATTAATAAAAATGATTAGCTTGCAATGACTGACTTTCCTCCTCGGGTATATTTGAACATCTTATGTTCAGATATACCTGAGATATTAGCTATCACCAACTCGCACCACTTACACTGTGGATTCAAAATGTAGATCTGGAGTGGAAGTTCTTTGATTACTTCAATATCACCTCAATTATCAGCGTTTACTCTTGTGAGCCAATCGATGCCGTTGGAGCCGATAGGCTGCAGTTTGAGTGGTACAACTGTAGTGTGCCAAATATTTACAGCAGCTGCCAAGAATGTTTTTATTGCCACAACAATGAACGAAAAATCATCTAAACCACAAAACATGAGACGTTTTTAATCCATTTAATGGAGTGCACTGTTACAGGATGTATCGCAGACTTTGAATTCAGAGGAAAGGTCAAAAGACTTGACAATAAACACTGAGCTGCAAAGGAACAGTGATTTTAATCAAATATAAAATCCTGAAAGTAAATGACTGATTTCCAACATGGGAACACAGCACTCCACTCCGCTTGGCACCAGGTTTGATTTATCTTCAGATGTTACTGAATATTTATTCATCTCTTTTACTGTAACCGGACCTGTGGGTTTGGATACTCACCAGTGGACAAAACTCCATCACCAGCAGGTAGGGAGTGATCTCGGTGCACTGGGACAAACACTGCAGCAGAGCCGGGTGCTGGAGGGCACTGAAGAGGAGGAGGAGGAGGAGGAGGAGGAGAGGAAGAGCATGAGATCACTGCACAAGGTAGAAAGTGAGTGCTGTCACATTGTAGCTGAATGAAAGGAAAAACAACCCGACACCCACACTGACACATGGGGAAAATAAACTGCTAATTATGCTGTTATTGTAAACCAATTCTAATTCATACAACAATTGTTTAACTTATGCATAGAATGGAAAGTTATAATTAAAGGACATGATGTAAAAGTTCAGCATCACATTTCTTCTACAAGTAAAAGCTGGAAAATACCAAATAAAGTACGAATTTTGAGGCATGGTCCCTTATGTGTTATATATATATAGAATAATATATATATATATATATATAGAATAATATATATATATATATATTATTCTATATATATATATATATATATATATATATATATAGAAGAATATATATATATATATATATATATATATATATATATATATATATATATATATATTCTTCTATATATATATATATATATATATATATATATATATATATATATATATATATATAGAAGAATATATATATATATATATATATATATATATATATATATATATATATATATATATATAGAAGAATATATATATATATATATATATATATATATATATATATATATATATATATATATATATATATATATATATAATCCCCTCTGATATGTAGCGGAGGGAAAGTTAAAAAGTGAAAAATATCTCACACACGCACCGTTCCACCGCCTCAGAATTGACAGCGAACGTACGTATGAGTTACTTTACCGTCACTGACACACAGAGACAGACAGAAATCCAACCAGAAAGACGGGGGACAGGTGAGAGGATGAGTAAATACCGGAAAGGCTGCGCTTCCTCCAGGAAGTGCATCTGGTCCTGAACGCTGCCGCTGGCTTTGAGTTCCTTCACCACCACCTGGGTGGTGCTCAGGCCTGCGTTCACCTCCCCCAGCAGAACCTGAAACAGTTCAGAAAGAGACATATATACGCACGGGGAAGACAGATGGACAGACAGACATTTTACACACACACAAACCATTGGAGCATGGAGTGGGAGTGGCCGTTACACAAAGACAAACAGGAGACACGTGAAGCAGTCATGCAGGAGTTTTAGGGGAGAGAATCCAAAAGATGGTGCAGAGACAGAAAAATGCAGACAAAGACACGTACAGATGGACATACCCAGTGAAGGTACACAAGGATGGAGAGGACGCATGTATAGTCATGAGTGAAGAGTTTGAGTTGGAAGAGGAGAAACAGAGAGAAGGGAGAGAACAAGAGAGAATGACAACAACATGTTATCTGGTTGTAAAAACACGAGACGAAGACAATGATCAGCCTGCAGCGGCATCACTTCTACCAGCTTCCATTCGTCCTTTAAGTCTCGCACCTCTCGGACAGGCCGACATCAAAGGCCCAGGATCAGGTTGGCAATACACACTCAGACGTTACAGGTTAACTCAGCGTGTCGGACATTTTGTTTTTGACTGACTTCATCCCAAACACACGTCTGGGATCACAGCAAAGACGAACATGTGAGGCTCACTGGGGCTGCGTTTCATCTACCTGGCAGGGACAGCAGGGACAGCAGGGACAGCAGGGACAGCAGGGACAGCAGCAGCGTCTGTCAGAACCACCGGCGGGAGGTTATGAAGATATGAAGGCGTCAGAAGTGGGCTTACCTTCCCGAACCAGCCATTCCCGATCTCCTTCAGGTAGAGCAGACTGTGGCGGCCGAGATCCGTCGACTTCAGGAGTTGGACTGGAGGAGAAGGAGGAGAGAGGAAAAGGGTGATCGAGTTATCATCATGTCGTTGCACCATCAAGTCTGCATTCATCAAAGTTACATTATCGTAACAATCAAAAGCCATGCAGTCTTTTCAAATAATTCCACATTTAAGTTGCATTATCACACAACAATAATATGGAACGGTCAGATGACGCAGGATTGATGTTCACTCTGATGGATCGCACTCAAGGAAGCTCAAGTTATGAGCACTGCTTATTGATTTTCATACCATTAGTAAATGGATTGAAACAACATGGCTGCTGAGAACAGGCAGCAATGTTTTCATGTGAGACGATGCAACCATTACATCTATTCATTTATTAATTCATGCAACCTTTATTTAGCCAGGATCGTCCCACTGAGATACGGAATCATAAAGGGGGTCGTTGCCGAAACGTTTACCACATAAAAACAAAGATAACATGCTTCAAAGATAAAAAAGTTAAAAGAGCATAAAAACATGAAGAAAATTCACACGAAGGAGACCGAAAACCAACCAGCACATTCCATGAATCAAATCATCTTCAGTCAGTGTTTGAATGATCCTTCGTCCTGCTTTTGAAATAGTGCATGTTATAGAATAACCTCGTGCAGCTCACAGCAGCACGGTGACGCTTCTCAGAGCCAACAACCGAACTTAAAAGGTTTCAGCTACGAAACAGTTAAATATCCAAGAATTAACACGCCAACTAAAAGCACACATGACACATTGTTTGTGCAACATTTCATTTGCGAAAGAAATTGAAAGTTGTCTTGACATGAAATGGATGAACTTAAATAGAAGTTAGAAGATAAAAGATTTGTTGTTTTGTTTTGTTTGTCGTTGGGACCGATTACTATGTCACATAAAGAGGTGAAGAGATCATACACACACTGAGGACGTAACAGAAGATATGTATATGTTACTTCTGTGGAAGTGAATCACAAACGTCAACAACAAAGAACAAAAAATACACAGAGCACAGACGACAGAACGCACCATCAGTGTGGAATCCATCGTCTGTCCAATCGATAGTCATTAAGCGTCTCTAAAGGGAAAGATCCGAACATGCCAGTGGACGTTGCCCATGGTCCTCGAGTAACTCATGGAACTCGACTCGTGGGTCTAATTCTCTGCTGAGCCACCTCTGATCTGTGTGACTGTCCTCCAACTCCCTGAAGCATCTCCGTCAGCATCCCCCGATGACCCGAGTCCTTCCTTCCTGCTGAACTACGCCGTCCGTCCCGTCCCAGTCAAATGAAACGGGACTGACGACAACATCCCCCTCCAATCTTCCCCTCCACCTCCCAGCCCTCAGCATCCATCCCTTTCTTTCTCTCAGTGTCTCCCACGATGGCACTCAGAGTCTGGGTGTAGAGGAAGACAGACAGGTCTTTGTGGTGCTGTCGTGTCATTCTTACACCCACTCACGCTCTCTCCGGCAGAATAACCACCATTGTCTGGCTGCTTGGGGCAGCATGGCACCAGTTAGGACCAGTTAGTGCTCACACACTGGGGCTGTTCTCAACCCGCTCCGTGACACGTAATGAACTGACTTCTACAATAACAACGGCAACCAATGGGTCCCACCAGCGCCATCATAACCTCAGATGTTCATAATACCGATGGAACAATGAGGGGAAGATGAGAAAATGATACATTTTGGGGAGAAGAAACTAAATTCTCAAAGACGACATTATAATATTTCTCTTCTGTTTCTGAACAGAATGTCAGAAAAGAACTTGCAGATTTCCATGAAATAGAAAAGTCCTTGAGTCAGCACTTCCATCAGCTTATTGAAGACAAAGCCGGGTGGATGGTGGTTATCCTGCACATCTGTCTCAAACACCCTGAATAACCTGCTAAGTTCTCAGATGTCTTTACAGCCAACACACTAACTCAATTTCCATTTGACCGGCCTGTCTGGTCTCGTCTGAGCCGTGTGCTCCATCTTCAGCGAAATGCACAGCGGCTAGATCACTCAGAGACAAATGGAATCCCCATTAATGCTCTTCCAGCCCAGTGCATCCGAGCCTGTGAGGCGCTGAGCTGTCGAGCTGTCCTTCGGCATTTAAATTCACTTATGACGTGTGCCCATTCCTGTTGTGTACCTCAGTTAGAAATGGCAGCATGGTGATGCTGTAGAGGTTGATGTGAGTGTTTGTTAGAAGGATGCAGAGATTGTATGTATGTGCTGTGAGAGGGAGGAGCTCTCAATGTGTTCACATGTCCTCTCTGAGCGGCTGTGCGCTCCAATGCGTCTTTGCAGTGCAGCTGCATCAGGGCGGGTCCTGCATGGGGACCGGGCCGAGCTCGTACAGTGCTGGAGTCTCATTAGGAGCTCCACCGTTCCACAAAGTCCTTCGACAGGATGACAGAGGAGACGGGAACATTGGCTGAAAGGAAGCAGACTCGCTCTCAGCAGCGAAGTACTTCAACTCCACGTCTACCTCGGCTCTCAGGAATCATTGGAGATTTGAAATATGAGACTTGAACCTACAACATGTTTGTTTAAAAGCAAGAACCTTTCCCTTCACTTTCTTGTACAACAGATGTTAATCTTAACAACTGCTGCTGCTGTTTCCTCACCTTCTTTGCCTCTCTGTGTTCTGTGCTTTTCTCTGTTCGTCTTCGTTCCTTTGTGTGAGTTTAGCTTTAATATTTGATCACTTTCAAGTGGTGGTCAACAAATAAACGTGAGCTTGAACTGGCATAGTTGAAGGAAAAGAAGACAAAATGAACAACAAATATAAGAAAAAAGTATCAGAAAGTATGAGAGCGGGAACGCTCAGTGGAGTCCGATGATGATGATGATGATGATGATGATGTCAGTGGGTGAGGCAGTCCTGAAGGTGCAGTAATGGATCCCTGACCTCTGTAATACCATGAGGTTTGTATTATTCACAGAGGATACGCATGTTAAAGCCCAGTTTACTCAAATCACAGAACATGGAGGGGAAAAGGTTTCTCACCCCAAGTGGTTTCAATCCACGCACACATGTTGGCTTTTGAGAACTCTTCAACACTCGAATAACTCTCCTGCTATTGACCTCATTTTTTTGTCAACTCAGGGAGCGGGGCTAGCCACAACTGCTAGCGTTAGCACCAGATTTAGGGTCCGATTCGTTTTTGCGTGGTGTCGTTAACGTTGTTCTCTGTCTGGACAGCTTCTTCTTTTAACACTGAACTGGTGCGGGTCAAACCGTGTGAATGTAAAAACATTCACGTCTATGTGAGATGAGAGACTGATCCAAGTTAACTGCATGATCCATTAAGTCCCGCCACACTCCCGCAGCACCGGCCCATTAACGCACAACAAGGCCCGTTGTCACACAGAGGCAGCGAGAGAGAGAGGAATCCTCTCACTGGGCTTTTGTGCTCTCGAATGCCGGACATTCCTACAAGCAGCAGTGTCGCCGGCCGCCTGGACGTTATTATGCAACAGGCAGATGTTTGTGGGAGAGAGGGAACGCTGAGGAGCACAGAGTCCATTCTGTGGGGACATGCAGTGAGGGATTGTGGGATAGGTGGAGGGCTGACCGAGGCCAGCGTCAGGGCGGCGGTCACTCCGGGGACAAACTTTGAGCTAAGGCCAGATGCACAGCGCTCCTCTCTCTTCTCTCACACCCTACATGTACTTGTGAGTGGAAGGAGTTTTATGAAGCTATTGCAAGGCTCGCATCACTTCGCAGCAAATGACTGAAGATGTAAAATACAAAGCACTGACTGAGAAGGATTTCACGGCTGGATATCTCGTATTTCAGAGGGGACTAGTTAGATCTTCTTACATGTAGAGGGGATTTACAAAATTGAAAAACTGGAATGTAGCAGAACAAGTTTAACCTCTCAAACAATCAATGCTCAAGGCTCCATGTTTTTTCATCCTAAATACAGAAATAAAAACTTCGAGGTGACTTTTCCTCATTGGAACCTTTAGTTTGTGCTTTGCTGCACAACATAAGTTGGTTCACAACAGATGGAGCCACTGGTGGAACTGACAAAGTGGGTAAATGGAAGAGATTTGAAGACTCGACCCACCCGATCGAGAAGGCTGCTTTGCGACCGTCAGCGACACCTCGGTGAGCGGCAGGACGTAGACGTCCGGGCTGCCCTGGGAGGCCGGCGAGGCCGAGGTGGACATGGCTGCGTGGTACTCCTCACGCTCCACATTCCTGAATTCCTGGAAAGAAGACACACAAATGCACCAAGAGCTCAAAGGTCATGCAAAGGAACAGGTTGACTGCATTAGAAGATAATGTCATATCAAAACCGACAATGAGCATATTCGCTAAATAATGAGAGAAGGGAAAAGGACTTTTGACTTGATTTACTGCACTTCTTTAAGCTGACACCTGATCCAACTCTCAGCTTCACAGGCTGCAAACGACACCAAGCAGGAGATCAAAACGTCTTTACAACTCTGAGGGCCGAGAGAGATTCGAGAGCCTGATCACTGTCTATAAAGATTCTACTAATATATGTACAGACCATCATTTTATGAACAAAGTACATAAGTCTCTTCACAATATAGACGGTGACTGCGCTGAAAGAAATGACTCTGAAGTGGCTTCAAAACATCCTGCATGGACAAAGTAGCGTTTCTTGTTATGAAAGAAATGTGGATGAAATGGTTGAAATCAGCACGCAGTGATGAACAAGCTCTTCCTGCTGAGGTCTAATGAGTTTGAATCACAAGGTCCTCCTGCATGAATAAAGGATCACGGGATGCTAACATTGTGAGTCTGTTCTTTCTAGACAATCATTTTTTAAACGAGGTTTTATTTTTTCTTTCTCTACATGAGCGAGCTCGACAGCTTTTTCAATCCCACAACAGAAATTCCCCAAAATCAACTTCTTGTGAGTGCTTTTTATCACAATAAAATCATATATATATATATATGGCCCCCATCTGTAATCTGGAGGTGTATATGTAAATGCATTTTTCTATTCTCCCGTGGTCCATCCTGCAATCACTTAAATGCTTCGGGAGACACGAAATGGAGAAGATGAATAATGAGAATAAAAAAAGAGACATAACAGGGAGGAGCCCCTGAAAGAGTCTTTCTGTCTGTTGAACGCAGGCACACATATCAGGATGAAGCAGAGGAGGAGGAGGAGGAGGAGGAGGAGGAGGGGGAGGGGGAGGAGGAGGAGGAGGGGGAGGAGGAGGAGGAGGGAGTTGGCTGCATCCACCGACCGGATGTCAGAATAAAAGTCTCTTAGATGAGAGCTGGAGAGTGGCGGGGTCCCAATACTGGAAAAATGTGACCTGTTGCAGCCCTCTGCAACACACACACACACACACACACACACACACACACACCTCTGTCCGTCACTTCATCCTGTCCCCCAAGAATGCGAGCACATACACACAAAACACATGTGCACACCCTCCCTCGGCCTCAGATCCAAATCTTCACACGGCCCCGCTCGCCCTCCCATTCAACATGTGGTTTCACTCATCACATCGACACACACACACACACACACACACACACACACACACACACACACACACACACACACACACACACACACACACACACACACACACACACACACACAGCTTTTACAGAGCCTCTTCTTGCAGTAAAAAGGTACCAAGACCAGGCCTGCAAATAATTCATATTTCATCAATCGATGAATTCATTAGTAAGAAAGTAAATCAGCAAATTATAGAAATTCCTGCTGCAATTTCCGAGAATGCAAACTGAGGTCCAAAACTCAAAGACGGTACAATCATACCAAACACAAGAGCAGCACATCGTCAAATTGAGAAGCTGAAATCTGAATCTTTTCATCATTGCTTTATAAGATTCTGTTTCCAGCTAATCAATCAACTGTCAATCAACTTTTCAGGTTTCAATAAAAACATGTTTCAAAACCAAAAAGACAAAGCATGAACAGATTTACATTTAGTTCTTCACCTGGAAACACTGAAGTGCTGCGAAATCCTTCATTTCATTCTCAAGCTGTCCAACAAACTTCCTAAAATATTTACAGATCAACATGTGTTTGTCCTTTTAATGCATCGCTCCATCTTAACAGATCTTAACAGCTGCTTTCTGTGCAACAAGCAGCACAACGCTCAGCGTGCACGTGTCTTAGCTTACCTCTCCTCAGAGTCCACGGGTAAGGATGGCATGACAAACACCTTCTGCTTTGGTTTCAGCATCTCAACCTCTTTCAGGTTTTCTCACACACACACACACTCACACACACTCACACACTCAGTGGCCCCCCCAAGGTTCCCATTTGTGTGATGATGCAGGGCAGCAGGAGCTTGGCGGAGTCGGGAGGAGCGGCTGCTGGAAAAAGGGATTCATCATTCTGCAGAGAGAGTGTCATTGTTGAGTCCAGAGAGGAGGACGAGGAGGAAGAGCTGACCGTCCCCGAGACTGCTGAGGACGGAGGGACGGAGGGAGAGAAGAGGAGACGCTGGGCAGAGGAAGGAGGAGCACCGTCTCCCAGTTCACAGGCCAGACCGAAGCTGAGGTCCTTCATGAGGGAGAGGAGAGAAACTGAGCCCCCCACAAAAATGTGAGGAGAAAAATACAAGTGGGAGGAAGACGAGGAGGGGGAGGAAGAGGGTGTTCACATACTATACGTGTGACATCACTCCCTCTCTTCTTCTCTCTCTCTCTCTCTCTCGCTCCCAAAAGCCAAAGAACATCTGCAGGGCAGTCCCCCTCCCCACAAAACCATGACAACACACACATATTTGTGGTTAACGCTATACTTGTGAGGACTGTTCACTGACTGCTTTCATTCCTGACCTTCATCTTCATCACTACGGTCTTAACCTGAACATGAACCTGAAACTGACTGCATGCTCTGTACAGTCGCAGCTTTACGCTCACTCATTTTTCAACTTGTATGTCAAGATGAAGGGGCGTGTGCAGAATGAGTGATCTTCAGTTCTTTAACAGCTGAATATGATTCTTCAAAAAACGAATTGTTGACCCAAATGTTGCTGTTGTGCTCATGCACACTCTTGTATGAATTATTAAGGGTTTCTGACCTGATCTGAGGTTTGTTTAAGTATGTTGTCCCGGAATCGTACAAATTATGAAGAGAAGAAATATCAATTTGTTAAGTTAATAATTTGTCATCAGGCCAGAATCTGCAGACTTGGCACGTCCCTTTATTTCTACATTCTTTAGAGTTTCAACCCGAAAACCAAGTCCAAGCCCCAACTAGCCCTTACCATCCAGTCGAGAGGATTGTCGGAGGAAGTTCCTCATCTTTCCTGTCTGTGAAACACAGAGAGCTTTTCTCTCTCATCTCCTCTTCCAGTTTATTTTTTTTCTGAAAAGTCCCTCTTCCTGCTCTGGGAGAGGCTGTGTCTAGTTCCAGATGGGGCCCTGAGGCCGGATGCACTGTGGCCTCATGGGTATGCCCTTCCTCACGCCCTTTCTCCTCCCCCTCCTCCCACCCTGGCCCCTTCCTCGGACACACCCCGACCGAGCCGACGACACAAACCAGACACGAAGCGCATCATTCACACTGTATATCTCCGTTAGGCTGTGTGCACTCTGGATGCACACTTATGAACACACACAGTGTTCAAGAAAGGACAGGATGTTACGTAACAAGGCTGCAGACACTGCAGCTCTGTGCTTCCATTCAAAGTGGAGAGATATTGAGAGATGTACCCGAAGGCCAACATTCATGGTCACCAGAGGATGAACTGGAATCATTCATGGTCACCAGAGGATGAACTGGAATCATTCATGGTCACCAGAGGATGAACTGGAATCATTCATGGTCACCAGAGGATGAACTGGAATCATTCATGGTCACCAGAGGATGAACTGGAATCATTCATGGTCACTAGAGGATGAACTGGAATCATTCATGGTCACTAGAGGATGAACTGGAATCATTCATGGTCACCAGAGGATGAACTGGAATCATTCATGGTCACCAGAGGATGAACTGGAATCATTCATGGTCACTAGAGGATGAACTGGAATCATTCATGGTCACCAGAGGATGAACTGGAATCATTCATGGTCACCAGAGGATGAACTGGAATCATTCATGGTCACTAGAGGATGAACTGGAATCATTCATGGTCACTAGAGGATGAACTGGAATCATTCATGGTCACCAGAGGATGAACTGGAATCATTCATGGTCACTAGAGGATGAACTGGACTCATTCATGGTCACCAGAGGATGAACTGGAATCATTCATGGTCACCAGAGGATGAACTGGAATCATTCATGGTCACCAGAGGATGAACTGGACTCATTCATGGTCACCAGAGGATGAACTGGAATCATTCATGGTCACCAGAGGATGAACTGGAATCATTCATGGTCACCAGAGGATGAACTGGAATCATTCATGGTCACCAGAGGATGAACTGGAATCATTCATGGTCACCAGAGGATGAACTGGAATCATTCATGGTCACCAGAGGATGAACTGGAATCACTTCATCCATTAATGTTTCATCCAGCAGCCTCATGCTGTACTTTGAGTTTATTGCTAATCATCTAATGCTAAGCTAAGATGGTGAACGTGGTAAACATTATACCTGGTAAACCAACGCTCCATCTCGCCACATTACCCCGTAAAGGCCCTGCTGTGCACGAGTTATCTGCAGTCTTTGTACCGTGACAGCTGTTCAACATCAGCATGCAACTCTGTCTCCTACAAAACTACGTTTCCACACAACTGACCCGCCCTCGCATTTACGTTTTGAGGGAAACTGATTTCCTCCCACGTTACGGTCACAGTTGTAAACGTTGTAAACTCAGATGAAACAGGTAAAGTTATAAAACATCATGGCTTAAAATGTCCACAAAATCAAAACAAAACAAAATGCAACACCAGTACACAAACAGCAGTCTCCTGATGACAGGCCTTACAAAGCGAATGTAACTCAAGACCAAATACGTTTCCCCAAACGTAATACACAATGCAGTCGTTTGTGTGCGGAGATCACTCAGGTGATTTGATGAACATGCTGACCGTGATGTTTAGTGCATCTGTTTCAGGCTGTTGGACGTTTGTTAAAACATCATCTTTACACAGAACGAGACAAGAAACGCTGAACGCAAAGAGAACTTTACAACTGAACTCAACCAGCTGATACTTTTCAACATGCAGGTGAATCAGCAGCAACATGCAGCTGACACAAGCCGAACATTCACTGAGACGCATATGTCAGCATTTTTGCAGTCACACACACACACACACACACACACACACACACACACACACACACACACACACACACACACACACACACACACACACACACACACACACACACACACACACACACACACACACACACACACACACACACACACCCTTGCTCCCTGTCCTATTTTCTGCTGCCGCTAAGAATCGGAGTCCACATCAATGACACAAGATGGACCTGAAAAAAGCTGCAGGCCTCCCGCCTACATAAACACAGCCTCCTCTACCTTTGTTTGCTGTTCTACTTCCCATCAACGTGTTCGAAGTACAAAAAGCTGGAGACTGTGTACTGAATACAATGGAGGTCTAATGAGAAGCTGAGAGGACGGTTTTGTGTTCAGGCCATTTGCAATAATGTGCACGCGAGCAAAGAGAGAGCCAGAGTGCAGGTATCTCTGGCTCCATAACATCTTCATCTGCTTTAATGGACGAGTGTGCCCGTGCTCGTCTTCATGCCTCATATTTCTTTCATGTTTCATGTGGAAGTCGGGGAGAAATGGTGTTCGTTAAAGAGGAGAGGCCCACCTTGAAGCCGGTTTTGCTTTTCTTGCAGCAGAGGCAGGCCAGCATGAGGAAGACGAAGGTGAAGAGGCCCGAGAGGGAGATGGCCACCACGGCCAGGGACGACGACCAGGACAGCCCACTCAGCGGAGCGCCATCTGCAGGACACAAGCGTTACAGACGGACAGAATATGAGGCGAGGCGCAACACTATTACTGTGTGCACGACGCCAATGTGATCAAATGCATGTTAAAGCTCGTACGGCATATGAACGCAATATGATTACAGCAGTAAAAGGGCTGCACTCTTCATCGGCACGCTGTTGCATTTAAATGTTTCACACAGGAGCTCATGAACTGACTGCTTTCTCAGGAGACTTTATATTTCCATTAAGCGACATTCACATGTTTGATTTGTAGCTTGTCCTCATGTTTTTGCTGAAAAATGAAATGCTGTGAAACATTAGAGCTCTGTAGGATTTATCTGGAACACAATGAACACTTCTGCTCGGAAAACCAGCCAATAAATGCATCACCCGACAGCAGAGGCACATCTTCTACTTATTCTAAGCTCTGAGATAAACCTGATAGACATACATACATGCATTGTATTGTGCATATTTAAGATATATTTTCTTTATATTTTCCAGTTTATTTGTATCCCTCTTCTATGGGCTAGTCTATGGCTTAACTCCTCCTTTTTCACATTGTGATTATTGTAAAAGTCAAAGTATTGTAAATGTTAATATTTCCGATATTTTCAGATATTTTCCAAGCCATGTTTCTACAGTAGCCCAGAACGGACAAACTGAACTCTGGCTCCAGATGAGGTCATTCGCGTTTTTTGCATTTTTGCGGAGGCCACCGTAGTTCTTCTACACGCTTGGTTTCAGCCGGTTTCAGCCGGTTTCAGCCGGTTTCAGCCGGTTGCGATCTGCAACCTCACCGCTAGATTCTACCAAATCCTACAAACTGCACCTTTGAATTGAGACTGTTTCAGATTAAAAGTTCCTCTGAGTAACTTTAAGAGAAGAGACAGAAGACGGAGAGGAAACGCAGCGAGAAAGCAAAGAGGTTGACATGCAACCACGCAGCCTTGGACATCGGGATTTCTTTAGGCCAAGGGAATGCCCAAAATAAATGCTTTTCAACCATAACTCTGTGAGATGTAACCCAGAACTGACAGCAGAGTTATAAAACCCAATAAAACCCACTGAAGACGCCCTGAAGGGCACTTTGGCACCACAATAAAACACCTCACTAGAGTACTACAAGATCACTTTTACAATAGAATTTATCTGCAAAACAAGAAATTTAGGTTTTAAATTAAAAGAAAGATCTAATTATAATACTGATACAGTATTAATACAGTATGAATACAGTGTAAACATCCTCTAGTTCACCTCTGAAGCCATCAGTAGATCTCAGGCTCCGTTTCTCTCTCAGCCTCATTCTGCATCTGAGACAGATCTTCAGACTTCCATGGCTTGAATTATTCCTCATGCTGCCCAACCTCGTAAATAATATCTTGTTCCCACTCTTTAGGGCCATATCCGAGCAGCGGATGATTTATTCTTCTCATTCTGCGACGGCTTCCAAATGCAACGGTTACCAAGGAAACAGATTGGACGGAGAGCCATGCGGGATCGCCTTCAGTAAATCTCTCTCACACCGATTCATGCCAACAGCAGTGCCACCCAGCTCCACACACACACACACACACACACACACACACGCACGCACGCACGCACGCACACGCACGCACACACACGCACACACGCACACACACACACACACACACACACACGCACGCACGCACGCACGCACACGCACGCACACACACGCACACACACACACACACACACACACACGCACGCACGCACGCACGCACACGCACGCACACGCACGCGCGCACACACACACACACACACACACACGCACATGAGCAACGGAGCACAGAGAGTCATTTCTGATGCCAGTTCCTGCTGATCCTCTGAAAGCTGCTGCAACTGGCTCTCAGTGGGAATCAGGCTCTTGGTATAATTGGAGTGTTGAGTGTTTGGAGGCCGGCTGCCAGAATGTAAGAGGACGAGAATGTTTGTTTGTTTTTTTTAAATGAAAAAAACATGCAAATGTAAGTTTAATGCGGGTTGAGCTGGACCGCTCAGGGGTTTCTGAAACATGGAGTCTGAATTCCACTGAATATTTCACTCGACTGGACTCAATGAAAACCAGCGGTCCAGAAAGAGTCCATAGATATGATGCTCATGATCAGAGTGGGAGGAAGAAGTGGGAAAAGCCAGCTTGCTAAATCAGTCAATAACCGTTTAGTGCGTTGAAACACAAAGAAGATTCAGAGTTCATCACCGTTTATGTGTCAGGGGTTAATTACTGACAGCAGAGACATGTTGTGGTTTATTTAAACCCCCCCCCCCCCGCCGAAGCACAAGTGGGGATTAATATTTGAGCAACGCATACAGTAGAGCCACGTGCAGTCGCAGTAAGCACAGAGCAGCTAAGTCCAGCTGATACATTTCAACGGTATTATTATAAGCAGATGTAAAGTCCTGCGACTGCTACTCGTCCAGTCGACAGTGAATCAGAAATGACCAGCACTGCTGTGCATCTTATTTACAGAGCACACGCCTGTCAGTCGATGATCAAACAGTTCAGATTTATTGTTAAGGCCGATATCATAATCATGGTGATTCTTCACTGCAGGGTTCATTGCAGGTTTACAGTACGTCTTCAGTTGGAACCAATGAGCTCGAGTCAGAGAACATTGAGAATCTCTCCGTTGAAACATTGATGGATTGAGTTTGAGAGATAAGAGTTCCACCTCAAGCAGGGAGGTGAGGAGGAAGCAGGATGTAGGAGAAGGGGGAGAAACGTGGAGGATGAAGAAAGGGTTGATATCTAATCTTGAGCAGGAGGTTTGTTACAGTAGAGTACTCAGTGAGATAGCAGGTGCAGGAACAAGCTTAGTACAGCAGTGAGTAAGTCGGCTAACAGAAGAGAGGGAAGGAAGGGGGAATCATAGAATATATCGGTGCAGTCATGTGATGCTGGTCTGATTTGGCCAGTCAGCATCCTCTCTTTGTAACAGAAACACACAATAGGACCTCGTTGTTGTCTTGTCTTCCCTGGCGTTGTAAAATCAATGCCATCGACATTGCAAAGAGACCAATGTCTCCTGCTGAAGGCTGCTTAGTTCACAGGGACATGTCCCCTCCAGACACCTTCATTTACTGCTGTCACTAAACACAAAACACAAGATTCATTTGAGGTGAAAAACACAGGAATGTGGACTGACTTGGAAGCAAAGAAATGAAGGCGAAAAGACAATGGACAAGACAGGGCCTTCTCCTACACACACACTCTCGCACACACACACACACACTCTCACACACACACACACACACACACACACTCTCACACACACACACTCACACACTCTCACACTCTCACACACACACACACTCTCACACACACACTCTCACACAAACACACACTCACTCACACACTCTCACACACTCACACACACACACACACTCTCAAACACACACACTCACACACTCTCACACACACGCACACACACACACACACACACACACACACTCACACACTCTCACACAAACACACACTCACTCACACACTCTCACACACACACACTCTCAAACACACACACTCACACACTCTCACACACACGCACACACACACACACACACACTCTCACACACTCACACACTCTCACACACACACACACACTCTCACACACTCACACACTCTCACTCACACACTCTCACACACTCTCACTCACACACTCTCACACACTCTCACACACGCACACACGCACACATGCAGATGTTTAAAAAGGTCCAAACATGGTAACCAGACCGGGATACAAAGAACATTCTATGTCAGATGCAAATGTGACCTATAGCGTCTTGAAAGGGTCGCCATCCTGCACATGAATCACTCGAGAGCTCGCTCACACTGTCAGCTTCATCGCGTGTCTGTAAGTCAATGTCTTGTTTTTCGTGTAACAAATTTAAAATGCAAAAATGAATTCCTGAAGATGATAAAGAAGATGATATTCTTTGGAACAACACGTGGAATGTCCAAACTTCAAGTCTTTATGAATGCAAAGCCCCTGTGGAAATATTCATGTGATTCACTGCCAAACGTACTCACTGCACGCCGGTGAGTTTGGGACAGTCTGCATAAATGTGTCTGTTTGTGTATATAAACAGAAGTTTATATATATTTGTATTCTTTTTTAATTAAATAAGTATTTGGAAAGAAAAAACTACAACGCCTTATTTATCCCATCATGCAAAAAAGAGAGAGAGAGAGAGAGCGCCGGCATGACGACAGGAAGACTCATCAGTTAAGAAAAAAACAACATCGGAGAGATGGAAGATGATGATGATGATGATGATCGTGGTGACAGGAGGAAAACAGATGGGTGGAGGGGAGGGTCAGAGAAGGTTAATCAAGCCCGAACATGTGAACTGCATGAAGCCGATGAGCTGGACATGAACAATCTGTGCTCAGGGGCCAAAGAGAAACCAATCTGCCGTATAGCCTACATCTGCTGGTGCACGAGGAACGCTGCAGTGTTCTTCACTTCAGACAGACAACAGCTGTGATGCATGTTTGTCATGGCAGATCTGGATGTAAACACAACCAAATGTTGGCGAACAGCTGCTGACGTGTCTGACTCAAGAACAGGCTTTTTTGGGGGTATAAATCAACTGGTTTCCATGGTGACTGAGTCCCACAAAGCCCGCTCAGCTCACAGACGCTGAGCCGAGACAAAGAATCACGAACCCTGAACACTAGAAAGGAATTCCACCTTCCTTAACAAGTGGCTCGATATTAAGTGGCTACTTATGAACACGTATTTGGTAGAGAAACACAACCTCGGACACAAACGACTAAAAGTCAGCAGTTAACATGGTCACCTGTTAACACGGTCACCAGTTAACACGGTCACCAGTTAACACGGTCAACACGGTCACCAGTTAACACGGTCACCTGTTAACACGGTCAGCAGTTAACACGGTCACCTGTTAACACGGTCACCAGTTAACACGGTCACCTGTTAACACGGTCACCAGTTAACACGGTCACCTGTTAACACGGTCAGCAGTTAACACGGTCACCAGTTAACACGGTCACCTGTTAACACGGTCAGCAGTTAACACGGTCACCTGTTAACACGGTCACCAGTTAACACGGTCACCAGTTAACACGGTCAGCAGTTAACACGGTCACCTGTTAACACGGTCACCAGTTAACACGGTCAGCAGTTAACACGGTCACCTGTTAACACGGTCAGCAGTTAATAATAATAATAATAATAACTTTAATTTATATAGCGCCTTTCAGGGGACCCAAGGCCGCTTTACAAGAGTAACAGTTTACACGGTCACCAGTTAACACGGTCAGCAGTTAACACGGTCACCTGTTAACACGGTCAGCAGTTAACACGGTCACCAGTTAACACGGTCAGCAGTTAACACGGTCACCAGTTAACACGGTCAGCAGTTAACACGGTCACCTGTTAACACGGTCAGCAGTTAACACGGTCACCAGTTAACACGGTCAGCAGTTAACACGGTCACCTGTTAACACGGTCACCAGTTAACACGGTCACCAGTTAACACGGTCAGCAGTTAACACGGTCAGCAGTTAACACGGTCACCAGTTAACACGGTCACCTGTTAACACGGTCACCTGTTAACACGGTCAGCAGTTAACACGGTCACCTGTTAACACGGTCAGCAGTTAACACGGTCACCAGTTAACACGGTCAGCAGTTAACACGGTCACCTGTTAACACGGTCAGCAGTTAATAATAATAATAATAATAACTTTAATTTATATAGCGCCTTTCAGGGGACCCAAGGCCGCTTTACAAGAGTAACAGTTAACACGGTCAGCAGTTAACACGGTCACCAGTTAACACGGTCACCTGTTAACACGGTCAGCAGTTAACACGGTCACCAGTTAACACGGTCACCTGTTAACACGGTCAGCAGTTAACACGGTCACCTGTTAACACGGTCAGCAGTTAACACGGTCACCAGTTAACACGGTCAGCAGTTAACACGGTCACCTGTTAACACGGTCACCAGTTAACACGGTCACCAGTTAACACGGTCACCAGTTAACACGGTCAGCAGTTAACACGGTCACCTGTTAACACGGTCACCAGTTAACACGGTCACCTGTTAACACGGTCAGCAGTTAACACGGTCACCAGTTAACACGGTCAGCAGTTAACACGGTCACCTGTTAACACGGTCACCAGTTAACACGGTCAGCAGTTAACACGGTCACCTGTTAACACGGTCAGCAGTTAATAATAATAATAATAATAACTTTAATTTATATAGCGCCTTTCAGGGGACCCAAGGCCGCTTTACAAGAGTAACAGTTAACACGGTCACCAGTTAACACGGTCAGCAGTTAACACGGTCACCTGTTAACACGGTCAGCAGTTAACACGGTCACCAGTTAACACGGTCACCTGTTAACACGGTCACCTGTTAACACGGTCAGCAGTTAACACGGTCACCTGTTAACACGGTCAGCAGTTAACACGGTCACCAGTTAACACGGTCAGCAGTTAACACGGTCACCTGTTAACACGGTCACCAGTTAACACGGTCAGCAGTTAACACGGTCACCTGTTAACACGGTCACCAGTTAACACGGTCAGCAGTTAACACGGTCACCTGTTAACACGGTCAGCAGTTAATAATAATAATAATAATAACTTTAATTTATATAGCGCCTTTCAGGGGACCCAAGGCCGCTTTACAAGAGTAACAGTTAACACGGTCACCAGTTAACACGGTCAGCAGTTAACACGGTCACCTGTTAACACGGTCAGCAGTTAACACGGTCACCTGTTAACACGGTCACCTGTTAACACGGTCAGCAGTTAACACGGTCACCTGTTAACACGGTCAGCAGTTAACACGGTCACCAGTTAACACGGTCAGCAGTTAACACGGTCACCTGTTAACACGGTCACCAGTTAACACGGTCAGCAGTTAACACGGTCACCTGTTAACACGGTCAGCAGTTAATAATAATAATAATAATAACTTTAATTTATATAGCGCCTTTCAGGGGACCCAAGGCCGCTTTACAAGAGTAACAGTTAACACGGTCACCAGTTAACACGGTCAGCAGTTAACACGGTCACCTGTTAACACGGTCACCAGTTAACACGGTCACCAGTTAACACGGTCACCAGTTAACACGGTCAGCAGTTAACACGGTCACCTGTTAACACGGTCAGCAGTTAATAATAATAATAATAATAACTTTAATTTATATAGCGCCTTTCAGGGGACCCAAGGCCGCTTTACAAGAGTAACAGTTAACACGGTCACCAGTTAACACGGTCAGCAGTTAACACGGTCACCTGTTAACACGGTCAGCAGTTAACACGGTCACCAGTTAACACGGTCACCTGTTAACACGGTCACCTGTTAACACGGTCAGCAGTTAACACGGTCACCTGTTAACACGGTCAGCAGTTAACACGGTCACCAGTTAACACGGTCAGCAGTTAACACGGTCACCTGTTAACACGGTCACCAGTTAACACGGTCAGCAGTTAACACGGTCACCTGTTAACACGGTCACCAGTTAACACGGTCAGCAGTTAACACGGTCACCTGTTAACACGGTCAGCAGTTAATAATAATAATAATAATAACTTTAATTTATATAGCGCCTTTCAGGGGACCCAAGGCCGCTTTACAAGAGTAACAGTTAACACGGTCACCAGTTAACACGGTCAGCAGTTAACACGGTCACCTGTTAACACGGTCAGCAGTTAACACGGTCACCTGTTAACACGGTCACCTGTTAACACGGTCAGCAGTTAACACGGTCACCTGTTAACACGGTCAGCAGTTAACACGGTCACCAGTTAACACGGTCACCAGTTAACACGGTCAGCAGTTAACACGGTCACCTGTTAACACGGTCACCAGTTAACACGGTCAGCAGTTAACACGGTCACCTGTTAACACGGTCAGCAGTTAATAATAATAATAATAATAACTTTAATTTATATAGCGCCTTTCAGGGGACCCAAGGCCGCTTTACAAGAGTAACAGTTAACACGGTCACCAGTTAACACGGTCAGCAGTTAACACGGTCACCTGTTAACACGGTCACCAGTTAACACGGTCACCAGTTAACACGGTCACCTGTTAACACGGTCAGCAGTTAACACGGTCACCTGTTAACACGGTCAGCAGTTAACACGGTCACCAGTTAACACGGTCAGCAGTTAACACGGTCACCTGTTAACACGGTCACCAGTTAACACGGTCACCAGTTAACACGGTCACCTGTTAACACGGTCACCAGTTAACACGGTCACCTGTTAACACGGTCACCTGTTAACACGGTCAGCAGTTAACACGGTCACCAGTTAACACGGTCAGCAGTTAACACGGTCACCTGTTAACACGGTCACCAGTTAACACGGTCAGCAGTTAACACGGTCACCTGTTAACACGGTCAGCAGTTAATAATAATAATAATAATAACTTTAATTTATATAGCGCCTTTCAGGGGACCCAAGGCCGCTTTACAAGAGTAACAGTTAACACGGTCACCAGTTAACACGGTCAGCAGTTAACACGGTCACCTGTTAACACGGTCAGCAGTTAACACGGTCACCAGTTAACACGGTCACCTGTTAACACGGTCACCTGTTAACACGGTCAGCAGTTAACACGGTCACCTGTTAACACGGTCAGCAGTTAACACGGTCACCAGTTAACACGGTCAGCAGTTAACACGGTCACCTGTTAACACGGTCACCAGTTAACACGGTCAGCAGTTAACACGGTCACCTGTTAACACGGTCACCAGTTAACACGGTCAGCAGTTAACACGGTCACCTGTTAACACGGTCAGCAGTTAATAATAATAATAATAATAACTTTAATTTATATAGCGCCTTTCAGGGGACCCAAGGCCGCTTTACAAGAGTAACAGTTAACACGGTCACCAGTTAACACGGTCAGCAGTTAACACGGTCACCTGTTAACACGGTCAGCAGTTAACACGGTCACCAGTTAACACGGTCACCAGTTAACACGGTCAGCAGTTAACACGGACACCTGTTAACACGGTCAGCAGTTAACACGGTCACCAGTTAACACGGTCAGCAGTTAACACGGTCACCAGTTAACACGGTCAGCAGTTAACACGGTCACCTGTTAACACGGTCAGCAGTTAACACGGTCAGCAGTTAACACGGTCACCAGTTAACACGGTCACCTGTTAAGACGGTCACCTGTTAACACGGTCACCAGTTAACACAGTCAGCAGTTAACACGGTCAGCAGTTAACACGGTCACCAGTTAACACGGTCAGCAGTTAACACGGTCACCAGTTAACACGGTCAGCAGTTAACACGGTCACCTGTTAACACGGTCAGCAGTTAATAATAATAATAATAATAACTTTAATTTATATAGCGCCTTTCAGGGGACCCAAGGCCGCTTTACAAGAGTAACAGTTAACACGGTCACCAGTTAACACGGTCAGCAGTTAACACGGTCACCTGTTAACACGGTCAGCAGTTAACACGGTCAGCAGTTAACACGGTCACCAGTTAACACGGTCAGCAGTTAACACGGTCACCTGTTAACACGGTCACCAGTTAACACGGTCACCTGTTAACACGGTCACCTGTTAACACGGTCACCTGTTAACACGGTCAGCAGTTAACACGTTCACCAGTTAACACGGTCAGCAGTTAACACGGTCACCTGTTAACACAGTCACCAGTTAACACGGTCAGCAGTTAACACGGTCAGCAGTTAACACGGTCACCTGTTAACACGGTCAGCAGTTAACACGGTCAGCAGTTAACATGGTCAGCAGTTAACACGGTCACCAGTTAACACGGTCACCAGTTAACACAGTCAGCAGTTAACACGGTCAACAGTTAACACGGTCAGCAGTTAACACGGTCAGCAGTTAACACGGTCAGCAGTTAACACGGTCACCAGTTAACACGGTCACCAGTTAACACGGTCAGCAGTTAACACGGTCACCAGTTAACACGGTCACCTGTTAACACGGTCACCAGTTAACACGGTCACCTGTTAACACGGTCACCTGTTAACACGGTCAGCAGTTAACACGGTCACCTGTTAACACGGTCAGCAGTTAACACGGTCACCAGTTAACACGGTCAGCAGTTAACACGGTCAGCAGTTAACACGGTCAGCAGTTAACACGGTCACCTGTTAACACGGTCAGCAGTTAACACGGTCACCAGTTAACACGGTCAGCAGTTAACACGGTCACCTGTTAACACGGTCACCAGTTAACACGGTCACCTGTTAACACGGTCACCTGTTAACACGGTCAGCAGTTAACACGGTCACCTGTTAACACGGTCACCAGTTAACACGGTCACCAGTTAACACGGTCACCTGTTAACACGGTCAGCAGTTAATAATAATAATAATAATAACTTTAATTTATATAGCGCCTTTCAGGGGACCCAAGGCCGCTTTACAAGAGTAACAGTTAACACGGTCACCAGTTAACACGGTCACCTGTTAACACGGTCACCAGTTAACACGGTCACCAGTTAACACGGTCAGCAGTTAACACGGTCACCAGTTAACACGGTCAGCAGTTAACACGGTCACCTGTTAACACGGTCACCAGTTAACACGGTCAGCAGTTAACACGGTCACCTGTTAACACGGTCAGCAGTTAATAATAATAATAATAATAACTTTAATTTATATAGCGCCTTTCAGGGGACCCAAGGCCGCTTTACAAGAGTAACAGTTAACACGGTCACCAGTTAACACGGTCAGCAGTTAACACGGTCACCTGTTAACACGGTCACCAGTTAACACGGTCAGCAGTTAACACGGTCACCTGTTAACACGGTCAGCAGTTAACACGGTCACCAGTTAACACGGTCAGCAGTTAACACGGTCACCAGTTAACACGGTCACCAGTTAACACGGTCACCTGTTAACACGGTCAGCAGTTAACACGGTCAGCAGTTAACACGGTCACCAGTTAACACGGTCACCTGTTAAGACGGTCACCTGTTAACACGGTCACCAGTTAACACAGTCAGCAGTTAACACGGTCACCTGTTAACACGGTCACCTGTTAACACGGTCAGCAGTTAACACGGTCACCAGTTAACACGGTCAGCAGTTAACACGGTCACCAGTTAACACGGTCAGCAGTTAACACGGTCACCTGTTAACACGGTCAGCAGTTAATAATAATAATAATAATAACTTTAATTTATATAGCGCCTTTCAGGGGACCCAAGGCCGCTTTACAAGAGTAACAGTTAACACGGTCACCAGTTAACACGGTCAGCAGTTAACACGGTCACCTGTTAACACGGTCAGCAGTTAACACGGTCAGCAGTTAACACGGTCACCAGTTAACACGGTCAGCAGTTAACACGGTCACCTGTTAACACGGTCACCAGTTAACACGGTCACCTGTTAACACGGTCAGCAGTTAACACGGTCACCTGTTAACACGGTCAGCAGTTAACACGTTCACCAGTTAACACGGTCAGCAGTTAACACGGTCACCTGTTAACACAGTCACCAGTTAACACGGTCAGCAGTTAACACGGTCAGCAGTTAACACGGTCACCTGTTAACACGGTCAGCAGTTAACACGGTCAGCAGTTAACACGGTCAGCAGTTAACACGGTCACCAGTTAACACAGTCAGCAGTTAACACGGTCACCAGTTAACACGGTCAGCAGTTAACACGGTCACCAGTTAACACGGTCAGCAGTTAACACGGTCAGCAGTTAACACGGTCACCAGTTAACACGGTCAGCAGTTAACACGGTCACCTGTTAACACGGTCACCAGTTAACACGGTCACCTGTTAACACGGTCACCTGTTAACACGGTCAGCAGTTAACACGGTCACCTGTTAACACGGTCAGCAGTTAACACGGTCAGCAGTTAACACGGTCAGCAGTTAACACGGTCAGCAGTTAACACGGTCACCTGTTAACACGGTCAGCAGTTAACACGGTCACCAGTTAACACGGTCAGCAGTTAACACGGTCACCTGTTAACACGGTCACCAGTTAACACGGTCACCTGTTAACACGGTCACCTGTTAACACGGTCAGCAGTTAACACGGTCACCTGTTAACACGGTCAGCAGTTAACACGTTCACCAGTTAACACGGTCAGCAGTTAACACGGTCACCTGTTAACACAGTCACCAGTTAACACGGTCAGCAGTTAACACGGTCAGCAGTTAACACGGTCAGCAGTTAACACGGTCACCTGTTAACACGGTCAGCAGTTAACACGGTCAGCAGTTAACACGGTCACCTGTTAACACGGTCACCAGTTAACACGGTCAGCAGTTAACACGGTCACCAGTTAACACGGTCACCAGTTAACACGGTCAGCAGTTAACACGGTCACCAGTTAACACGGTCAGCAGTTAACACGGTCAGCAGTTAACACGGTCACCTGTTAACACGGTCACCGTGTTAAGTGGTGACCGTGTTAACAGGTGACCGTGTTAACTGCTGACTTTTAGTCGTTTGCGTCCGAGGTTGTGTTTCTCTACCAAATACGTGTTCATAAGTAGCCACTTAATATCGAGCCACTTGTTAATGTATCTACTCACTGACACCACACAGATCTGGTGAGTCACTTTGTTTCGGTTGCATTCTCACTCTTTGGTGCTTTATGTTTTTACACTCTGTCGTACTTCCGTAACCAAACTGCCACTGCCAATTTTGGAATTGCCCACAGATCCCACAAATGAAACAGTGGTCTGACCCGATGTCGTTCTATTCTTCTCACTCGGCTGCTCATCATGTTGGACTTGGACTCCCTCTAGTTCCCTTCCTGAGGCTCCTTGTTCCTCCCGCTGCGTGAGATCCTCCAGTGGAGCCACAGAACGATACACTGCTCAGACCCATTCGCACAAAAGATTCGGAGGATTAACGATTCACATTATGAGGGAGTGAAGTCTTCCGTCCGTATGAGCATTCAGCCCACGTACTGTAACCGCATTACACAGGAAGCTGTAATTCAGAGCAACTAACCGTGAAACAGCTCAGCCGCATTATCTCTGTTCAGCGACCTCACACAAATATGAGAACGGTTCTGCAGATCACCTGCGTTGGCACTTCTGCTGTTTATTTCCGTGTGTGTGTGTGTGTGTGTGTGTGTCGTCTACCTGACACCTCCTGCCCTGCTGTGGCAGAGCTATACACCTCAGTATGCCGAGTGCAGCCTCGGCAGCAGGCAGCTTCCACCGAGGCTCTCCCTTCCCTCCCCAGATGATTCTCTGGCCAGAAACACCTCGGCCCCGTCTGGTTCATTCAGCACTCGGCTCCCTGGAGGGCCCCGGGGCCACGTCAGCAAGACGTCCAGCGGTGGAACAGAACTACGTATATTGCCAGTCTTGTCCGGGTGCCGTCGATGAAAATCCCGAACGAGAGTGGGGTCGAGGATCCTAGACCGGGGCACCCATGAGCGTTCCTCAGGACCGTAACCCTCCCAGTCCACGAGGTATTGGAAACCCCGACCCCGAGGGCGAACATCCAACAGTCTGTTGACCGTATGCGCTGGACCTCCGTCGATGAGTCGGGCGGGTGGTGGGGGTCTGGCCGGAGGGCACAGGGCACAGGTGGACACCGGTTTGATCAGCGACACGTGGAACGTCGGGTGGATCCTCATGGATGAGGGAAGCTTCAGACGAACTGCGGACGGGTTGATAATTGCCTGGACCGCAAACGGACCGATGAACCGGGGAGACAACTTCCGGGATTCGGTCCGTAATGGGATGTCCCTGGCGGAGAGCCACACCATTTGACCGACTTGGTAATGTGGAGCAGGGATGCGGCGGCGATCCGCAAAACGCTTATTCTGTTCCGCCGTGCGGAGAAGGGCGGCCCGGGTCTCCCTCCACACCTTCCTACAGCAACGAAGGTGGCGCTGCACTGAGGGAACAGCTATCTCCACCTCCTGGGCGGGGAACAGAGGTGGCTGGTAACCCAGGGAGGCCTCGAATGGAGTGTGGCCCGTAGCCGATGATGTATGGGAGTTGTGGGCATATTCCACCCAAGGCAGGTGAGTACTCCAGCTGGAGGGATTCGATGCTGCCACGCAGCGGAGGGAGGCCTCGAGCTCCTGATTAAGCCTCTCCGTCTGCCCGTTGGACTGGGGGTGGAACCCCGAGGACAGACTGATGGTTGCGCCGAGGGCCCGGCCGAAGGCTCTCCAGACCTGGGATACGAACTGCGGGCCTCGGTCCGACACAATGTCCACCGGGATCCCATGCAGACGGAACACCTGGCTGACCATGATATCCGCCGCCTCCTGAGCTGAGGGAAGCTTGGGCAGAGCGAGGAAGTGAGCCGCCTTGGAGAAGCGGTCAACCACCGTAACGATGACCGTGTTTCCATGAGAGGGTGGCAGGCCCGTGACGAAGTCCAGGGCGATATGGGACCAGGGACGATGAGGCGCCGGGAGGGGTTGCAGCAAGCCGGCGGGAGGTCGGTGTGACGCCTTATTGCGGGCACAGGTTGAGCAGGCGAGGACAAAGGCTCTAGTATCGGCCTCCAGCGATGTCCACCAAAAGGTTCTCCGAAGCAGATCAATGGTGCGTCTGACGCCAGGGTGACAGGAGAACCGAGAGGTGTGCGCCCACTGGAGCACTTGGGAGCGTGCGGACAGGGGAACAAAGAGGCGGCCGGGAGGCCCGCCTCCGGGATCTGGCTGGGTTCGGAGAGCGTCCTGCACCACTGATTCGATCTCCCAGGTGAGAGCGGCTGCCACACAGGTTGTAGGGAGGATGGTCCCAGGACTGGAGGAGCGACCCTCGGGAGAGAACTGGCGAGAGAGAGCATCAGGCTTGGTATTCTTGTGGCCTGGGCGGTAGGAGATGGTGAAGTCAAACCGTCCGAAGAATAATGACCACCGAGCCTGGCGAGAGTTTAACCGCTTGGCCGTCCGAATGTACTCGAGGTTCCTATGGTCTGTCCAGACCACGAACGGATGAACAGCCCCCTCTAGCCAGTGTCTCCACTCCTCGAGAGCCAGCTTAATTGCCAGCAGTTCCCGGTTTCCCACATCGTAGTTCCTCTCTGCTGGGTTCAACCGGCGGGAATAGTAGGCGCAAGGGCGCAACTTCGAGTCCGAGTCCGACTGTTGAGACAGGATGGCCCCCACACCTGTGTCAGAGGCGTCCACCTCAACAACGAACTGACGGGTGTCGTCGGGCTGAATCAGGATGGGGGCGGAGGAGAACCGTTCCTTGAGGAGCTTGAATGCCCGACCGGCCTCCGGTGTCCATACAAATATGGTCTTGGAAGAGGTGAGCCCAGTGAGCGGGGCTGCGAGGTTACTGTAGTTCCTGATGAATCGACGGTAGAAGTTGGCAAACCCCAGAAACTGTTGGAGCTGTTTCCGGGAGGAGGGAGTCGGCCACTCAGTTACCGCCTTGACCTTTTCTGGATCCGTTCTTACTTGACCCCTCTCAATGATGAATCCCAGGAACTGAACTGAGGTCACATGGAACTCACATTTCTCCGCCTTCACAAACAGTTTGTTCTCCAGTAGGCGCTGGAGGACCAACCGAACGTGGCGCTGATGCTCCAGAAGGTCCGCAGAGTAGATGAGGATATCATCGATGTACACGAACACAAAACGGTTCAGGAAGTCCCGGAGTACGTCGTTTACCAACGCCTGGAAAACTGCTGGGGCATTGGATAGTCCAAACGGCATGACCAAGTACTCGAAGTGACCGAGGGGGGTGTTGAACCCCGTCTTCCACTCATCTCCTGCTCGGATCCGCACCAGGTGGTATGCATTGCGAAGGTCGAGCTTGGTGAAGATTGTGGCTCCAGACAAGGGTTCAAACGCAGAATTAATCAGTGGCAGAGGGTACTTGTTCCGGGTAGTGATGCTGTTCAGACCCCGATAGTCGATGCAGGGCCGGAGGCTCTTATCCTTCTTAGAGACAAAGAAGAATCCAGCTCCGAGTGGTGATGAGGACGGGCGGATGATTCCAGCCCTCAACGACTGTGAGATGTATTCCTCCATGGATGCCTTCTCCGGCCTAGACAGGTTATATAACCGACTGGAAGGAAGCGGAGCGCCCGGGTGGAGGTCAATAGCGCAGTCGTAGGGACGGTGAGGTGGTAAGGAGAGGGCCCGGCTCTTGCTAAACACTTCCCCGATGTCATGGTAGGCGGTGGGCACGGAGGCGAGATCTGGCAAAGGCTCCTGGGGAGGTCCTCCAGGGGGTTGCGCCGATCTTAGGCAGTTAGCATGACAGTCGGGGCTCCATGCGGCAATCCTCCCTGCCGCCCAGTCAATCCGAGGGTTATGGGTGGTGAGCCAAGGGTGGCCCAGAACTAGGGGGTTCTGCGGAGAAGGAAAAACGTAAAACTGAAGTCTCTCTCTGTGATTACCGGACAGGATGAGCTGCAGCGGCTGGGTCCGGTGAGTGACTCGGGCTAGGAAGCTGCCGTCTAGGGCATTGACCACTAGCGGACGCTCTAGTCTCTCCAAGGGAATCTGGACTCTGGCGATAAACTCCGTGTCCATGAAATTCTGTTCTGCTCCAGAGTCCACCAGAGCCGAGAGAGAGAGAGAGCGAGAGTGCAGCGAGAGAGATGCCGGCAACAACAGTCTTGGTAGGGAGTCTCGAGAAGGCTCGGGTCCGCTCACCAGTATCCCAACCTTTACTGGCGAGCGCCCCCGTTTGACCGAACCGGACAGGAGGAAAGGGAATGTCCCAGGCGGCCACAGTACAGGCACTCGCCTGCTCTGATCCGCCTATCTCTCTCCCGTGGCGAAAGGTGGGCACGCCCGAGCTGCATAGGCTCCTCCTCCGGCGTGGAAAAGGGGACCGAATCCCAAGCCTGAGGCCCTCTCCGCTCCTCCGGATAGGCTGACGCCGGAGCACGCAGGCGGAAGCTGGAAGAGGGCGATGTCACGGGTGATGCCCCTAGGGACCTGTAGTTCCTCTCACGTCGCCTCTGCCGCATCCGATTATCCAGCCCGATCGAGAGCTTAATCAGCTCCTCCAACGAACCGGCCTTATTACAGGTTGCCAGTTCATCCTTCATGGCTTCGGATAGTCCGTGAAGGAAAACTCCCCTGAGCGCCGTCTCTCCCCACCCGGACTCGGCGGCGAGAATGCGGAAGTCCACTGCGTGTTCTGCTACACTCGCCTGACCCTGTCGCAAGCGGAGGAGGCGTTGAGCTGCATCCTCGGAGTCCACTGGGTGGTCGAAAACCCTCCTCAGATCCTCCACAAAGTCGACATAATCCACAAGATTAGGCTGGTCGATGCTCAGTGTGTTCGTGGCCAAGTCCAAAGCCCTTCCCCGCAGTAAGCCGACCACGTAAGAAACCCTGGACCTGTCTGAGGCGAAAATCTGGGGCTGTCGGTCAAACACCTGCCTGCATTGAAACAGGAAGCCCCGGCATCTCCCCAGCGTTCCGTCATAGGGCTCCGGAGGTGGCACGGGGGACTCCCGAACCGGCGGGGCGAGGCCTGGAGAGGGGAGTGCAGGTGATGGGTCCGGGGCTGGAGCCGGCTGAAGCTGGCCTGTCCGAACCAGTCCCTGCAAGATGCGGCCAACCTCAGAGACCTCACCTGCCATGGATTGCAGGGCTTGGCGCATCTCCATGAGCATCTGCTGGTGTGCCTCCAGCTGCGTGCTATGTCCGGCCAGCGTAGCTGCTCCTGTGGTCGCTGCGTCCATTTTATGGTCAGTCTGTTCTGTCACGGGAGTTCACGGGTAGGACCCAAATGCAGACCACAGGAGACAAAGTCCAATGAAACAGGTTTATTTGGTAGACAAGTGGGTGGCTGGTGTGAGTCCCGTGGCTCGACACCGGGGGCTGGTAGCTCGACGGTGTGATGTCCCGTGGCTCGACACTGAAGAGTTGACAGATCGACGGTGTGATGTCCCGTGGCTCGACACCGGAGAGTTCGTAGATCGCCCAGTACTTTCCACCCGTAGCAGAGAGGAGAGAGATTAGCACAGGAAGATACCATGGGGTTTACTCACGACACGGCGGACGCTACCGAGGCAGACGACAATACAGACTGACGCCCCAAGCCTGCAGGCCCAGGGCTTATATGCTGCCGGGTAACGAGCCAGATTGTCCGCAGCTGGCATCCATCAGAGCGGTAGCAGTGGGAGGAGTCTGGAGGCAGGTCCGAGAAAACACCAAGCACATGGCATAACAAAACACACACAGGGGAATGACAGACACATGAGGAGAGGAGATTGGAGGGGAAACAGAGGTAACCACACAGTGGGTCAGACAGGGATCCTGACACTAAGTCCTTAATCTCAGACTTCCTCCTTGGTCCTCACTGCCTGTTTTCTTTTTCGACACTCACTCACAGATTTTTGGATTTATTTATTTATTTTCTCCTTCCATCGCTGTCTGTTTGTGGACGAGTCTCCCAGAGAGGAAGAGGGAGGCCACTCCAGCAGAATTTATCTCTTCTTCCTGCACTCTGTCCCCATCGGCACTGACTGCACATGCTCAGATGTGACATCGCGCCACAGATGCAATTACATAACACACACACATGCACACACACACAGCTCACATGAGAGCAGCACACGCAACGTGATGTCATCTTTATACTCATATTTTGGCGTTTTGCCAAAACCCCTCGTCATCTTTGTAGTTGCAGCCTTTGGCGTGTTGTCTTGATGAAGGTTTGGGAGTGGTTAATGTTATAACATTAACCACATGTTATAACATGTGGTTCATGTCGTAACATGTGGTTCATGTCGTAACATGTGGTGACTGTCGTAACATGTGGTTAATGTCGTAACATGTGGTTACTGTCGTAACATGTGGTTACTGTCGTAACATGTGGTTCATGTCGTAACATGTGGTTAATGTCGTAACATGTGGTTAATGTCGTAACATGTGGTTAATGTTGTAACATGTGGTTAATGTTGTAACATGTGGTTACTGTTGTAACATGTGGTTAATGTTGTAACATGTGGTTAATGTTGTAACATGTGGTTCATGTTGTAACATGTGGTTAATGTTGTAACATGTGGTTAATGTTGTAACATGTGGTTACTGTTGTAACATGTGGTTCATGTTGTAACATGTGGTTCATGTTGTAACATGTGGTTCATGTTGTAACATGTGGTTCATGTCGTAACATGTGGTTCATGTCGTAACATGTGGTTCATGTCGTAACATGTGGTTCATGTCGTAACATGTGGTTCATGTCGTAACATGTGGTTCATGTCGTAACATGTGGTTCATGTCGTAACATGTGGTTCATGTCGTAACATGTGGTTAATGTCGTAACATGTGGTTAATGTCGTAACATGTGGTTACTGTTGTAACATGTGGTTCATGTTGTAACATGTGGTTCATGTTGTAACATGTGGTTCATGTTGTAACATGTGGTTACTGTTGTAACATGTGGTTAATGTTGTAACATGTGGTTCATGTTGTAACATGTGGTTAATGTTGTAACATGTGGTTACTGTTGTAACATGTGGTTCATGTTGTAACATGTGGTTCATGTTGTAACATGTGGTTCATGTTGTAACATGTGGTTACTGTCGTAACATGTGGTTAATGTCGTATCATGTGGTTCATGTCGTAACATGTGGTTCATGTCGTAACATGTGGTTCATGTCGTAACATGTGGTTCATGTCGTAACATGTGGTTCATGTCGTAACATGTGGTTCATGTCGTAACATGTGGTTCATGTCGTAACATGTGGTTCATGTCGTAACATGTGGTTCATGTCGTAACATGTGGTTCATGTCGTAACATGTGGTTCATGTCGTAACATGTGGTTCATGTCGTAACATGTGGTTCATGTCGTAACATGTGGTTCATGTCGTAACATGTGGTTCATGTCGTAACATGTGGTTAATGTCGTAACATGTGGTTAATGTCGTAACATGTGGTTCATGTCGTAACATGTGGTTCATGTCGTAACATGTGGTTCATGTCGTAACATGTGGTTCATGTCGTAACATGTGGTTCATGTCGTAACATGTGGTTAATGTCGTAACATGTGGTTAATGTTGTAACATGTGGTTACTGTTGTAACATGTGGTTAATGTTGTAACATGTGGTTCATGTTGTAACATGTGGTTCATGTTGTAACATGTGGTTCATGTTGTAACATGTGGTTCATGTTGTAACATGTGGTTAATGTTGTAACATGTGGTTAATGTTGTAACATGTGGTTAATGTTGTAACATGTGGTTACTGTTGTAACATGTGGTTAATGTTGTAACATGTGGTTAATGTTGTAACATGTGGTTACTGTTGTAACATGTGGTTGATGTTGTAACATGTGGTTGATGTTGTAACATGTGGTTAATGTTGTAACATGTGGTTAATGTTGTAACATGTGGTTAATGTTGTAACATGTGGTTAATGTTGTAACATGTGGTTAATGTTGTAACATGTGGTTGATGTTGTAACATGTGGTTCATGTTGTAACATGTGGTTAATGTTGTAACATGTGGTTAATGTTGTAACATGTGGTTGATGTTGTAACATGTGGTTGATGTTGTAACATGTGGTTAATGTTGTAACATGTGGTTAATGTTGTAACATGTGGTTAATGTTGTAACATGTGGTTAATGTTGTAACATGTGGTTCATGTTGTAACATGTGGTTCATGTTGTAACATGTGGTTCATGTTGTAACATGTGGTTCATGTTGTAACATGTGGTTCATGTTGTAACATGTGGTTAATGTTGTAACATGTGGTTAATGTTGTAACATGTGGTTAATGTTGTAACATGTGGTTACTGTTGTAACATGTGGTTAATGTTGT